>NW_028145480.1:3165000-3220000 GCF_977016875.1 Pavona decussata | reverse complement strand
GTCTTTGACAAGTCAGAGGAGAGCTGCCTTGATGCAATCTTACTATTTGTAGTCTTTTAGCCGGAGTGGTGTTTGTATTGGAATTGGTTCAAGTTACGAAATGCCAGTAGGTTAAAAATTCGGTGTTTGTGTAGCCGTTTATGTGGTTGTGGTGTATAATTGACGTTTTCTATACTTAGCCTTAATTGTTGTTATTAGAAGATCTTAAATTAAAGAGAGCTGTATCACGAAACCTCTGCACGCTACATATTTTTTATCTTTGCATCCATGTAAACATATTGTCAGAAAAAAAGCCTTACAAAAACTCTTTGGAATAGACCATTTCCGATTTGCTTTGAACCTCATTATGAAAGCGAGGCTAAGTGCAAAGTTGTTGTCATGAAAATTAGTTTTCATTCATATGCAAACAAAACCAATTTTCATATGAAACGTTTTCCACATAGCCTCGCTTTCATAGTGAGTTTCACAGCAACTCGGAAATGGCCTATTATTTTAATGCTGTAACCAAATAAAGTAGACTACAAAATAGTCGTTTTTTTCCGAAAGGATTTCTAGTTAGTAGCGTGCGCTCGCGTAACGCACCCACGCCAAAGCTAAGGAGCACGCGTTAGCTGAATATATCAAAATTTCTGACAACTGTCGCCCGCCCAGTAGAATTTTCTGTTGGTGAAAAAAAAAGTCTTTTAGATATATATTTTTTTGATATTACATAAGATCTACTGGGTAACCTTCTATCATATTCCCAGAGGAATTAAAGAATTTAATGTGCTTTCCAATAAAGCAATAAAAAGGGTAGGTCATCGACTTAGTTTTTGAGATAATTTGCAAAAACTGAAATTTAGATGTCTTTTTGTGGAGATGACCTGTTTGCCATGGTAACCGCTATGACATCAGAGCTAACCCTAAAGTATTGCCCAAATTGTAATCTACAAATGCAATTAAAAAATGGTGAAGTTAGTTGCGCTTGAGATCACGATCAGTGTCCGTTTAGGAGAAGGAAAATGTTTCCGCCAAAGCCTGAAAGGGGCGTAACTGTTCATTTTTAAATAGCAAAGGCTTTATTCTCATCGTAACGCAGAGCAATTTATTCTTTGATAAATCAGCCGATTGCTCGCGTTTTCTGTTTTTAGAGAGGTACCTTTCAGCAAGTTCTGACGTAGTCAGATACATTGACAACACAAATACACATCGGTGCACTTTCAAAGATAAGATAAACTGCGAAAATATTTCAGTAACACCCATATTTATTTGTGATTGGCACTACTGCTTGGGCAGTTACCCCTACGCCTTTTTGATCCTCGTCTTCGAAATCATTACAGCAACCAAAATCAATGAAAATACTCAGTAACGGCTTAGCTTTCCCACGATGATGACTCATTTCAAAAAGGAAGTTAATTGTTGTCGCACGATAAGCAGTTTAGTTATAGATGGATTTTACTTAAGCCACGTGCGAGGCCAACAGACAGAAAAAAACAAAAACAGGAAAACAAACATCAAACATTCCATTTGGTATAAAATATTGAGAAACCGAAATCACCACAACAACGTGTTGCAAGACTGTATTTTGCTCGCAAAACACCCAGTTCGTAAATATACAGTTACGAAATTCTGAGACGCATGGATGAAGTATTGAACAGAAAATGTACAATGTACAACTCAACTTGAAAGTGCGCATGCGCAAAATAAGGCGCTTCTTTAAGGCTAACCAGAGAAAGGACTCCCCGGAAAGTTTGATATAGTTTTGAATTTCGTTCCTTCTTCCTTGGCTCTTTGAATAGGCCATGTAAGACCAGAACTTATTAACATCTTGTTAAAAAATTAGTAAATCATACACGTTTACTGTCTTATTATCCCCGTAACTAGAGAAGTGTGGCAAAAATCATGATAAGGTAAGTAGTCTGACCTTGTCATCGGCTCCTGCCTTGTCGTATTGTTTAGTTGAGTTGCACTCTTAAATTTAACTTGTGTGGCCGGTTGCATTTTGCCATGTCCTTTCCCGTCTCCCTATTTTCGCCACTTTTGTCCATGTTGCCTTCAAATGTTAGTCTCTAAATTGGCATTATCACGATTTCCATTTTTCTTTACATTTTGGTTGCAAATTTAGCGCGCTGTACTGATCTGATCTCAGTAATAAGCAAAGTTTTTGATCCCCTAGACCCCAGTTATTAATCTTCCATATTTCAGGTTGATACTTTGAAAAGCCAAAGAGACACATTTACAAGACAGAATATAGTGGCGTAGTTTTGTTGACTGAAAATGGCTGTTCGAGTAGACTGCTGTCTTGGCTGGGGATGACCAGAAGGGGAATCAGTGTGTGGGTACTCTTACATTTATTACGTGCTTCCCTAATGGCCCTAGGTCAGTTAATTTTGAGCCGGTCAAAACGGCTGGAGACTGGCATTAACAGGCTCCTGGCATCAATTAAGGGTTTAAGTCTGAAATCGAAATAGGTGGGAAAAAAGCGCAAATAGTCTGGTAAACTTGGGGTAAGGTTTCAAGAGGTAGTCCGCACAGCAGCTCTACTCGCTTCAGTCTTAGATGAAATGGTGAAAAACGATTCATTCAAAATTCACTTAGTTTTGTCGAGTTGATGTCGCGAGCATCAACACGAAACGCGAGCAAAGAAATGAAATTAAGCAAATTTTTGAACCGCCTAAACAGAAAATCCCCATGCACGAGGTGGTTGAGAGATTAACAAGATTATCATGTCTTGGCTGGAGTGACTGACCGAGGTTCTGTTTACGAATGCTGCTGATTTATATCCTCTTTACTGCTGTTGGTTGCCTTTAGAGCACAATTACACAATTAACCCAAAAGGTCAGGCATCCGATTCATGCAATGAGTGGTAATGCCTGACACGTACAACAAGAGGTCCGGCTACACGTTACTACACGTTCGGCTTTACATAACTCCTACATAATTGTGAAAGAGACAAAGTAAACAAAAGATAGAAGAAGGCAGGGAATTACTGTCTATAAACAGACTACAGACTTCCAACTTGTCCGGCTCGATCTATTTATATTATTTCACCGAACACGCATGCCACACTGGGACATACATTGGAGGTCTCACTTACCTGAAAAAGAGTGCGCGGCCGAACGAATCGAATTAAAGCTTGTAACGTTTTAAAGTTATTTTTTGGATCTTAAAAGCTAATTTTGTTTCCTTAACTTCAAATGACAGGACCAGGAAACAATTTATTTTCTCAAAAGTCACAACCACTTTGAGATGCACTCAGCATGTGGCCAGAGCCTGGTTTCCATATGATCCATCGGATCGTCCCGACCGCCCCGGTCGTTTGAAAAAATTTCGAGACGATCGGGATGATTGTTAATTTCCATATAATCGTCTCGATCACCCGTACGCCGGCGACAAACCTGGCGATTTTATACGCCGATCGCCGCGATCGTCGAAAATCGCCAGGTGTGCCCGGTACTGCGATTGCGATTTTCGCCGACCGTCGCAATCGGCGTATAAAATCGCCAATATCTGGCATGTTAGATATCGGTGATTAAATTTGCCGGCATTTGCCAAGTGTGCTCGTTCCGCGATTTTCTACGCTCATCGCTGCGAATCGCCAGAAAGTCAACCAATCAGGTTGGGCGATTTTATCACATGACTTTTCAAAACGCCCCTCGATGGAGCCCGGGATGAAGTGCTACATCGCCACGATCGACGAAGAAAATCGCCAAGTGTGTTCTCATCAACCGGTGTCGAAAATCGCGCGATTTTCACTGGAGATCAAATTCGCCGCGATCGGCCAATAAAATCGCCAGGTGTGTCGCCGGCCTTAGCGCGCGGTCGTCTACAATGTTCCTGGGTCCGACAACGAAATTTTGGCGCGAGATTCGCTAACAAAATGGCGGACTGTCAATCGGAGAGTGAGCCTCGTGGCTTGCTATCTGCTTATTCTCTCAATTTTGCGCCATAGACGAGCTAGAAGAATTCCGCGAAGACACAGGCAGATTTTGGGCTCGGCAGATGTATCAAAAGATGTATTTTTTCGGCTTCAGCCGTGTCCGTGCCGAATTTCTCCCCGATTGCCTTCCAGCAATTCATTCTTACAAATGTGTTCTTGTAGTCTTTACAAAATTTGTTGTTAATGGAAAGATAGTTTTGAACTTCTTCCATAAAGAGTGAAGTCAGTGTGAAGTGTTCAATTCCGTAGTCGATGCCACCCTTTTGGAACACATTAAGAGCAATGAATCATGGGATAAGAATGATGATCTCTGGGATAGCCTTCGATCGTCTCGATCGTTCCGTTCGTCTGAGGATATTTCCATATAATCGCTTCAAATTTTACACGATCGTCCCAATCGTCCGGATAGAACTCAGTGCTATCCAAACGATCGCGGTCGTCCCAGTTGTTCGGATCGTTACCGATCGTCCGGGTAGTGTTTCCATATGATCGTCCCGATCACCTAAACATTAGTTGTGGTAACACACACCTTCTACCCAAGGTTTCCCAGTGGGTAATTGGCTTGGCTTGGGATCAGCTTGGGTTTCCGGTCAGGTTGTATTTTCCTGTTATGCTGCCAATAATTACCCAAGGTCAACTTTTGACCCATCAGTAATTGGCGGGGAAATTATTTGATAATGGAGATCCCGAACCGGAAACAGATGGTTTAATAAAATGTTAACGGTTAATGGTTAATGATGGTTAAATAAAATCCTAAAATTAATAAACCACACACATCGTACCTTCTAAAAAAGATAAACTGAAGGTATTTTAAACGAGGATATTTAAGAATTATCCTGCGAAATTGCGCGTTAAAAAGGTGAGCTGACCGGTAAATGAAACGCACACTAAACAGTTCATTTCTGTCTTAAAAAAAAGTAATACTCAATAAAAAACCAAAAAAACTTTAATTTAATTAGTGCCAATATGTATGCTGAACTCGCCTAATTTAATTTATATTTGCATACACAGTCAATCCTCACTGAATGTATACTATTAAAAAAATGCTGGATGTATCTGACAGTCGCCGGCAAATAAATTAAAGTTACCTGTTGTTCTCTGGCTTTTTAAACATAAATTTCCTTATTAAGCTTTGTTCAACTCTTGTCCGTAATAACATAATTTCTTTCTGTAAGGAAGCGAGGCGCCTGCGGTGAGGCAACAGGGACACGACGGTGATGTCAACGAGAACGTAAAAAAAATCAATAATAATAATAATAATAATAATAATAATAATAATAATAATAATAATAATGATAATAATAATAATAATAATAATAATAATAATAATAATAATAATAATAATAATAAAAAGGTTTAATGAGCTAAACCATAGTTCTGCACGTGTGTCAAAAAATTAGTAGATGTCTTTGACGTCCTCTGCAAGACAACGACGTGAAATGGCCAAATTCAAAGTTTTAAGAGGGACTGACTTGGACCAGGAGCCGATGTGCTTGGACACAGGACGGTGAAGTTTTCTTTCTCTTTTTGGACGGTGGAAGACGTGGCTATTAATTTAAAAAAGTATGTCCCTGGATAATTCGTTCATATTGTACCAGTTGAACGGGTTTGAATAATCACAAAATTACGGCGGCCCATAACTAATAAGATGCGATCGCACCTTGGTAACTTGCGATCACGACTTAATAACTTGCGATTGAAACTAAGTAATTTGCGATCGCAAGTTTCTAATCACAACTTATAGTCTTTATAACAACGTGCGACAACAAAATAGATGTGTTCGTTATGGGCCACCGTACAAAATACATCAGAAAACCCGTAACGTGAATATATTTTTTATGTGACATTTTTGTTGGTGTTGCAGTCGTGGCTTCATAAAGTTCCTGATAGTTGACTTCAGACGTAACCTTAGTACCCACCCCACTCCACTGAGGAAGTTCTTATACTCAATTACCTCATAAAAAACAAGTAGTAATGATAGATTTATGAATAGCTCATTTCGTCCGAATTTCAGATATGTTTCGAGAAAAATCAGCAGGGGTCATAGTTTATCAAACTTGGAAATTGTAGCAATTTTATAAATTCAAATAACTCAGTCAACATCTGGATCAAGCTGGGGTTTTTTTGTGACCCTGTTCCGCTAGTTAACCGATCACTTCCTGTGTATTTTCTCAACAAAACGTATAGCTTTTTTGAACCACCGTAAATGCATACCACATTGCTAAAGCATACACTCGCGTAATTTCCTAGATTACAATTAGATGCATAATGATTTTTCACGCAAACCAAGGCAGGAAGGAACAGTTGTTATGTAACGCAGGGTAGAGTGAACTTTTGATTAAGTCTGTGGATGAAATCCAAGAGTTTAAGCATTCAAATATAATGAAAATTACGGAGCAGTACTATCATGTGGTGTTGTTCGATTGGCAATAACTACCGAAACGGAAATTTCACAAACTTTTTTGAGAATCGGATTTTGCACTCTCAGAGGTGAGTTGTTTTCAAGGTCCATAAACGGCTCGACAGCTGTCAGACAATATGCCAAGAAATTCTTGGAATGAAGTGAATCCTCGTAGCTCTTTTGAAAGGTCACGCCCCTTCGATGACGTATGAATTGCGCTTTCATAAAAGGAGCGAATCAGTTGCAAGAGAGCTCATATGCTCAAATATACTTTGACCGCGAGAAGAAAGGATCTTAGAAGATCTTGAAAAAAAAAGCCCTTGCAGTTTAATTCTCGTGCCAACGTCGCGTGACTCAACAAACATGCCTTCAACGGTGTTCGCAAAGATGTGTTTCGTTTTTTTGGCCTTACAAGTCTTGTTGTGTCGGAATTTGGTTTCGTCTTCAAGTATCTACGTTGGAAGACACGAAGCGGGCACAATCTCGGAGCAAGGTCCATCGGAGAGCGTTGTATCAAAAGGTAAGCCGGGTAAATTGATGCGTGCGCGGAAATTATATCATGAAAATAACTGGGATTAGCGGTTTCGCGATTACTAGGGCGCTGTTGTGTTAACCTCATGCGTTAGACGGAAATACAAGTTTTGGCATGTTTTGTCTATGTGTGTGAGACTGACGCAATCGCTCAGAATTTAGAATCATTCGCCTAATTTTGCGCCAAAATCGAAATCAAAGCTGAGAAATATGCACTTATTGAAAAAGTGACATTTTCAAGAGAGAGTCCTCTGCATATAGTTTACTAGATAGTGCTCAGACAAATGGCTGCGTTAAGAAACAGTAGCTTGTATTGTATTCCTTCGAGCCAGCAGAAAGGTATTTTTCGAGTAAAAACATTATTTACATTTCTATTATCTATGAGGATTTTTAGTTTTATCGAATCACCGCTATATCGAAACCGTAAAATGGAGGTGATCGGGACAATATCAGTGTTTAAACAACGTTTGTTAAAGTGGTCTTAAGCGATTAACTATTTATATTGGACTTGAAAGGGGTAGAGATACGACGCAGATCAGAGATCGTTCCAGAACTTTAAAATTGCAATCATTTTTTAGGGTCTTAACTTTAATTCGGACAGTTTTGTTGAATTTACCCCCACCAAGATGCTAGAGCGCATTTACATATACAAAAACAAAAACACGCGCCAACCTTTAGGTTAAACCAAGATTGTCTGGGATATGGATGTCCAAGGTTTTCATTACAAGAAAATTTGCTTCTTTACCAAATTTTGCTTCTTACGACGCCATTCATTCTATGTTTATAAGCTGGTTCGGTTTGTGCCTTGCTATTTTTTGGGTTACATAACTCACAATATTTTCTGAAAAGCTCTGTCTGAAGACCGTTTCCAGTGTGTTTCTGGCTTCGATCGTGACGCGCTTTGCTTATAATTACATTGTGAGGGGATTTGTTACAATGAAGATGGATCAGTTTCAACTGAACATTATATTTAGCTCGCCTTTTGTGGTAAAGATTGACAAAATACCGTATTCTTTGCCATATCAGGCTGGTTTTGCCGTATTAGAGTCTACGGTTACTTGGTTGTAGCTTGTAGAATGGAGTGGGCTAAGTATTGTTTCATTCTGTTGGTGAGAATTTGTTACCGCAATGAATTGGTTTTCAAACAAGGTTCAACTAGGGTCGCATTGCCCGACCGACCAATTAAAAAAAAAATCCAATATTATTGCCCGTTTGAATTTCTCGGGTGCGGAGTTTTCAAGCGTAATATGTTGTATACATCTTAAATCTTTAAAATGGGGTATTTTGAAGGAGATTTTGCTATGTTTTGGTCAACACTGCGAACGTTTTTACAAAGTATCTTTGATCAAACATGAAATCGCTCTTAGAGCACAAAGAAGAAAACATTAGTCTGCGTATGGGTCGTTTTAGAGCGAGCACGGGAAGGAAACGAAAGCTTCACCGGAGGGAAGGAGCCGCAAAAAACTTGGTTTTGTTATGCTTCTTTTCGAACCTTCACGAACCTTTCGCGTTCATTAGGGACACCCAACGAGGACATTTAAGCAAAATACTTTTAAAAAGCGCTGTTTTCTGTGTTCACAGATCGTTTTGTTCCCTATTAAAGACATATTTGTGAAAGCTAATGCAGCTTGAAATTGTTCGGATGCTTTAGCTGACAATTTAAGTCGCAAAAGGTTTTAAGAAAAGTTTTAAGAAACGAGATTTCATTCTCCCGAATTTACTTGCTGTTGTTGGTTTTAATTCTTCTTCAAAGAAATTCATAAGGTTGGGGTTTTTAACAATGCATGTGTAAGGTTTTTACTTGGTTTAACAAAAAGTGATTCCGCGAAGGAACTGAAACCTTGTAGTCGTTACAAAACCTATTTCGGATCTTGATGGAGTAAATGTTTTTCAAATTTGATTTTAATAGTTTAAACTTGTTTCTGTTCCGATCCATTATCGGTTTAATACACGAGTTCGCTGCAGGGACGTGTTGTTAGATTTTAAACAGCTGTTAGGTTCTTTTTGCTCCAAAAGTTGCTTCACTCGAATTTTGAGAACTTGTCGTCAAAGGGTGGTGTAGCCTTTTAACTGAGTTTTGTAGCAAATAACGTTATAAAAGTGGAGAAATTAACTCTTAAAAGCTTCCGGTTGTCGCATACCTTTCCTTTTTCGATAGTCAAAAATAACTTTTCTAATTACTGAAATATTCCACCACTTTACAATTCAATAGCTACAATTACAATTACAGTAATTTGATAGACAGATGAAGATTAATAGAGAAATTTAATATCATGGCAAATGTTGACGCAGTCAATCTGCAACAAAAATGGCAGAAAAAAAAACTTGTTGCTTTGGAATTTTATAGTTTTCCTTTTGACAGTTATTTTCTTTTTTCTCGCGTGCATATAACATTCGAGGCCTCTCTGCTGTGGCTTTATAACAGTCAGTCCATTAGCTTAACTTTAATTCTCTACTTAAAGACAGACAAGACAAGCTGATTATAGATGATCTAATTAACAGAAAGCACGAAACATGTTTATTGTTAGAATGGTTAAAGTACTTATGAGAACTTAGGTCTTGTCTCCTTCCCGTGCGTTGCGTAACGAACCCGAACGACGGCTGCGAATGAGGTCTAACAACGTTATACAAAACAAAAGTCGGAGCCTGAAGGTGACCAGCCGATTGATCTCCTACTTTCTCCATCTGTTGCTCCACACTGACCTTGTACGGTCACCCTTTCTGCTTAGATTTGAGCTCGGCATAGCTTGCAATGCAGGCGTGTTATTATTGTGGTTGAGCGCTATGGCCGCCATCTTGGATGGTAAAAGCAGAGGAAGACTGGGGAAAGTAGAGAGTTAGCCTAGCGCATGTGAACGCAGACGTATTTCCGGTTGTCGCTTCTCTCCGGCGGAGAGAAGCGACAGCCGGAAATAAGACCAGTAGAAAGTGCGACTGAACGGGGTGAAATCCAACAGAGCGGCTACGACCCCGAGATTCATGAACTCGCGCCTGAACACGCATGTATTGCCGGCTAAGCCGGGCAATGTGGGATTCGTTAGTAAGCAGCGACATTACGTTATTCCCTTTCCCGATCGTTTTCGCACTCAGAGGGTATTTTTTAGTCTTGAGTATAGGGCTTCCCATGATATACTCAGTGAACAGATGAAAATTTAGAAATAAAAATGACTGATATTATCCGCTTATATTTTTAATAAGAGTTGCTTTTCTTTAAGTATGTTAAGCGTACAGGTATCAAGTACTAAGATTCTCTTATCATAAGTTCTCTAAAAAGCTAGAATTTGTGGTATGTAGGGATTGTAAACCAAGGGCCCTACTTCGGCGGTTTAGTACAACGATACTTTGTTTGAAATGCTCAAAATTGTTACACAGATGGTCGGTGATTCCGCAAAGGTCAAAATTACTTCTAACCAAAATTCTCCTCATTCTTCTGTGCAGTAAACACTTGTGAAGATGCAAACAAGAAACTTTGCCGGAAGGTCATAAACTTTTATGGCGAAGAGGTTTGTGACACACACGACAAAGATCTGCTGTATACTGTACAGAATGTCTGCCAGTCGACTTGTGGGTTTTGCACCAATGGTGAGTTCTCCAGTTTTTAACTTCTCTCTATTGGGCTCTAACTGAGGCCCGTTTAAACGGTTTCAACATTTGCCGGCTTCAACATACGTTCAACAGAGTTGTTGAACCAAATGTCGGGGGCTTTGAACAGGTCGTTCAACATTGTTGACAGCTAGTATAAAGAAATGTTGAAAGCTTGTTGAAAGCGTGTTGAATCAAATTTAAATTGGTTTAAATTTTCATTCAACATCGATTCAACATTTTCTTTGTTCTTGAAAATGTTGAATTGCGTTGGAACCGTTTAAACACTCCCTTCATCTAACAATTCCCCAACAGCCGTACAACTTTTGTTGAAAGTATAGTGGTCAAATGTTGAAACCGTTTAAACGGGCCATATGACATCCCAAAAGTCAACTACGTACGCTACACTTGGGGATCTCGCCTTCATTCATGCTGCTCCAGTTTTATGGAACTTGCTGCCATTATCAATCAGAACCAGTAGCAGCCTCGCCATTTTTAGAAAGTAACTGAAAACATTTCTTTTTAGAAAAGCTTTAAATTTATGATTAGTACTGAATGTAAAGCGGTTCTGAATATTTTTATAGCATTGGCGCTATTTAACAATTTGACGGCAGTTTTCTATGGTCTATACTCTTATAGACCATAAAATGACGTCAAAAAATGTTCAAAACTCAAGTGGAACCACGAGCCACAGGCGAGTGGTTTCACTGCCAAGTTTTGGGCATTTTATGGTCTATAAGAGTACTGAGACCATAGAAAACTGCCGTCGATTTGTTTTTTACAACAACATGGAAA
Organism: Pavona decussata; assembly: GCF_977016875.1. Taxonomy (NCBI): domain Eukaryota; kingdom Metazoa; phylum Cnidaria; class Anthozoa; order Scleractinia; family Agariciidae; genus Pavona; species Pavona decussata. The sequence continues at coordinate 3,208,772 of NW_028145480.1, read as the reverse complement.
AAGTACGAGCGGAATTGGCTTTTTTTTCGTTAAGAAAGCGCGCGCGTTACATTTGACGTCATTTTTATTGTCTGTACTCTTATAGACAATAGCCACGAGCCAATCAGCGCGCGGGAATTTGGACAGTTATTGTAAAAATAAATTTATTATTATTAGCAGTAGTATTATTATTATTATTTTTAAAGCTGCTGGGTTAAGAGAGAAGGGAGGTAGTTGTTTAAAGCCTGATTAAGCTAATTCTGGGTTAATGTAAACTTTGAATTCAAGTTTAATAACTAATCAATAAAGATTCTTCTAAAAAAATTTTGTTCCTCAGAAGATCATGATTTACTATTTCTTACTTTGGCTTTTGTTAGAGCCTGAGTGCGAGGATCAGTTTGAAGACCTCTGCAAGGAGTATGGGAATTTCTGTAACAGAAGAGGTGACCTTGGCGGACTGATAAAGGAACTCTGCCCAAAAACCTGCAAAAGCTGTCACCTGAAAGCCAGCAAGGAAGAGAGTAGTTTGGTTGTCATAAACGAATAGAAACAACGGTAAATAAATAAAGTATTGTTAGTCTTAATTTAATTTATTCTATTTCACATCTTTACTTTCTGTATAAATTATCTTTTCTGTTACATTCTTTACTTGATAATGGTGCCAAGATGACACCGAAACGTCGTTCCTTTTTTTTTTTTGCTTATTTTTATAGTCAACTGTATTTCTAAATTTGATCTTATTAGAATTTTATTTTCGAGTGGTAAAAATAATCTTTAATGAGGGAGGGCAGCGAGTGAGTAAAGTATTGTTTTTAACACATATTTATCGCTCGCCATTGTTCACCAACTGTTTGCACAAACGACGTCATCACTATCCTCACTAGTGAGGATATGGAAAAATACGCCCTCGGGTCCCGGATGTAGTTTCGAATGAATTTACGAGTTGTGTATTTTTCAGTAAAACACTCGTGTCTATAAAATAAAACTTCTTATAAGCATTCAAGAGAGGTTGAGCTCATCCTCCCTTGTCACATTATAAAGTGTTGAAAGAAATGTGCAATGCATTTGGTCAGATGGAGCTCATTTGAATTAGTTACCTGCATACCGCACCACAAAGCGTGCCTTCATTAAGGCATGCTTTGTTGTACTACATGCAGGCTACTTGACACGTGTGATCACAACAACAAGACAACAACAACAACAAAAACAACAATCATAGCCCCACAATGTGTAGAAAATCGATGACCGTTCCTGGTTTGGGCTTATAGGCAATTTTGATGGAATAGTTTAGTTCTTAAGGTTCCACTCATTTTGATATTGAACAACATCAGGGGGCCTACTAACTGTGCCGTTTTAAATATCCTCTTCCTTACACAACATCCCATGACTAGCAGTTTGTACTTATCGGCCAGTACCTTATCAAGGGTAGTCTGGGGACATATTTCCCCTAGGATATTTTGCATTTTTAAATATATGTCATCTTGCTATCTTTTAATCTAAATTGACGAGTTTCTCTACAACTATTTTTATCAGTTCAATTTGTTACTGTAATTTAATTAAAGATTGATATTTGGCAAAATATAAAATTTTGTTTTGTGAAACTTACTTGGAAATGTAATCCCCACGGAGCTCCAGTTGTAACGGTTCTTTTGCGTGATTTGAAATTACCGCTCGCAGCATGTAAGGACTGAGTTGTATAAACTTTGAAGCTATGAGAATATCTGTATTCGTTGATCAGCTTAATGTTAAATATGACTTCGGACACAAATTGACGCCTCAGCAAAGAGGACAGTGATAATTTATCGTAGCTAACGGCACCCTGTGGTTCTGCCCCCGCGTCCGTACGAAAGAAGCAAAATGGCGACCGTTTTAAGTACAACGGTCGTTCCCAGTGCCTTTCTGATGACGTCAAATAGCTAGTATCCAGTCTTGCACGGATGTAATCCTTGCAAACCTGTTATTGAACTGGGTCCAGTTGTTGAAAGGCCGGATAACTTTATCCAGTGGATAAGTCGCTATCCGTCAGTTTCAATCTGTGCAAAGATTTCAGTATTTCCCCTTGTACAAGCGAATATGCACACTCTAACCACAGTTAAGTTTGGGAGTGAACGAAAACCTTGGACAACGTTTTATGTGAAGTGTATTTTAGACCCTGAATAGTGCCTTATCCAGTGGGTAAACTTATCCGGCTTTTGAACAACTGGGGCCTGGTACTAGTTTGCACACGAGCCTTTAAAGGTGGGGGAATCTGTTTTGATATATTCACGAACCCGTATAAAAATTGTTTGAGTGGCCTGCGGGGGTTTAGACAACCCCGTCTGATACACATATGGTCATATTTTACATGGAGATTTGCGTAATATAAGTAATAACAGTTGCCCGAGTATTTTAAAGATTCTGACGGCACTTTGATTGTAACAGCAGGTCTAACTAATATGTTGATCTTTTTCATGCAGAATCTCCTATCACAACGAAGACATAAAGCTCAAAGATTTCTCAACATGGATTTCAAAAGGAAAATAAGTTGTGAACAAGAATGGGAACTCGTTTACAAATATGAAAAGAAAAGACGATTGGGCGGAACATTCACTGTTTACATAAAGCTAGAGGTGCTTAACTTACCATTATCGGAACATTGAAGCTTCCAGCTAAAGCGACAAGATCTTTAATCAAGTTTCTGGCCATGCATAACGAAATGCGAAACATCAGCTGTCCCTTCGCAGGTTGTAGCACTCTCAATCTTATTGCGTGATAAGCATCACGTTTCTCCTTGTTATATCAATGCTTATTCAATCCCTAAGGACATGAGAATTAAGGATACGATCACCCAAGATGAATTTCTTGATATTTTTAATAACTTCTCCACAGTACACTTATATAAGAAACCTATGGGGAAATGACAGGAGAATTTGTTCTTTGATATTATATAGGGGTTAAAGCTTTAAGCAATGAAATATTAAGTTTTAAACCTGACGAATAAACTAGTAATAGGAAGGTCACAGGTTCGACCGTCGTCTGTTGGGAGAACTCTTATTTTCCTTTACCTTGTATGGCTGTGTATCAATTATTAACAAGTTTGAAAGTTACCAAATGCATAAATTAATGAGAATGATGTATTATTCAGTAAGTGACACCGGCATACTCTGAAAAAAAATTCGAGTGCTCCTATGAGGAGTCGATCCTTTGACCTTCCGTTTACTAGTTCGGATGCTCTACCACTGAGCTACAGGAGACTCATGAGAGCTGAGGCCATTAAACTAGGCATAAGGTTTTTCTTTAAAGCAGAGGTCTTAAGCTGTTTTTAAATTTTGTAAATAAAAGTCATTGTATGGTATGAGCTCACTGTAAATAGAGCATAATTTATGCTTGTGTAATGCATCTCTCGTGTGCTGCGCATGGTGTTTAGCCATAGTACGTGTAAGTAAGTTTTAAGACTGATGAAGTAAAAAAGTCTCTCTTCAATTACTGCGCCTGTTTTTTTCAAACTACTATTTGGTGTTTGGAAATAGGATAAAACACTCTTCCCCTTGTTTGATATATTACTGCAAATGACGCTAATAGCACCCCATAGTACAGTACTGATTTTCCGAAATCGGTGTTGGAGAATTCTCCCAAACGTGGAGCGGTATTTAATTCCACAGTAAACTCTTTCTTTTTAAGCAAATAGGTCTGGTAAAAAGGCCGGATATATGAGTTGCACGATCCAGGTAATAAGCTTCTGAGAAAAGAGAATAACAAGCATAGCTTATTTCCCTTCAAGGAGGCTCGCAGCAGTTTTTCTAGACTTAGGGTGGAAGTTTTGAAATTACAATCTCGCATAGGAGATAAACTTCAATCTCCATACTACACCATCATTTCAACATATGATCAAAGTTATTGTTTTCATCGGTTTCCAAGTAACAACTATTACCATAGCAACGGTAGCGGATAGCCTCTCTTTTCAAACATTGTCGATTAGATCTCGAAATCTGGTCAGACACTTTATGGCGAAACTTTAGGCATTTAAACTACTCAATCCAGACAACTTGTAGGCGAAATAAGAAAAAAAAATCTGTAGGAGCGTTTTCAAGTAACTAATGAATCAATTTTTACGGGGTGATTTTGTATATTCCCGCATTTTTTCCCAATATCCCTGACAAAATAAAACTTGACACTTTCTCTTTTCTGTTAAAAGGTCTTTCCCCATAGAAAACATTCTAAGTGTATATTGAGCTTCATGGGTGGCTCTGAAAACTATGACGTAATTCCAACGTGTTATGACATCATAAATACACTTTGCGTAGGTATTTTTGGAACTCAAGTATCTAGTTGTTATGCTTGCGAAGTTATGAAGGGTGGGGAGGGGGGGGGGAGGTGTTTGTGTGGGGCGACCCCAGGGGACGAAAATGAACCCGGTCTAGATAGGGTTAATCCTGGTACATGCATTTGTACCCCAATGAGTGTGATTGAAAAAGAGCAGTTCAGCCTATTGCAGGAATTCATTTTTTTTAGCTCTAATTGTAGTACGTATTTTTGCAAGTTATAAAATGTCTGAAACGAGAGATGTTTCTGTGGACAGCAAATAGAAGAAAACGGTGGGATAAGATGGGAGGGATGGATCGGCGGTTTGATCATCACATTATAGAGTGTTTTCACATGACGTCACGCGGCCATGTTGGTGTTCCAAAACAAACAAAAATGGCGGCCATATTGGTGTCCCAAACTAAACCTCTGGGAATTGAACTCTATTTTTATGCAAATACTTTCTTTTCTTTCAGAAAACCAATATGGCCGGTAGTCACGTAAATGAAAACACTCTATACGTTGCTAGGGTTTGTAAGGTTACAATTTCCAGCAGAAAAATAAAAGGACAAACTTCAATCCCCGCATAAGCCGTTTATTTGAGCAAATGAAACAAAACCCTGTCTTCTACAAAATGAATACCTCAGAGAAAAGAACAAAAATCCCACGAATTAAAAACGATTGCTAAATCCCTCCTCCGTTTGTAAACTAACTCAGTTATCTAAAGCAGGCTATTCTTGTCATCCCCGTCTTTGTTTTTATCCGGCTCCATAATCACTCCTAAAAAATAAGAGAAAATTAGAATATGCTTTTATTGAAAATTGTATAGTACTCAAACAATAACTCCTCCGTCTGGACTTCAATTTCTTTCGGTCGGTTACATTAAGACTCGTGTTTGTTCTCAGATCAGGGGTTTCCACGGAATTGTTTAGTAAGAATGACCCCTTCCCCGGCCCCAGAAGAATAAAAACAAAATGATCTAAGTGGTCTTAAACCAGGCAACAACGATCACAAAAGCGAAGGGTTTGTTCTTGTGCGCGCCTGTCCCTAATATGGTATTTATTCCTCTCGTCTTATATTTCTCGTTCCGTCATCTTTTCAAAGAAAATCCGAGAGAAGCAGACTGCAAGAAATCTAAGTGTTTTTATTAGTGACAGAAAAACGCACTGGGAAAAAGTAGAGTTCTCCCAACAGCATTCGAACTTGTGACCTTTTTGTCACTATTCCTGTTGGAAAAACCTGGTTTCTCCTTGGCAGAGCATGCCTGTGTCTTTCTCAAATTATTGAAATTGTAAAATCAGTAAAGGTTTAAGGAATAATAATAATAATAATAATAATAATAATAATAATAATAATAATAATAATAATAATAATAATAATAATAATAATAATAATAATAATAATTAATAATCTTTATTTGTGCTTTTTTTCAATGTACATGGTTGATTCTTACAATCTTGTAGTGGTAATACATAGAATTAAATTAATCATTAGTTAAAATGATGTAGAAGCAAGGAAGCTAAATGAACCATTTGGTTATCTTGTTAGCTCCCTGGCTAATTTAGGTTCTAGATAGCAGGCAAAAAAGGCAAAAAAGAAAAAAAAAATGAAAAAGCAAAAGGAAGGAAGAACTTAAATGGCATTATAGATAGTCAGTGAGCCAAAGAGCGATCATTTTCATTGTCTGGTGAGAATGCAATGTTTCTGGAGAACAATTATATTATCAAGATTATACTTGTCCCTTAGTCACATTCATCCTTCGGGTGTATAAGGAAGTGTAGACAAGATTCCCCACACAGATTCCCCAGCCACGTTTAAAGACAAATTCTTGTGTCAGTGACTGCTGTTCTTATTACCTTCTTGTCCGATGCTTAGACACATTTCGGGGCGGTTTGGTGAGGGTCATTTGATTGTTGTGAAAGGAATGCACAACAAAAAGCAAAAGACAAGCTTATTTGAGACTAAAATGTGTGTTGTCACCCTTGTTGAGTAAAACGAATGTAAGAGAAATGACAAGAAAAATCCTGGACGTGTTTTGCTCTATCGTATTGTAGTGCCTCGAATTTTTATTTTTTGCAATTTTCCGAAATTTTAATTGCAGTCCTCTTTGAAGACGACGCACAGGTCTCCGGTAGTGTCATTTCCCGGCGGACCCTTAACTTTATGTTACAGATGACATCACCGACTATTAAAATATCTTTTAGCTGCCTTTAAAGTGCTGGAAATAATAGCTAACAGATGGTTTTACTGTGGATTTTAAATATTTAAGCAAACAATCGTCATAGAACCTTCAACAAAGTGTTCTCTAGTCCCTTTGTAAGCCCAATATTTTAGTGTATCCACAAATTTTACCTGCTCCTTGTTGGATAAACTCCCAAAACTATTGTTTCAACAAGTAGACGTAGTTCGCCATCCCCGAACCAACACCAACCGAACCTTGCATCTTGCAAGCTTTGGAGCCTCCGTGGAGATCGTACTTTGCATTTCCTTTGGTTGTCATGCACTTGTTTTTGCCGCGAATACCAACCACCTTGATGCCTTTCTTGGAAGCTTCTTTTAAGCAGAGATTCACGACTGTCTTCATATCCCTGGAGCTCTTAACTTTTTTAAATTTCTTGCCCATAGCTTTGTCCTTCTTTTTGGCCGACTCCTTGAAGCATCCCCTCGCTTCCCATGCTGTTAAAATATCAACCAAAGACCAACATCAACATTTTTGCATCAATCTAGGTTTAAAGTAAGCTCGAGGATACTGACATAAATCATTGTCACTCCTGCGGAGGTTGCAGAGAGACGACTTGGTAACATAACAATGAGGTCCGAGTATGACAGGTAGGCAGGTGCTTTAATTAATTATGTAACACGTTAAAAGTGTTAAGAGTAATATAAAATCGATCCCCATTCCAACGGAGCTAAACAGAAAGCCGGTGTAATTCACGTAGGACCGGCGCAATGTGGCAGGACGCAGGTATTTTGAACTCGCTGCAACATTGAAATCACATTATCTGGTATCCGTACAAGAGACTATTCCAATTGGTGATAAGAGCATGGACGATAGTCTCAGTAACTTCGTTAGTGAGAAACTTCCGTGTACACCTAATATTCGAGAGAAAGAAAGCGTGTAGCTACAGATCCTCTAAACATGGGAGCGCACTGTAAGGCTCGAGTCTAACCACACTTCCAGGTATCTAACTTCATATACTGATGGTATGATGACAGGACCAACTTTGATTTTATCAAGTGAGACTTAAGCAAGCTACGCTTCTTTTATGTTCAGTACTTTTTACACGGAATGATCGCAGGGCATGACGTGTCTAGGTTTCGGTCGGGTATCTTTTTTTTCTTCGTCGTAGTCAGAAATTGCCACATTAATTTATGCATTGAAATATGTCCTCCCCTAGTAGGGATGTATTGTTCTGATTGTCTTCAACAAAAGCAGGCCAATCAAAATCTATTATTCGGGCACATATCACGAGAGAGGGGACCCACTCATCCCTTCCTGTGTGACGTCAAATCATTATTTGATTTATTCATTAAACCTTGATTAAATTCTACCCTCTCCCAGAAGGGATTTATTGTTCTGATTGTCTTGAACAAAAACAGCCCAATCAAAATCTATTATCGGCGCGTATATCACGAGGGAGGGGACCCACTTATCTCTACCTGTGTGACGTCAAAGCAAGCCATCATTTCGAAAAGTTGTTTTTGTTCAATGGCAGCCACATGTATGAATTTAAGACTTTCCGCGTTTTGTCGTCATCATTCAGTTAAAAATGTCCGTGGACCATAGAATGTCTTCACTTCACTGAATGCGAAGGAAAAACTCGCTTAAACAAAGGTTTCATCTCTTTGTCAGAGTGGAGCAAGGTTTAAGATGAGGCTGTTTATACGCATACTATTGACGTCGTTGAACATGACCGCACCGTGCTTAAGCAGTCATCAGGTCTAAGTAACTCCTTTGCGGCAAACGGTTGGAGCTGAAAAAGTAGTGCGATAGGACATGAATTTCACAAAAAGGAATCACCCCCTCCCCCTCCCCAACCCGGCTCCAGAAGACAAAAAAACAAAAAAACAACAACAACAAAAAAAAAGTCCGGTCTAGATCAATGGGTACGAACATTGTAGCGTGCCTCACCTTTTTCGATTATATGTCAATTCAGATCATGTACTCTCGGCTGTGAGTTTAAACGTATGAAAGTGAAAACGTTTTCTCTTACCGCAGAATTCTCCAAAAAATCCACTCTTACATTGACACTCAAATTCTCTGCCATTTGGTACACAGGTTCCTCCATTGAGGCACTTGACATTGTTCAGTACACACCCATTGATTTCTTTTTCTGTTGGTTGATTAAGAGGTATTAGATGTTCATAAATGTTTAAACTAACTAATAAATAGTTAGGAAATTAGTTGATACCGACAGCATGTAACTTTAACTTAGTGTTAAATCTTTCTAGAGGTGTCTGCTCTCTACGGGAAATTGAAAAATTAGTTTTCTCAACTTTTGTTTATGTAAAGGCCAAAAAATGTATTATTAAAATAGTAAGTCCTATCTGGACGGTTGATGTGATCGGCAACCATTAAGTAAATGGTCAGATTGATAGACAAGGGGACACGAACCCTTTACGAAACATTTATAGTAGTCTGAAATGTCAGCCGCCTCCTCCCCCTAACCCACAGGGGGCGCGGTCTCTCTCTCCCGCGCCCCCTGTGGGTTAGGGGGAGGAGACGGCTGACATTTCAGACTAAGGGGGAGGAGACGGCTGACATTTCAGACTACATTAATAGCTAACGAGAACAAAATCTTTTTAACTGAGGTAACTATCGAAATACAACAGTTCACGAATTCTCAACAGCTGTGAATTTGAATAATTATTATAGATGCCGAGGGCAACACTGAAAGAACAACAAGACCAAGAACCAAAGGAGCAACTTTTGTTGTAATATCTTACATGGTTCACCAGTTTTGCTGAATTTTCGTGCGGGATGGCGTAGTTTGCTAGACGTGGGGGGATTCTGCCTGCTTGAAATCAAAGAACGTTTTTAATATTTAAGTAGGCGCCTTGAAACTTGACGACTTTCTCGAAAATTATCTAGAAACAATTTAATGGGATCGGTTAGTGTTTAATGACATTGATGTTACCATGGCCGGTTTTTGTTTAAGAAAACAGTAAATCCCTTTTAAATGAGAAATATCGCTATCTTACAGTAACTTTCAGTCTTAAGCTGGTATTAGTGTTCTCTTGGTAGTTTTCACTACTTTCTGTTCAAGGTTTGGCGCTTTCCTTAAGTTTTGGGGAAATCCAGAAAACAAAAGGTAACGCATCCAAGATGGCCTCATTTGAAATCATGACACAAATACCACGTAATATGACGTCATCTATAATTGTCTTCAAGGGTTCCATCATCCCGTCTTTAATAAAGTACAAAAACTAGAAAGAATTCTAGCAAGTTGCAAGGGAGCTACTTCTAGTATTTCGGTTGTAACTTTCTGAGCAAAGATCTGGCTAATTTGGATGCGAACGAAACCGTGATGTTTATAACAAAACTAAAGTATCTCCTCTGTTAGCATATACATTACCACTTGAAGAAGATACAGCTATTTCAATTAACGTTGTCGGTTCAAAGCATGAAGCTAAAAGACAAGACCGAAAGTTTACATGGGAATTTTATGAATAAATTCATCAAAATCAGTCATGCCCGGAGAAAACAATAGGTTGTAATTAACAGTACAATGACCTGCACGTGCAGGGATGATTTTGATGAAAGAGATGAAATTATTCATAAAAAATAATCCCACAAAACATTGCGGTCTTGTCTTTTAGCTTGATTTTAATCCGGCAACGTTAATTGAAATAGCTGTATATTATTGGACGAAATGTCAATTGTTACTCCAGGAATGTTTATTATTATTAAAATCTGCAAGACCACAGCGACATACCGATGAGTGGTTCGGGATCTCTTGTAGATCTGGATCAGTAAATTATATCAAATGCAAAATGTAGACGGCAGAGTAATCCTAGCGGCCGAGGTGACGAAAAATATACAAAATGGGTAGAACAACTGAAATCTATTATAACAAATTTAACCCCAGATTTCGGTTTGCATGTTATATAATCTCAGTACGTTTCAGTACATCATCATCATCATCATCATCATCATCATCATATTCGTTATTATCAGAATCCCATCCGTGCCTAAGAGGACCTCAGAAACTCTTTCACCCCAAATATTTTCCCCTTCTTTTTCAGCCGTTCTATGCCGCCCAGTTATCAAGGGTCCCCCAACATTTTTCCTACATGCTCGAAGAAACTTCAATAGGCTGTGCACCCGAGGAACTACATTGTCGTTTGTAATCGCTCATATTATATATTTTAAATATGAGGACGCCTTTCCGTCAAAATCTTTAGTTCCAAGTATCATAGTTTCACGTCCAAGGCTGGAAGGACAGAACGTTGACATAGTGCGGTATCTTACCTTCATCACAGTCTTTTCCTTTGAACCCTGGAAGGCACACACAGACGTAACCTCCACAACTGTCTACACATGTGGCTCCGTTATTACATGGACTTTCTGTCTCGCAAACATTAGTGCCTGAAAAACATAATTGGGTTAGCGTGTGCGTAAACTTAAAAAAATTAATAATTAAATCGAAGGAAAAACCTGGACCTGACAGAAGATCGCACTTGTGATTTAAGTAACCAGACACACTTAATAACCAGACAGAAGTACTGTTGTACTTCTTAAAATGTAAGTCCAAGGAGAAACTTCGCTAAAACTTGCACCTAATTGTAAGCTCCTCGATGTTTGCACACCCAGAAAACTGAATATGAAAAGAAATGAAAAAAAAAACAAAAAAAAAACACAACAACAACAACAACAACAACTTAACAACCATGTTTCCTAACAAAGGAAAACACGGTAACCGTTTTTAAAAGACAGTTCTCGATGGCCGGTTTCGAAGACAGGTCGTCTTTTTCAGAAAATGGAACATCTCATTTTTAAATATAGAAAAAAGTTTCTTTCCTAACAGTAACTTTTGGTGCTTTTGATTACGTTACGTTCAGTTTTGCAACTTTCCTGAAGTTTAACAAGAAATCCAGCATGGAGGATCCAAGATGACCGCCATTTGGCAATTATGACTTAATTAACACTTAATTACTTACGGTTTCGGACCTCAAAGGAAACATTTTTGGACGTATTACTAAGTCTTATAGTCTGAGTGCCATGGTCATAGCTTTGATAGTAGCGGGTTCTGGTGGAGGGAGGGGGGTGGGGAAGGTGGATTCCATCTTCCTCTGGCCCCAGAAGACAAAAGGCCGATCTAGACTAGACGGAGTTAAATCTCAATCTCCACGCCAAAATTCATTAAGTTTTAAGCACTCGTTAGTTATAAATCGACACTTCTGCTTAATCTGAATGCCAAAAATCTCAAAAAACTTACAGCCCGCACTCTTTATAATGTTATTTTTGGCACGTGCAACATGTGTAATTTGACAAGAAAACCCCACTTTGAAATCAATAAGAAACGAAGTAAAGTGATCGCCGCGAGACATTTAAGTTTTGGGATCCCAAACGGCACCAGAATAGAGATCAATATGGCCGCTGCTGACTAATTATTATACCCTATTAAGTCGTCCTTCACCCCAATCTAAATGTTTTGGAAGTATATATCTTTTGCGGCACTAGAGTGGGAACAACCTCGGGAAGAAATAAAGTGAAGGAATAAAGTTGTTCCAGTGTCCAAGGGTTGATTAAGTTGGGAATCAGCAAGATTCGTGTCCATAGCACTGGGTAATTTAGATTTTCAGATGATCCTCACCTTTCTCACAGCTAGCCCCCATAAATCCAGAAGGACATTCGCACTGATAACCTCCCATGGTGTTTATGCACTTGACCCCGTTCTTGCATGGGTTCGTGGTCGTACACTAAATAAATCTTTATTTAAACACGGTAAAATCCATCAGGAGTATAAAAATTAGAAATAACCTAACTATCCTAAACAAAATTCAAAACCTGACTACAACTAATCTAACTAAAACCTGTTTTTCATGAATGCCGTGTGTAACATTAAAAATGAACATTAACTAATCTTTTAAATTGACTAAGAGATTCAGCTTCTCTCACATGACAGGGTAGGCTGTTCCAGAGAACTGCTCCGCTATAAGAAAAGCTGTTTTTCATGAAATTAGTTCGCGGAAACGGGACAAATAGTTTGTTAACAGAGTCCTTCAGGAAGTAACGCGTTTCATTTCGTTTAACAAATTTAGATGATAAATATTCAGGAACAAGACCATTTAAAGACTTGTATACCATTATGGATTTCTGTATTTGAAATTGAGTGCTCAAGTCTTTCCAATCGAGTTGTCTAATTAAACGGTTAGCATCAGCATCATAGCTAGAGAAGGTTAAAACGCGAGCGAGCGGCACGGTTCTGAAGCTTCTGTAGCCTGTCAAATAATGTTTTACCAAATTACCCCAGACAAGATTGCAATAATCGAAATGAGATTGAATTAGTGCGTTGTATATATAATGAAGGGTAGGTGGAGGGACAAAAGGTCTAATTCTATTTATTGCTCCTATTCCGGAAGCGATCTTTTTAGATAATTTATCAATGTGTGTTTGCCACCGTAGATTTTCATCAATAAATATGCCAAGCGATTTGACAGAGGAAACGTGTTCTATCGGAACATTATTAATCGAGAGCTCAAGTGGGTTCGCCAAAGTACTCAATTTTTGTCTGGAGCGAATTAGCATGAATTCAGTTTTAGAAGTGTTCAAAGTAAGTTTATTGGAAATAAGCCATTTGTTTAGGTTATCTAAATCGTGATTCAGATTTAACTGTATTGAATTCACATCAACGCCAGCATAAGTAATGTGGGTGTCGACACTCGTCAATGTCTGAAAGTAATAGCACTCTAGTCAAGACGCAGAAGAAAGCGTTCAAATTTCAGGTTGCCATGGCCATTGTATATACTTGTGCATAAACGTAGTATTTTGCCAAAATTAGTGTATAGTTAACTATATCTATACTGGGCGTGGGGAAATTCTGCCGGCGGAGACTTTGAACATGAAAAACCTTTTTTTCCCTTAATATTTTGAGCAAAAGCTCAGGACTTTTTCAAAACTTTATCTCGGAAAAGCTTGAAGTTGTCTTTTAATTTTCGTTGACTTTGCTGTTACCCTGGAAACCAATTTTTGTCAGGCAGCTTTGTTTCAGAAAATAGGAAATCCCTTTCCTTAATATAGCTGTTATGTTTTTAGCTCAAAGAAGTGGTCCTTTATTGGATTTGGTTATTTTTCGTTCCATTTTGGCGTTTTCTTGAAGTTTTGAGGAAATTCAGAAATCCAAGATGGCGGATCACGGATGGCCCGCAATTTGGTAATCTGACGTAATTACCGCGTCCTGTGACGCCAAAAGTACACATTGAAGACCTCAAAGGCAACATCTTTGGACGTACTATCTACTCTCCAAGTCTCATTGCCATAGCTTTTATACTTGCGAAGTTATGGAGAGGGAAGGGGGGGGGGGGGGGGAGGGAGAGGGCAAATTCCGCCACACCGCACGGTATAGATAGGGTTAAGCACCGGCAAATAATTTAATTGATTCATTGTGTGAGCCGTACAATATAATGTTAAGCTGTTCGGAGTATTCACATACCTTTGTTTTCATAATGTTTTTTGTTTTCGCTAAGCATTACTTTTCATCAAAATTTGCCATAAGAACACTCAACGAGTCACTTCGCCGATGAAGTCATTAAGTAAATACTAAACTGAAAAACATCGAACTCAACTTTTTTCGTTACCTTCTATCAAATCAACGAAAACACTCTCACGCGAAATCTGGGACAATCCTAGATACCAACTGTAGAGTGGTGTATTAATAAACATATCTGTAGACGCATCCTTCCAGCAAGGACTGATGGTTTCGAAAGCGATTAGGGAGCTTAAGCAACGACGGCAACGGCAACGAAAACGTCACCTGAAAATATAACTTTATTTCATTTGTGCTACTTCGCGATATTTCAGCTCGCTTAACTTTTACAAAAATGGCGAACTAACCAGGAACCAAATTGGAAGGAGCGGCGTACAAGGTGAGAAAGAAAATGAAAAATTCACCGTCGTGCGTTCACGTTCTCCACAAAACCTTAAATGTGGTCATTTTACGTTGTTGTTTTGCAGAGGACGGCAAACAAATGTACCAAAATGTAAAACGCACGTGCAGAGCGATTTGTTTTTGCTCATTTAACCTATTGTTTTGAGGCGTTGTCGTTGCTTAAACTCCCTAGTTTCTGACGTCACTGAGGATCAAGAACTCAATCTATGATGTTGGTAACATCGTTCTCAGGTCCTCTCTCTTCCTCCCTTGAGAAAGGATCCTGAAAACAACTGGTCACGAGGCACCCAAAATCTGGGCGATTGACAAAATTTGCCGTTAGAGAGGGGAAGTAAAATATGCAGCTGTCGCTTTCTCAGAAAGGCCCTACTATCCGGGTGCGAAAATTGTGACAACAAGCGGTTTTATAACCAAGAATCTCCCTATCTTTTCTCACACAGCAAATCAATAACTAAATCAATAATTTTCGCGTCAGTGATTAATTATAATGCTGGTTCTGCAAGAATTGTGCATGAACTGAGGCCGATAAAATTGTACAGTTTATAGAGCAAAATATGTACTTATGCACAGCAGTTTAAGCTTGAATAAGTGATATTTCTGTTAAAATTATATTAACTGTTTATCCTATTCAAGTTGTAGAATTATCAACCTCTGCTCCTTTGACAGTTAGAAATTCACTACCTTCTATTTCATATACATTTTTTGCAGACCCGCATGAAACTGCACCAAATCTCTCGCATTTCTCTTGTTTTCGAACAAAATAACAGACACTCCGACGACTGGGGAGAATTTGTTTTGTGTAGTCACGTGACCAGCCACAACCACGATCCTTTCTCAAGGGTCTAGAAACATCGATTTTCATCCGATTTTCATTTTGCTTAATAACTGTTATTACTTTATAATCCTGGAATATAACAATGTCACGAGTTTCTCACCTTCTTCACAGTTTTTACCGCTGAGTCCACTTGGGCACTCGCAGTCATAACCTCCATCACTGTTCGTGCACTTTCCTCCAAACTGACATGGGTTGTTTGCCTTGCACTCATCTTTAAGGCAATAATATGATGCACGTTAGGGCCTAATTCAGTTATAGTGTTACTATGGTTACCGGGAACACTTCAACAAAGTTACCTGATCAAATTGCAGAAAAAAAAGCTGCAAGAAATTTCCCGCTTGAATCGTTCAAGCCAATGAACACTCAGTACTTCAACCAAATGAAGAACTAAATAATATTCCTAGGATAGTATTTGGGGAATTTTAAGCTTGACAGTGCCTGTGTTCGAACAGACATTATCTATGCCATTCGAGCAATAACATTTTGAATTACTGTAACTTGCAGTGATGGCAACTTCTCTTCCCAAACGGACTAACTGGGTAAAAACTTTTCTCATCTGTAAATTGTGTTATCATGAGTAGGTTATACTTTTTTTCTGTTTGGTCTTCTTGTGAAATAAAAATCAAAGAAAATAATAATAATAATAATAATAATAATAATAATAATAATAATAATAATAATAATAATAGTAATAATAATAATAAATAGTAATAATCATCATCATCATCATCATCACGATATTAATAGTAATAATAATAAATTCTGGAGAAAAAAAAAGAACCATATTGAAGTCCTTCTTTGAATGCTATCATGCGGTAAATCTCCCTTGAAGGTTTTATCTAAACGCTTATAAAATTTGGTCACGTCAAACAAATTAAAAACAAGGGTTTTTTTTTTCTGTAAAGCACTTCATCAAGAATATCAAGAGGTAATTACCTACGCCCACGTTTTTCGTAGCTTCAATCTGGTCTGCAGACAGCGCAACGTCATAGAACTTCAACTGTGCAATTCTGAATCTGAAGCCATGTACATTGTTGCCAATGACACCACTTTGGAACATTGTTGGTGAATTCTCTTTGTCAGAGTGGAGCAAGGTTTAAGATGAGGTTGTTGATACGCATGCTATTGACGTTGTTGAACATGTCCGCTCCGTCCTTAAGCAGTCATCAGATCTAAGTAACTCCTTTGCGGCAAACGGTTGGAGCTGAAAAAGTAGTGCGATAGGACATGAAATTTCACAAAAAGGAATCTACCCCCGCCTCCCCAACCCCGGCTCCAGAAGACAAAAAAAAAAAAAAAAATTCCGGTCTAGCTCACTGGGTACGAACATTGTAAAGTGCCTCACCTTTTTCGATTATATGTCAATTCAGATCATGTACTCTCGGCTGTGAGTTTAAAAGTATGAAAGTGAAAACATTTTCTCTTACCGCAGAATTCTCCAAAAAATCCACTCTTACATTGACACTCAAATTCTCTGCCATTAGGTACACAGGTTCCTCCATTGAGGCACTTGACATTGTTCAGTACACAACCATTGACTTCTTCTTCTGTTGGTTGATTAAGAGGTAGTAAATGTTCATAAATGTTTAAACTAACTAATAAATAGTTAGGAAATTAGTTGATGCCGACAGCATCTAACTTCAGATTAGTCTTAAATCTTTCTAGATGTGTCTGCTCTCTAAGAGAAATTGAAAAATTAGTTTTCTCAACTTTTGTTCATGTAAAGGCCAAACAATGTATTATTAAAATAATAAGTCCTTTCTTTGGACGACTTTCATCCTGGACGATTGATGTGATCGGCGACCATTAAGTAAATGGTCAGATTGATAGACAAGTGGACATGAACCCTTTACGAAACATTTATAGCTAACGAGAACAAAATCTTTTTAACTGAGGTAACTATCAAAATACAACAGTCCACGAATAGACCATATTCGTATTCTCGGTATTGAACTGGATCGAGCTTGCAATGGAGGCTCATGCGGGGGAATATATTAAAAACTATTTGCATGTGAAAAGATTTCCCCGCATAAGCCTCGTGTGCAAGCTAGTTCCAGTTCAATACCGAGAATACGAATACGGTCTATTCTCAACAGCTGTGAATTAGACCAAGAACCAAAAGAGCAACTCTTGTCGTAATATCCTATATGGTTCACCAGTTTTGCTGAATTTTCGTGCGGGATGGCGTAGTTCGCTAGACGTGGGGGGATTCTGCCTGCTTGAACTCAAATAACGTTTTTAATATTTAGGCAGACGCCTTGAAACTTGACGACTTTCTCGAAAATTATCTAGAAACAATTTAATGTACTCGGTTAGTGTTTATTGACATTGATGTTACCATGGCCGGTTTTTGTTTAAGAAAACAGTAAATCCCCTTTTAAATGAGAAAAATCGCTATCTTACAGTAACTTTCAGTCTTAAGCTGGTATTAGTGTTCTTTTAGTAGTTTTCACTACTTCCGTTCAAGGTTTGGCGCTTTTATAAAGTTTGGGGAAATCCAGAAAACCAAAGGTAGCGGATCCAAGATGGCCTCATTTGGAATCATGACACAAAGACCACGTAATATGACGTCATCTATAATTGTCTTCAAGGGTTCCATCATCCCGTCTTTAATAAAGTACAAAAAATAGAAAGAATTCTAGCAAGTTGCAAGGGAGCTACTTCTAGTATTTCGGTTGTAACTTTCTGAGCAAAGATCTGGCTAATTTGGATGCGAACGAAACCGTGATGTTTATAACAAAACTAAAGTATCTCCTCTGTTAGCATATACATTACCACTTGAAGAAGATATATCATTGGACGAAATGTCAATTGTAACTCCAGGAATGTTATATTATTATTAAAATCTGCAGGACCACAGCGACATACGATGAGTGTTTCGGGATATCTCTTGTAGACCTGGATCAGTAAATTATATCAAATGCAAAATGTAGACGGCAGAGAAATCCTAGCGCCCGAGGTGACGAAAAATAAACAGAATGGGTAGAACAACTGAAATCTATTAAAACAAGTTTAACCCCAGATTTCGGTTTGCATGTTATATTATCTCAGTACGTTTCAGTACATCATCATCATCATCATCATCATCATCATCATCATCATCATCATCATCATCATATTCGTTATTATCAGAATCCCATTCGTGCCTAAGTGGCATAGAGGACCTCAGAAACTCTTTCACCCCAAATATTTTCCCCTTCTTTTTCAACCGTTCTATGCCCAGTTATCAAGGGTCCCCCAACATTTTTCCTCAAGCTCGAAGAAACTTCAATAGGCTTTAAGTAAATAAGCAATAACAATCCTGTGCACCCAAGGAACTACATTGTCGTTTGTAATTGCTTATATTGTATATGTTAAATATGAGGATGCTTTTCCGTCAAAACCTTTAGTTCCAAATATCATTGTCTCAAAAGTCCAAGGCTGGAAAGAAAGAGGGTTGACACAGTGCAGTATCTTACCTTCATCACAGTCTTTTCCTTTGAACCCTGGAGGACACACACACACGTAACCTCCACAACTGTCTACCCATGTGGCTCCGTTATTACATGGACTTTCTGTCTCGCAAACATTAGTGCCTGAAAAACATAATTGGGTTAGCGTGTGCGTAAACTTAAAAAAAAAATTAATAATTAAATCGAAGGAAAAACCTGGACCTGACAGAAGATCGCACTTGTGATTTAAGTAACCAGACACACTTAATAACCAGACGGAAGTACTATTGTACTTCTTAAAACGTAAGTCCAAGGAGAAACTTCGCTAAAACTTGTACCTAATTGTAAGCTCCTCGATGTTCGCACACCCAGAAAACTGAATATGAAAAGAAATGAAAAAAAACAAAAACAAAAAAACAACAACAACAACAACAACAACAACAACAACTTAACAACCATGTTTCCTAACAAAGGAAAACACGGTAACCGTTTTTAAAAGACAGTTCTCGATGGCCGGTGTCGAAGACAGGTCGTCTTTTTCAGAAAATGGAACATCCCTTAATTTAAATATAGAAAAAAGTTTCTTTTCTAACAGTAACTTTTGGTGCTTTTGATTACGTTACGTTCAGTTTTGGCACTTTCCTGAAGTTTAACAAGAAATCCAGCATGGCGGATCCAAGATGACCGCCATTTGGCAATTATGACTTAATTAACACGTAATTACTTACGGTTTCGGACCTCAAAGGAAACATTTTTGGACGTATTACTAAGTCTTATAGTCTGAGTGCCATGGTCATAGCTTTGATAGTAGCGGGTTCTGGTGGGTGGGGAAGGTGGATTCCATCTTCCTCTGGCCCCAGAAGACAAAAGCCCGATCTAGACTAGACGGAGTTAAATCTCAATCTCCACGCCAAAATTCATTAAGTTTTAACATGGATCCTAGAAATACAGTATTAGCCAATCGCTATAGCTAAAATGCCCCACGTGACAAGAAGTGTCCTATCCAGTCTTTCTAGGATCCATGGTTTTAAGCACTCGTTAGTTAGAAATCGACACTTCTGCTTAATCTGAATGCCAAAAATCTCAAAAAACTTAAAGCCCGCACTCTTTATAATGTTATTTTTGGCACGTGCAACATGTGTAATTTGACAAGAAAACCCCACTTTGAAATCGATCAACAAGAAACGAAGTAAAGTGATCGCCGCGAGACATTTAAGTTTTGGGATCCCAAACGGCACCAGAATGGAGATCAATATGGCCGCTGCTGACTAATTATTATGCCCTATTAAGTCGTCCTTCACCCCAATCTAAATGTTTTGGAAGTATATATCTTTTGCGGCACTAGAGTGGGAACAACCTCGGGAAGAAATAAAGTGAAGGAATAAAGTTGTTCCAGTGTCCAAGGGTTGATTAAGTTGGGAATCAGCAAGATTCGTGTCCATAGCACTGGGTAATTTAGACTTTCAGATGATCCTCACCTTTCTCACAGTTATCCAGAAGGACATTCGCACTGATAACCTCCCACGGTATTTATGCACTTGGCCCCGTTCTTGCATGGGTTCGTGGTCGTACACTCGTCAATGTCTGAAAGTAATAGCACTCTAGTCAAGACGCAGAAGAAAGCGTTCAAATTTCAGGTTGCCATTGCCATTGTATATACTTGTGCATAAACGTAGTATTTTGCCAAAATTAGTGTATAGTTAACTATATCTATACTGGGCGTGGGGAAATTCTGCCGGCGGAGACTTTGAACATGAAAAACCTTTTTTTCCCTTAATATTTTGAGCAAAAGCTCAGGACTTTTTCAAAACTTTATCTCGGAAAAGCTTGAAGTTGTCTTTTAATTTTCGTTGACTTTGCTGTTACCCTGGAAACCAATTTTTGTCAGGCAGCTTTGTTTCAGAAAATAGGAAATCCCTTTCCTTACTATAGCTGTTATGTTTTTAGCTCAAACAAGTGTTCCTTTATTGGATTTGGTTATTTTAGGTTCCATTTCGGCGTTTTCCTGAAGTTTTGAGGAAATTCAGAAATCCAAGATGGTGGATCACGGATGGCCCGCAATTTGGTAATCTGACGTAATTACCGCGTCCTGTGACGCCAAAAGTACACATTGAAGACCTCAAAGGCAACATCTTTGGACGTACAATCTACTCTCCAAGTCTCATTGCCATAGCTTTTATACTTGCGAAGTTATGGAGAGGGAGCGGGGGGGGGGGGGGGGGGAAGGGAGGGAGAGGGCAAATTCCGCCACACCGCACGGTATAGATAGGGTTAAGCACCGGCAATAATTTAAATGATTCATTGTGTGAGCCGTACAATTTAATGTTAAGCTGTTCGGAGTATTATTTGGTGCATTCACATACCTTTGTTTTCATAATGTTTTTTGTTTTCGCTAAGCATTATTTTTCATCAAAATTTGCCATAAGAACACTCAACGAGTCACTTCGCCGATGAAGTCATTAAGTAAATACTAAACTGAAAAACATCGAACTCAACTTTTTTCGTTACCTTCTATCAAATCAACGAAAACACTCTCACGCGAAATCTAGGACAATCCTAGATACCAACTGTAGAGTGGTGTATTAATAAACATATCTGTAGACGCATCCTTCCAGCAAGGACTGATGGTTTCGAAAGCGATTAGGGAGCTTAAGCAACGACGGCAACGGCAACGAAAACATCACCTGAAAATATAACTTTATTTCATTTGTGCTACTTCGCGATATTTCAGCTCGCTTAACTTTTACAAAAATGGCGAACTATCCAGGAATCAAATTGGAAGGAGCGGCGTACAAGGTGAGAAAGAAAATGAAAAATTCACCGTCGTGCGTTCACGTTCTCCACAAAACCTTAAATGTGGTCATTTCACGTTGTTGTTTTGCAGAGGACGGCACACAAATGTACCAAAATGTAAAACGCACGTGCAGAGCGATTTGTTTTTGCTCATTTAACCTATTGTTTTGAAGCGTTGTCGTTGCTTAAACTCCCTAGTTTCTGACGTCACTGAGGATCAAGAACTCAATCTATGATGTTGGTAACATCGTTCTCAGGTCCTCTCTCTTCCTCCCTTGAGAAAGGATCCTGAAAACAACTGATCACGAGGTACCCAAAATCTGGGCGATTGACAAAATTTGCCGTTAGAGAGGGGAAGTAAAATATGCAGCTGTCGCTTTCTCAGAAAGGCCCTACTATCCGGGTGCGAAAATTGTGACAACAAGCGGTTTTATAACCAAGAATCTCCCTATCTTTTCTCACACAGCAAATCAATAACTAAATCAACAATTTTCGTGTCAGTGATTAATCATAATGCTGGTTCTGCAAGAATTGTGCATGAACTGAGGCCGATAAAATTGTACAGTTTATAGAGCAAAATATGTACTTATGCACAGCAGTTTAAGCTTGAATAAGTGATATTTCTGTTAAAATTATATTAACTGTTTATCCTATTCAAGTTGTAGAATTATCAACCTCTGCTCCTTTGACTTGAGTTAGAAATTCACTACCTTCTATTTCATATACGTTTTTTGCAGACCCGCATGAAACTGCACCAAATCTCTCGCATTTCTCTTGTTTTCGAACAAAATAACAGACACTCCGACGACTGGGGAGAATTTGTTTTGTGTAGTCACGTGACCAGCCACAACCAGGATCCTTTCTCAAGGGGGGAGCGCCATTCTAGAAACATCGATTTTCATCCGATTTTCATTTTGCTTAATAACTGTTATTACTTTATAATCCTGGAATATAACAATGTCACGAGTTTCTCACCTTCTTCACAGTTTTTACCGCTGAGTCCACTTGGGCACTCGCAGTCATAACCTCCATCACTGTTCGTGCACTTTCCTCCAAACTGACATGGGTTGTTTGCCTTGCACTCATCTTTAAGGCAATAATATGATGCACGTTAGGGCCTAATTCAGTTATAGTGTTACTATGGTTACCGGGAACACTTCAACAAAGTTACCTAATCAAATTGCAGAAAAAAAAAGCTGCAAGCTCGTTCAAGCCAATAAACACTCAGTACTTCAACCAAATGAAGAACTAAATAATATTCCTAGGATAGTATTTGGGGAATTTTAAGCTTGACAGTGCCGGTGTTCGAACAGAAATTATCTATGCCATTCGAGCAATAACATTTTGAATTACTGTAACTTGCAGTGATGGCAACTTCTCTTCCCAAACGGACTAACTGGGTAAAAACTTTTCTCATCTGTAAATTGTGTTATCGTGAGTAGGTTATACTTTTTTTCTGTTTGGTCTTCTTGTGAAATAAAAATCAAAGAAAATAATAATAATAATAATAATAATAATAATAATAATAATAATAATAATAATAATGAATAATAAAATAAATTTAAATAAATATTTTAATAATAATAATAATAATAATAATAATAGTAATAATAATAATAGTAATAATAATAGTAATCATCATCATCATCATCATCACGATATTAATAGTAATAATAATAAATTCTGGAGAAAGAAACAGAACCATATTGAAGTCCTTCTTTGAATGCTATCATGTGGTAAATCTCCCTTGAAGGTTTTATCTAAACGCTTATAAAATTTGGTCACGTCAAACAAATTAAAAACAAGGGTTTTTTTTTCTGTAAAGCACTTCATCAAGAATATCAAGAGGTAATTACCTACGCCCACGTTTTTCGTAGCTTCAATCTGGTCTGAAGACAGCGCAACGTCATAGAACTTCAACTGTGCAATTCTGAATCAGAAGCCATGTACATTGTTGCCATTGACACCACTTTGGAACATTGTTGGTGAATCTATTTGGCTCATCGCGGGTAAATTTTGAGTAACTGGACTCCCATTTACCCACAACTTGTGAATGCCAGTATTGTAATCGTAGGTTAACGCGACATAAACCCATTTCTTGCTTTCCACTTTGATGCTATTAGATAATGGTGAATACTGAGCGTATGGGTTTCTAAGAAGGGATTTTAACATCCAGTTCTCAACCTCAAGGTAGAATCCTCCATGTGACTGATGGGTAGTCAGGATGTTCACCCAATATTCCTCAGGGTAGACCCAACAAGAAACAGTGAAGCTTCTCGTCCAGAGGTCCTCTAATCCAACCAGTCGTATGAAACTGTCCCCATCGTTTACCAACTGCAGGGATCCTTCAGGTTCTCCACTGGGGCCAGGAGCAGGATCGACAATGCCTAGGTACCCTTGAGGAAAGCGGTTCCTGACTTCCTTGGCTCCATACTTGCCATTCAAAGGAAAGAAAGCTACAGGTTCCGGAGCATTGGTAGCTAGGTAAAATTCAAAAATCACAAATTCCGTATGAGTTTGATAGGAAACATTTATGGTAAAAAATTGTAGTGACTACTGTTATTTCTCATAAAACGGGCATCTACAATCCCTCACTATCTCGCGCATAAACTCTTTTTCCTTAGTATTGTTTAACGTGGTGTACCAGTACTGGCTTTCTAGAGCCCCTGTTTTCTCCAGTGAGTTTATTTTTCCTTTCATGCTATGACTTTCCGAGATAAGGGTAGTCTCCACTGTGGTGAAAAGTTTCAAGAGGCCTATGGGATGAATGCTACCACCATTAATCGATGGTTTCTATCACTTATTCTTTTAAAAGTAAGATATCATCTGCACGGTTTCGGTAGCAAGGGTATTTTTACTGGATGGAGTAGCAGATAATGGAACATCTTGGAGGGTTCATCGGACATCCACGTAATAAGGTGAAAAAAGCTATAACGAACTTACTATAGACATATCTGTATTTATACAATGAACATTGTAAAACCCACGTTTTGATTGGTGTAGCGAAGTTATTAGTGATTAGAGCATAGACGCACGAATGACGTCATCGAGCGGTGTGACCGACGCACGTGATCAGAGTCTAGAGGAGTTTTGCAACTTGTTTTGGCAAGTAGCGGGCAAACAAAGGCAAATTTTCGCAGGAAAGCAAAACTGTCCGATGAAAAATTGGACAAAGGCCGTTGCAAGTGACCTCAACAAGGTTAAAAAAGCTAGAACTTTGTCGTAATTTGAAAAGCAAGGAAATATTTGTCCAAATAATGGCGAGTAATCGATGATAAATCGCAGTGAAGCGACTGACATGCTTTAATATTTTGGGGTCAGAAATTCCTTCTGGAATAAAGGTTAGTTTTGAAAATATTGTTAGTGAAATTCTTTCGGATTATACTGTAGTTTAGAGGATCATAACTGCGTTTGTGAAAGTTTTTGACTCAGCTCTTTCAACGTGCTGCTCGCTCACGAAATGTGTTCAAATGTCTTGGTTATTGTATCAAAACAAATAGATTCCATTTTGCCGTGGGTGTGTACACTGACGTACTTCTTTGTTCTCGCTACGTTGACGTCATCTGTGCGTTATCAGAGTACAGACGCACGGCAAAATGGAAGCTATTTGTTAAGTATTAACTAAACATCATATGTTTAGGGTCCTTCATAGCAAGTTTAGAAACGAATAATTATACTGTATATAAGCCAAGAGGGAATCATCATGAAGTAAGTTATAAGCGCTTGCAATTTTTCCATAATCAACCCTCAATCCAATCGGTGATTTTGATGTGTTTTTAAGAGACTTCGTTAACTTAGTAACCGGTCCAAAAACACCAAGTATGCTTGTGTCACCGACTGAAAAAATAGCTCTACCATCTAATCACTAGTCTTAAAAAAACATAACCTCACATTTCCGTCACAAATCTTGCATGAGGTTTGTGAATAGTTATTTCTCGAAATAAAACTGTAGTTTTGCATACTAACGGCACAAGGACGAAATCGAGGAAACTGCAAGCAAGATGAACCAGAACTGGCATTTTGAGTTGGTATCCGATCCATTGAGGTGTAAGCAAAGTTTTTCTTCTGGCATTTGTGGTCATCCTCAGAGGTGTCCTGATTTTTTTTTCATCCTTTTGCAGTGGAAAAATATCCTAAGGAAACCCAGATTCTCGAAGGGTAAAAAGTTGGAACTAAATCATCGTGATTGTTTGAAAAATTTCAGTTTCGGCTTGGGATAATGGAAAGCAGACCCGATACATTCGGATTACAGCTGCACCACAGTTACCCAGCAAGTTTTAAAAATGGATAGGAACTGCTTCTGTGAATTAGGATTTCTAGCGGCTTGTCTATGTTCTTAACAGCGTGCACGAAGCACGCGTTTAGTTTATCCTATGTACTGTTCTTTACATTTCAGGCATTTTACTTCAAAAAACTCCCCAAAAAACAACAACAACAACAACAAAAACAGCACGATGTCAACTATACATACTTACATCGAGTGACACGAGATGATCCTGAGGTTGAATCAAAAACAAACAATATCACAAAGGACTGAAGAAGAATGAAGCTTAGCATCCTGGGTTTCTACAATAGATAAAATTTAATAAATAAGAATTACATAGTTTTACGTAATATAAAATTATAATAAGAACCTTTCCAGAATCCCTTGCGCCTGAAATATTCCAAATGCCATTAGACTTTGTCAATTTGAAGCCGAGGAGGATGCCACATAAATGGAAAAAACACTAGCCATAAAATATCACTCATCAAATTTTTAAAGTGTGATGACGCCAGCAGTAACGTGACCACGCCATAAACGCGATTAAACTCGTTGTGAAAACTGACATCTTTCAATTCGAAGATAATTAACTTAGTCAGAAAGAGACTGACATGAAGTATATAGAAATGACAATTAACGGTCTTCCGTGTACGGTAGCTAATCTTTATATTGAAAGAACTAGCTGATCAATAGAAAGTCAACCAAGGAATATTGATGCATCATGTATTGAAAAATCATGATAATATTTTGGTTTTTTTTTTGGAGGGGAAGAGGTGGGGGGGGGGGGGGGGGTCTTTTGGCTAATAAAACCAGTAACAATCTAACAAAAGCCGTATGCGGAGAGGGGAGGGGTAGTGCTATTCTGATTAAGCTAGCTTGCGGGCTCAAGTATTGGTGTCCCTTTTATCTACTTAGCTATTTAGTTGTAAATTTTTACGGGGCTCTACTTAAACTTGCCTATCTTAAATAGACTCCCCGGTATATAAATATTTTGATACAACTATGAATAAAAACCGTTCAATTAGTTCAAAAATTTGCGTACGTACGCAAAGTACGTTTTGACAGGAAATAAATGGAATATTTATGTGCCTATCTCCGTTTTCGGCTTCAAACCTTGTCAGTAGCTATAGGTGAAATACACTTTGTCCAGTTACAGTATTTTAAAAGCATTTTTTGTTTGGACTCTAATTTAAACACTTTCAGTCCCTCGGTATTATTTCTCATAAAATAAAATCGTGCCGGCAGGTAGTTTCAAACTCCAGGACATCGCTTCAGTTCAAATTCCAATGTTTCTCAAAACTTCAACCATTTCAGAAGACTTTGTACGAAGCTCACGAGCAAATATGACTTGAAATTTTTTCTTTTTACACTGGGAATTCAAAGTACAGTGCTGAGACTACAACTGCATGTTGTACTCTTCCCTAAATTCTACTTCAAAAACTCATTAATAATTCATAAGCCCATTGACCTATCAAATGGTCGATAAAATATCACGTGCAGTGGTTTTCAATAGAGTGTTTTCATTCACGTGACTACCGGCCATATTGGTTTACTGAAACAAAAGAAAGTATTTACATAAAAATAGAGTTCAATTCCCAGAGGTTTAGTTTGGGACACCAAAACCTCCTCCTTATTAGTATGCGGTGTATAATGTTTTTCTCGTATGCTAATTTCCAACGTTCACAAAAGCATCACTGTTATGAACTCTCTTGACACACGCTTTTCCAGGAATGTTTTTGAAGCCGTTCAAAAAACGCGCAGCACAAGTTTTATCAGGACATGTTTTCGCAGCACATGTTTTATCTCGGCTACGCCTCGTGGTTTTAAATCCCGATAAAACACTGCTGCTCGTGTTTTAAATATTACAAAAAATGAGCGATAAGGATAGTGACAAGTCCAGTTATTGAATGATGTTCATACAGTTCCTATTTTAAGGAGTTTAACTTGCTTAAATTTCACGACATTTACCTATTTTAACACGGTCAAATTATGTATTCATTTTGTACCGCAACTCTAATCTAGGCCTTCAAAATTCGATATTCTATTTTCCTTGAATAATCGATATCGTACCCATAGCTATAACACCAGGCATGCATTTTCTTTTGGCTTACCATAATGAAGAAATAATGTCAGGCAATTTTCTGTTTTCTTCAAAGGGCCAAGTTTTTTTGTTTTGTTTTTTGGACTCTCGAGTCCTTCAAAAATAAGTTGAAAGATTGCTTTATTATAAGAACTATTACTTTTTAAACATACAATTTGTTTTCCGATCTTCTGCCTCTTGGTCGTCCATAGTTAAAGTACCTGGTCATCCACTCTTGTATTTTGTGATAAAACCTAATTTCATATAAGCCTCGTGGTTCGTTTACGTTTCCGCGCGATATTTTTACCTTCGATTCGAAAACCTGTATCTTGTATTGTATTTTGTAATGTGTGTAGTATAGCGAAAATAAAATAATTGCAAATGTAAATATATAGCAGTTAATGAAACTTTAGGCAGCGTAGGCAAATGGCATGATTAACTACGTGTGCTATATTCACAAAAACTTTGTCATGGAGATACCTCTGGATGATCGATAATTTATATCCCAAAATACCTTCGCATGACTCACACCATCTTGATCTACAACGGCTGTATTAATCTCACCTCAAAGAATAATTCATAGTTAGCCGGAAGATAACAGCCGTGCTATGTAGCCTGACTAATTTCGAGAAAACAAAGCGCCTTGAAATGAAATAAACGAATGGCACCTTGGAGGGTTTTTATTTGTCCATTACTTTTCTAGTGTTACGAAATTTGAAGCTGACATTTTTGCCGCCGAAAAGTGCAGATTTTCTTTATGACTAAATCCTAATTCCTGTGGTGATTAAGGTCTTCCGAACAGATATAAACCGAAATAAACGTTGCATGGCCCTGAATTACAATGCGGGTGCATGTCTTTTGGTTTACCCGATACTGGACGCATCGGCTTTCAACTGATAACTGATATTTTGTAAACTGCATGATTAATCAAATTAGAGAGAACTCGAACGAAGCCGAAACGGTGAGAACCTACTTGGCTCCTGGTAATAAAATTGGTTCACAGCCACCCATTTAATTCGGGAACTCGGACATCAAAAGCGAAGGAGGTGAATACTTACTTGTGTTGTGATAAATTGTCTGTCGATACGCTTATGGTACAGCTCACCAAGGAAAACTAAAACGCTTTGTTCTTGATACTCTATATCACCTGGCCGTGCTTCTGTGGGGCGGAGATTGAAGTCACTGTTATTTTGCAAGCAGCCAATCATGTCTTGTTTTGATAAAACAGTGGGTGTCCTTCTTCTTAGTGGCAGCAGACAAAGCTAATTTAATACATTGAGTAGAACGGACCGGCAATGCCGATACAAATCACAGTTAGAATGACCTTCCCACGGTCCAGCGGGGAGATAAAATAGTGGAAGGGAAATTGAAACAGACTGCGGAAAGACATATACTCGACGGTGCCGAAAAATAGCATTTTAGATTTTCAGTTCAGTTCAAACGTTTCGGCACGCCGAAACTGCCAACCTGCTGAGCCGACGGTGTGTTGGGCGCAGCCAATTATGTCTTGTTTTGATAATTCACAGCGGGTGTTCTCTGTCTAACGGTCAGGGCGGACAAAAATTAATATTTGACGCATTAAGCCTTGAACGGACTTAATGCAATACAAGTGTAGTTGGAATGATTCTCCCGTTGTTTTTAAAGATTCAGCGGATAGATAGGCTGGGACTGAAACATATATACTCGACGTTGGCAAACTGATCGGCATTTCTGGAACATTTTATTCAACTACGCGCCGCCAACCTACTGTACGCAACGGGCGAAACGGACCATGAGTAAGTCAAGATCACCGTGAGAGTGCCACGGTGTCACGTTCCTAGATTCCGAAAACAATTGTAATTCACTGGATAAATCGCAGAAAACTAAGGATGATTTTTTTTAAAATTCAGCCGACTGGGATTAGAATGATAGTTTAAGTGTTGATATAACCAGTCATCTGGGCTAAAGTGAGAGACAGGGAACGTCTATGAAAAGCTGGCACGAAATGTGTCACATTAATTTATGCGAGTAAGGGAACTGGTCATAACAAGTTTGCTCGAAGAGGATCCACCTTGTCTTGGGTAGGTGATTATCGAAGACACCACCTATCTCATGAAACGATCGAAAGCGCAAAAGCTCGTTGATTCAGGTTTTTAGCCATAGAGGATCACATTTGGGCAGTGGGTTTAAGTTGTCAGAGCGCTTGAAGTTCCACCAATTCAAGATATCTTTCCAGAAACGTTTGACAACGGGACACTCACAAAACATATGGATAAGTGTTTCATTAAGAAAATTGCAATGCTGACACTGAGAGGATGCTTTGATACTCATTTTACAAACAAGAGGATTGGTAGGAATAACGTTATGTAAAAGTTTGAACTGAGAGCTTCTCGATTTATTTTCAACTTGGGTAATTTTCAAAGAAAGTTCGTAGACAAAACTGGGACAAAAATCTTGCTTTCTTAAATTCGTTTCATTAGTTGGAGGGCAGAGGGACTTCTCAGCGAGCAGCAGGCGTACACGTTTAGCCGACACATTATGTATAGTTAATGGCGTTTAAGATGGTTCCTTGGCATCAGCCTGTTCACTGCCTAAAAACCATATTTCCAATCTTTAGGAATTGCAGCGATAATACCAGCATAATGAAGAAAAGTGCAGCGGATTCGAAACTTGCTTTTAAAGTTTTCAAGGGAAAGAAAATGACCATTAGCAACAAGGAGGTCGCATATTCTCAGAATACCTTTGTTCATCCATGTCTTGTTAAAAATCGTTTTTCCTTCCACTTTTAAAGAACGATTATTCCATATTATTTCTTGTTTCATGTCATCCGCATTAAGAGGTGTTTTGGAATGGAGTCCTTGCCATACAGTTAAAACACTTTTAAATAAAAAGTTGGTAAATCTTCAAGACATAACAATTTGAGATCGTTATTATATTGCAGGGGAAAGGCTCCTCCAAACTTGTTAACTTTGGAATCAAGGAGCGCGCATCGGTGGCTTTCGGCGGATTTGCTGTAACGATTTACTCAGGCGTCTTTAAGAGATATTTCTGCATCCACAAAATTAACCATGTTAAGGCCACTTTTGTCACTTGGGCCAGTGATCGTCTTTCTTTTAATTTTGTTAGGTTTAAAGTTCCATAGAAAAGAAAAGGAGTTAGTATTAACCTTCTTTGCAAAATCAGCGGGCACGTTTCAAATAGGGAACATGGATGTAAACAAATTTTGGAAGTGCTAATGATTTTACAATCGCAATTCTTCCCAAGATGGTGCAATGTCTTGACCGGACCACACATTTAATACCTTTTCCATTTTAGCGAGCGGTTTATCAAAGTTTAGTTTGTCCCCAATGTCCTTTTCGTACGCAAAATGTGGAGCTGACATTCTTGCCGCCAAAAAGTGCAGATTTTCTTTATGACTAAATCCTAATTTCTGTGGCGATTAAGGTCTTCCGAAGATATATGAAACGAAATAAACCGTTGCGTGGCCCTGAGTTACAATGCGGGTGCATGTCTTTTAGCCTACTTATACTGGACGCATTAGCTTTCAACTGATAACTGATATTTGCAAACTGATTAATCAATTTGGAGAGAACAAGAACGAAGTCGGAAGTGAAAACCTACTTGGCTCCTGATAATAAAATTGGTTCACAGCCACCCATTTAAATCGGGAACTCGGACATCAAAAGGAAAGGAGGTGAATACTTACCGGTGTTGTGATAAATTGTCTGTCGATATGCTTATAGTGCAGTTCACCAAGAAAAACTAAAATGATTTGTTCTTGATAGTACTCTATATTCCCTGGCCGTGCCTCTAAGGGGTGGAGATTGGAGTCACTGTTGTTTTGCGATCGAGTAGCCAATCATGTCTTGTTTTGATAACAGTTGGCAGGTGTTCTTTTTTTATGTATGTATGTATGTTATGTAATTTTTTATGCATTGAGTAGAACGGACCGACAATGCCGATACAAATGCACCTTTAGAATGACCTTCCCATGGTCCAGCGGGGAAATAGGATAGTCGAAGGCAATTTTAAAGAGACCGCGGAAATACATATTCTCGACGGTGCCGAAAATAGAATTTTAGATTTTTGTTCAGTTCAAACGTTTCGGCACGCCGAAACTGGCAACCTGCTGTGCCGGTTGTTGGTTGCGAGCAGCCAATCATGTCTTGTTTTGATAATTCGCAGTGGGTGTCCTCCGTCAAACAGTCAAGGCGGACAAGAATTTTATATATTTGACGAATTAAGCCGTAAACGGACTCAATGCAACATAAATGAAGTTGGAATAACTCTCTTGCGGTGTTTTTTTTTTTTTAAGATTCAGCGGATAGATAGGCTGGGACTGAAACATATATACTCGACGGTGGCGAACTGATCGGCATTTCTCGAGCGTTTTATTGCGCCTGCGCGCCGCCTGCTACTCAGGGGGCGAAACGCCCCATCAGGTAAGGCCAAGATCACCGTGAGAGTGCCACGGCGCACAGTTCCTAGATTCCGAAAACAATTGTGATTCCCCGGATAAATGGCACGAAAATCAAACATAGTTTTTTTAAAATTCAGCCGACTGGGATTAGAATGATAGCTTACGTGTTCATATACCCATTCAGCTGGGTTAAAGTGGGAGGTAGGGAACGTCTTTGAAAAGCTGGCACGAAAGGTGTCACATTAATATATATGCGAGTTAGGGAACTGGTCATAACAAGTTTGTTTGAAGAGGATCCACCTTGTCTGGGGTAGGGGAGTAACGAAGACACCACCTATCTTATGAACATTACCGACAAAATGTTATTAGCAGTAAAATTTGAGTTCACACAGAAATATTCAGCTAGCAAGAGTTAGCATTGCTAGATAGACGAGAAAATAGAGGTTTGAATTTCATTAATGTCATTTTTTACTGCTGGATAGAGGAGTGACTATGTAATAAAGACAGCGTCTTTTGAGTTTGAGGAAGTGGTGTGCAGGTAGAGGTCACAATCTATTTTATGGTTTGGTGGGTCTTGTTCAAGTATAGTAGTTTTGACCACTTCCCTAAATTCTTTTCTGATCGTGAAATTCGAAGCGCGTGTCGGCTGTTTTCTCCGTCCTGTTTTCCTCCTGCTGGGTGCGTCCCTCTCAATTTGCGTAGTCGACTAGAAATATCCAAAACAATCCTTGCCTTGAAATAAAAATTATTCCCCAGTTCAGTTTCATGCCGATTAATCGTTGATAGAATCATTTTTTATTGATTGCACCGTGGAATTTCTTTCCTCGCAGACGTTTGTATGGCCAATGAATTCAAAATTGGGTTTGTAAATCTCCGCTGGGGAGCTTTTGGCAATTAAGTATGTTTTGACTAGAATGGAACAGAACGTTTTCCACATTTCAACGCCCGTTTTAATTTTGGAGAGTGGTCTAGCATTTATTCATTTTTAATTACTGTCTGAATTCTTTGAAAGCAAATTTTTTGTTCTTCACAAGGAAGCTAGTTTTAAATATTAAATAATAATTAAGGAGAAGAAAACTCGCTGGTCATTGCTTTCCGTCCCAATTTCCTCGCAAAAAGGCACAAAACCACACTGAAAAGCTTGCTAAACAGGCTAAGTTTTCAGTTGTTATTCATAGTGAAATATTTGAAATCATCATCACCATTTTTGTCAAATTGTTATAATTATTATAGATGATAATGATAATTATTAAATTCTTCTTCTTATTGATAGTAAGTATGGAGTAAATATTCTGACTTATTGCAATAATTTTTACTCTACTGCATTTTCGCGAGTTGAACGAATTACGCCATGTCCTCCTCACTTAGCCTCGCTTTCGTAATGAGGTTCAAAGTAACTCGGAAATGGCCTATTCAGATGTTTAAGGAAAGAATGAGTCAATACTTAGAATTCTATTCCTCAAAAAATAAGGTTTGCACCCTCAGTTTCTCGCTTTAAAAGTAAACTCAAGATGTATCTTTTTAAAAGAGCTTACATGTGTTAAAATGGGCTTAAGAAAATGAAGTTTTAATTGAATTGGTGTATCATAGAATGCTTATATTTTGACTTTAGTCTGTCTTATTATGCGGACTGCAATTTTTAATAAAGCTGTTGTATAATTTTTAAATCTAACTTGTCAAGTAAACCACTATTGGTTAAACAAAGGTAGGCCACGGCTGCCAAAAATACCGCTTGGGAAAAAAATTTTAAAACAAATAACGTACACCAAAGGAAAGTAAACCAATTTTCGCGATTTAAACTGCAAAGAAATCTGGCATCCAACGCAAAACTCAGAAATTGAAATTCATAACATCGCATCCTGCGTACGAAACGTTTCCCCATGTTTTCCTCCTCTCGTCCAACCGAACTTTCGCGCGGCGCGGAAGCGAAAAACGCGGCAGTTTGAACGCACAGAGCAGCCCATGGTATAAAACGGTTACTGGGTTCTTTGATATCATTTTGGTTTGAATTTGAAAGTTCTGTGTTGGGTGGGGAAGGGGTGGGGGATGGGGAAGTAATACCGGTGTGAAACATAATTATCTTTCTCACCCGGACAACCCTCGCCGTTGTAATGGTCCCAGCAGCAGCCATATTTACTCTGCGAGGTTGTACATCTTGGTTTAGGTTCTACAAGGTACAAAACCGTAAGTGAGACTTTTTACTGAATTATCAGGAACATAACTTGAATTTAGAAAGTTGGTCGCGTTTTGTTTTGTGTACCGTCTAACGCCGCAATGGGCAACAAGAACCAGTAGTGTCAAGTTCGTCCGCGATTTTCCCGCGCTTGCATTCAACAGTGAGGTATTATATATTGCCCGCTGCATTTCACGTCAAGTAAATCTCCACTTGATGGTCTTTCAGTCCATTCACCTCTCAAAAGAAACTGTAAGCTTATTACTCGTTGTCTGTGTTGGTCACTGCGGAATATTACTGCAATTTTTTGTCCAGATTTCAGGGCCATAAATTGCATTCGACAAAATAAAAGGGCGACCTATAAGTATGCATGAATTGGTCCTAAAAAGTACTTACTACAAACTCTTCAAGTCAAGGCGCATTTCTGTTTCATTGAGTTCCATTCGGCAGCAGTCAGTGTCCCTCGCTCGATACAGATTGACAAAGTACTGGCATGTTCTTGTTGCCATACGGTCCTGACACACTGAGCGGCCGTTCCAGAAGGATGGT
Source organism: Pavona decussata (assembly GCF_977016875.1). NCBI lineage: Eukaryota > Metazoa > Cnidaria > Anthozoa > Scleractinia > Agariciidae > Pavona > Pavona decussata. The sequence continues at coordinate 3,173,879 of NW_028145480.1, read as the reverse complement.
TGCTGAACTCCGTATATAGGCATAAATTAAATTTCTTTGGACACACGACAAGGCATGATAAGGCCGTGCTGGAAGGACAAGTACCTGGCAAAAGATCTCGAGACAGACAGAGAAGGAGATGGGAAGATTGCATCAGCGAGAGGCTTGGGTACACCATGAATGAGGCTGCATGGGAGATTAGCACAGAATCGCGTTCTGTGCTATTCTTATCCGGGTACTCCGGTTTCCCCTCTGCTCAGAAACCAACATTTCCAAATTCCAATTCGATCTTGAGAGAGTCCCTAATACGTGCTCTGCGCTTTATAAATTGACATCAAAATAAAGTGATTTGATTTATTTTAAAATCGTGGGGAAATAACAGAGACCGACTCGGAGATACCACCACAAGTCTTCAACTCTACTGTAATGTTTAGTCAAACGCATCATACGAGTCTGCATGATGCCACGTACACAATAACTTTATCTAACTTCAAAAAAAGAGAACGACATTTTTGTTGCAGTAGGAACGTGGAAACGTTTAAACACATAAAATTAAAGTATAACAACAGCAACAGGAAACATATTAAAACAGAGAAATAAACTTGAAAACCACTCGCTTCTGGCTAGTCATTTTACAAACTTTTCCTGAGTTCTCCCATCAATGATCTTTAGGGTTCATTATGCAGGTATACTCAGTGTAATCTATACTGCTTATTACATGATGTATGAATCTAGTATCATTGATGATCACGAATACCGGCAGTAATCTGATTGGCGGTAAGGCTAATCACCGGGATCCATTCAGTGATACAGTATTAAAGAGGCAAACAGATACTCGACACACGCAATAATTAAACAATACATTGTTGTAAAACTTTCCATTAAAGTGTAAATAAACCAAGATTCATACTAAAACAATTAGATTACTTCATTTCTTATTTTTACGCGTAACAGCTGACACGGGTTCTGTCTTGCTGACTATCATGCAGTGACTGACTGCTTCCATTGCTTCTTCTTTCGCCTGCCGCGCAGTGAGTTATGTCACGCGATAGACACACTGAAATGGTTAAATCATGAATGTAATGAATGTTTGAATGTTTCTGCTGTGGTGTAATTTTGAACATGTTTGTTAACCAAACACAGATACAAAACGCTTCAACAAGTAACACCACACTATAACTTGTAAATCATTTCACCAGAGAATATTGAACACCGATTATTCCACAGCCCTAGCCCACCCCTCCCGCGATTGCCGTCAACATGAAACTTGTTACACAGTTGGATACGTTGTATAAATCTCTATATTTTTTCCCATTACTTTTTTTTTTCACAAGGAGGAAATAACCAATCTTAACATGGGCGTCAAAACTGACAGAGTGTTTCGCCCAAAAACCATTGGTACTTTAAAACTTGTTTATCTTGGGAAGGTGGGGGATTTTTTATTGAACCTGTATCCTGTATATTAGTTCAAGAACGTACGAAAGGTTCCGGCTTGCTTATGAGGAAGAATAAACCTACTTATTTGGCAGTAGAATATTTGGTAGTGGAAAAGAACGTAGTTTTTGCGCAAATTTGTCGCGAGCCGTGGTTTCCTGAGAATATTCGATAATGGGCTTGGTTCCACTCAAATACTTTCAAATCCGGTATCTTTCCATTGTTCTACACACCGTGTTTCGAAGTAAATTAAATCGGAAAGGTAGAAATGAGAAGGTCGTGAAAAATCTCCGGGGATAAATAAAACGATCAAAAATGCATGCGTCGTGGACGATCTATCACACTGCGGTTGAATTTTATCGGTTTACCAACTACTGTATAATGAAAACTGAAGGGCATGGCGCTTAGTTTGGTCTGGTTATGTAATTTTTGTTTTATCGGGTTTAAAACTACGAGGCGCAGCCGAGTGGTTTTAGACCCGAAAAACATGTGCTGGGAGTTTTTTTGAACGGCTTCAAAAACATTCCTGGAAAAACGTGTGTCAATAGAGTTCATAACAATTATGCATTTGTGAATGTTGGAAATTATAGCATACGAGAAAAACACCGCATACTAATGAGGAGTGTCTTGTCAGCTGATAAAACACCGCATACTAATGAGGAGGAGGTTTATCGATATAAAGTCACTGCATGCGATGTACTATCGACCATTTGATTGGTCAATGGGCTTATGAATTATTAATGAGTTTCGAATCATTTTTTGGCGTGTCGGACCGGTTCATAGTTTTCCCCAACCCTTCAGGAGTTCATGGCCATAACAGGCTCTTATCTGGCAGTACTATATAGGGGAGGATTATGGGTTACTGCGCCCGGAGCTTCCATACAAGCCATATTCTTGTCTTTTAGTTTTTGGCGTCAGCATGTGGTCAAAAATTGACCTTGTGAAAGAAAATGGCGGCCCAAGCGCTAGCACAGTCGCGTATCCATCGTTAATTTTCCTCGTCCATTCCTCAATTTCCAGGCTAGCAAACCTATGTTTTGTAACTAGAGCAACTCCGATCGTCAGTTGCAAGTTACGCAACAATGATTTCTGAAACCGCCTGATACACTTAAAGGAGCATTGTATGTGCACATTCATGGCGATTTTGCTGTATTTTGGACAAAACTGCTCAAAATATTTGACAGACAATCTGTTTTGCAACATGAAATTGCTTTTACAACATCGGGAAGAAAAAGTAGGAGGAACAAGCCATAATCAATTTTAGCGACTTCGCTAAAATTCACAGGAAGAACTTGAAAAAATTGGCCAATTATTTCAAGTTGTAATCCACTTCCATCCTAGCCATCAGCAGCCAAACATAATTAATACTAGTTTCTGTGCACTAGCAGGGTTATTGTTAACAAACCTCTGCCATTAATCTAACTATTCCATTGAAACAAATACGTTTTTTGGCTATTCATAGTGACACTTATAGGTGACACTGGCCCTTTAAAGATGAGATTTAACCCTAAACTCCCAGTACAATTCAAGCTACAATTGTACAAAACAAAAATGTGAAAAACTCTTGAGATCGGAGATATCTCTTTCATGAATTCCATCACGCCGTAGAGGAATCCAAAAAGCTTTTTTTGAGAACACAACGTGGATAATATTCCTCAGGAATTACTAGTATCTTACTGGGAGTCAGCTCTGACGTGGTTCTGACTCCTATGTGGAATAAGCGTACGTAACCATTACGTCAAACTATCAGTTAATTTCTGGGGTACCGCTTACTGTAATCCAGTTTTCAGTTTGTGGATGAAATTCTTAAATATGACCTTTCACATGAACGCTATGAATACGTGTTTTCATGCCAGCTCTTTACTGCTCTCAGATTAAAGATCTGCCAAGTTTGTAAATCTATCAGTGGCGGCGCGCGAATTATCAAAGGGGTGACTTACGCAATTAAGCAGTGAATTCTGCCATTTTACCAGCTCGTAGAATACATTCATAAGATTCCGTAAACAACGAAAAGTTAACCCTTGCACATTCAAACTTCTTTGGGATGATCTCTAACAAGAGGTCTGGAATATAGTGATCTGGCCGAAAAATAAAAGGATTATTTATTATCGTTATTACTTACAAAGCTGCTGATCTCACATGAGCTTGACGACCCTGTGTCCCATAGAAAGTGGCTGTAACGTGATAATGGCGATCGATCACACACGTAGTTTGGCCCCCTTTCAAACAGACAGAGAGAACGTTTGCTTTGTTAAAAATTTCCATATATCCAGACATATGTCGAGAACGACTTGACATTGTGATCTAAAATGTCCACTTGTAGCGGTTTTGTGACAGAAACTTGACACTTTGGCAAATTTAAGAGATAAAAACGACTGGTTAGTTCATGGATACCAAAAAAAGGAAACGATGATTTTCGACAAGGCATGACTGACGGAAAACCTGAAAACTCCAAGACAAAATTATTCAATTATTTCAAGTGAATGTAAATATATAAAACATATATCTTGAACTGCGGATGAAAGATCAAATAGAGGATCTTTCTTCTATTTGATCAATTATTTCACTTGTTTGAATTGTAATCATTGTGGGGACTATTCCGAAAATGCTTTTCTGTATATTATTCTATACTGTCCATACAAAGCGTCAGTTCCCTGATTGCAAAAGAGGCGTTAACTGGCGACACTGTAGGGTTGCCCGGGTATCACAGTAGTGCCGGTATGTAGTCGTCCTTGTCAAGCTTATACAGTCATTGAAATTGGCAAATACGACCACTGGTCTGCTCAGTCATATCTAAACAGAACTGAGTAAACTCCTCCTCTGACACTTAGATAAGAAATCTGAACGCCGATCAAACTGTGTTACTTTACTCAAATCCCTACAAAAGACACTTTGAATATGATCTTGAAAAGCCGAACATCCTCAGCTCTTGCGCTAAGGTGATTTTCTCGTTGACAGACCTGTCTCTGAGGAATTTTGGAATTTCACTTAAGATCAGCAGCTCATTTTGTTTGCGTCAATGCACCATTAAAAAAGTCGAGGTGTTGTCCCGGATTTCGCAAGTATACGTTTTCGGATGCTAATTCCATGATTCCAGGGTCAGGACCTACGAGTTACAAGGTCTGACTCAAACAGAAGAAATGCTCATTACTCGAGCACTGCCGCCAATAATGAGAGTTTATATCAAGCCAGGTGGACAAAGAGTTTATCCAGGGCATTGTATTAAATTTGCCTCCAAGCAAGCATAGTATTTCTTAGAACTTAGTGACTGATTGGAACTGGCTATCCACTGCTTTGCTATCAAAAACAATTATTCACCTCGATGACGCGGAAGCAGTGATAGACGTTAACCTCCTATCCGGTGAATAATGGTTTTAACAAGAGTATATTCAAAATAATATTAAATTATGAACTCTTGCGAATGGTTTCCGAAAACTATACCCAGCTTCACACCAAAATTATATATCATATTTGGGAACTATATAGCCAGTTAAAATAGCCACACCCTTTAGAGCATAGCGAGTTTTTATTTATTTTTTTATTTTAATTTTATTAGCTTTGCCTTTACGATACCAAAAAAAAAAAAAAAAAAAAAATTCACAATCAACACGTAGACGTTGGCAGGGACATCGCAACAGCTAAGTAGCCAATTACTGCGGACCCAGAAATAAAATATATGAATACATCACATGCAGCACATTATTGGTACGTCTAGAAATCTTGTGGAGTTGCATTTCAAACAGATGGTTTTAAACGTTCGAGGGTTTCAATGGGGAAGCACCTCCCTCGAGATATCGGGAAACAAAGAAGTTTGTTTTGAGTGGCTAGCTTATTACAGTTGCTTTGGAGAGGTTAAAAAAATAAGTATTAAGAATACTATGAAAAATAAGAATGAAGTAAATCCTATTAGATCTTAACCTGTCATAAGACCGTAACAGACACTCCCACACCCAGTACCAATTGTTTTTTGCTCAGAATAAGAAGCAAGCAACCAAACGAGAGCCCACGTTGCATTGATGTACAGGGAAAAAAAATACGGTTTTTGGGTAATTTTTTTACGACAGGAGTACAGATTTTATGATCAGTTGCGGGTACGTGCTTCTGACCAATCACAGTACTGCATTTATTTTTTAGCTTTTTATTTTTTAGCGAGGTGTGTTGAACTGTGACCGTGTGGAAATGGAGAACGTGGGGAAATGTACAAAAGGAATGTCGAGAGTGATGAATCAAAGTCAATCATGGAAAATGAACGATGGGAGCTGGGAAACTTAACCCACTGTTCATGGTTTCATCATATATAGACATACAATTGGAGAAAACAGAAAGAGACGAACAAAGGTTCAAACTAATCATACAACGACATCAGGACTTCTAATTACTCACATATGTTAAGTACGATCGGGTCGGGACACCTGATAAGCAGTATTTCTTTTTTTTTTTTTCTGGTGTAGGTAAACGCTTTCCCTCTAGTGATCAGTAGAATTTAAACCTTGACCTGAATTGTGCGTTCCCAACGGTCTGTAGGTAGAAGCTTCCTCACGGCCTGGACCTTTCAAATGAATCTGAGCCACCGAATACTACCTTCCTATGGTGCTGTTTACAAAGCGGTATAATGTGCTCCTTACGTTTAAGTTTGTGAATGAAATCTTGTAAAGTTTGACCATTCAAACGATTGAAGCTTGTTATCAGTACTTCCTGTGGTCTGTTTATTCAGTTGAACAAGGTGGCTCTAACTTTTCAGGCTATCGATAACAACACTCTGACTCACTCACCGATTCAAATATACGATGAGGTAGGCGGTACGTTTCTCGGGTCCTGTTTATTATGCTGTACACACGGTGTACCGGGTTTCGATTTAATACACTGGGAAACCATATTAAAAAAGGAAAAAAGGAGTACCTCCCCGTGCCGTCTTGTATCTAGTACCTTTAAAAACTTTAAGTCAAACTTGTTGCCTGGTTTTTATCTGATTCAGCGAAAGTTCAGAAATTTGATAAATTCTGCGTTGGCACTCTAATCAGCTTATCCCGATTACTCCAAAATGCACAGGAAGAACTTGAAAAAAATGGCCAATTTTTTCAAGTTGCAATCCATTTCCATCTTAACCATCCGCAGCTAAATTGATAATCAGTGCTAGTTTCTGTGCACTAGTAGGGTTATTGTTAACAAAACTGAACCATTTTTTTAATGTCTCCATCGCCGATATAATTTATTTGTTTTTTGGCTATTCAAATGTACACTAAATATAGGTGACAGTGCCTGGCCCCTTTAAGTATTTATATATAAATTCCTTAGGAAATGTGTGACTTTTACATTGAACAACTATATACGTGCTTTGGAGGGTTACAAAAACAGGCATTTTTTTAAAGAATTACGCACGAATTACGAAAATCCTATTAACAAGATTTATCTGTTAGATAACCTCAAGTGTTATCAGAGCGGAATCTCAAAATAGCAAGACCCCCACAAAAAAATAAGAAACATTTCTTAATTTAGGACCAAATTACGTACATGGAGATACATTTCGAAAACAACAACTGAATATGGTCACGTCTTAATCAGTTACCACGTTATAACAAATTACGTAGATGAATTGCCCTCAAGTATTCAAGTGTTCAGTACCACCTTTAAATCAACATTGTTACTAACATTTGTAGTTTTCTCGTTCCACCTATCATCCTGGCTTAACCTTTTTTTTTTTACTTCGATTAAAATTTCATCCATGCTTTAGGTGAATGCGCCGGTAACTGAAAATTGAAATCTGGGCGTTTGTATGTTTTGGGAAAACTCTCATTGCATAATCAAAAAAGATTGACCGTAAGTTAATCGGATCAATATTACGTGAGCAATGCAGCTAGAGAGAATTGCTAATTGTGCAAAGTTCTAAGATCAATTGTTTACGAAAATATGCTATTACAGTCGAAGATGGAAATTCTATAATACAGGCTCCCCTCAGATAACGGATGTGCTTAATTAAGAAGAGTCACTGTATATGTGATTAATGGAGTGATACCAAAACATGAAACACACCTGTGTGCCACATGCCCACTCGCACAACGCCTCCATAATCGGTTTGAATCCCGAAGAAATTAGAGCTGGTAGTGCAATAAACAAAGCCTTTGTTTGAAGGGGGTAGCGTGCTGATACAACCTTTATTTCGAGGCCGTCACATGCAATATCGTCGAGGCTCTCTGATGCATTGTAATAGCGTCGAGGCCCTCTGATAAATACTATAACAGCGTCGAAGCCCTATGATAAAATTGTTATGATTACAATTTAGAAAGTTTTTAAACACTCAAATGGTTTGTTTTACAATGTTTCTTTTTTTTCGAATTTTTTTTTATAATTTCATTAGTTAATTGTATTTACAGGTGTAAATTGCATTGTAACTTGGTGTGAGTCCAATAAAATGTAGACATTGTTTCAATGTGCTACACTATAAAGTACTATTCGTGCTGTGTAATACTTGCACTCATCACAGTCAATGTCATATTTTATTTAAGTCTTAAGAGGTGTTATTACTTGATGTGCAGTTTGAACAATACTTCTCTCAATTTTCACTTTCACTCACCAGTCACGGAAGACCACTTGTGGGTATATAGCGACAATATGTTTTGATAATTTCACATTGAAGGTGCCTGCCCTTTGTTGTCTAATATTCGGACTAAAAACGCCGACTAAGTAAGCAAGAAATGAAAAAGAAAGCAACTGAGGTGGACGAGTGCGATCTGCTGCTGAGGTATTAACCCTGTTGAGGGTTTTCTGTTTAAGGAGCAGGAAAACGAATATGGTATTACCTTAAAAAAATGTTTTGAAAAAATGCGGCCTCCTTCTCATCCTCAAGAGTCTCCACGAGGAACTTTCAATGAACTGTCAGTGCATCGGGCCGGGGAATTGGAATCAATCAAATTAGCAACTCAAAAAGCGACAAAAATCTTGCCAAAATAACTAAAGGTATCCGCATACTTGTGGCACAAAAGCAGTCAAGAGCCGAGTAAAGACCAAAGGTAAACAAAAAGAGAAGTCACGAACGTTTATAAACACCATAAAGCAGGCTAAACAAACAAAAACAGACTTAACTTGGGTAAACAAAGCTAGTCACGCTATTCCTCGATAAAAAAAGGTCCTTCTGACATTAAAGTTGTGGTGTTGACAAGTTGCCGTACATTTAACCCCCGCAAGTTTTAGCACGTACGCAACTAGTTTGCCACTTGATCGAGATATCTATTGAATTAAGGTGACTTAACAGCTTTTTGGGCGGCTGAACGGGGGACGTGCTCTAAAGACTTGGGTGTCAAGCCACGACCACATTCCATACATTTCCCGGGCCCACTTATAAGGCGTTAAATTGCGTTTACGTTTTTCAGAAAGAGTCAGAGCGCCAGACGAACTACACCTCAACTAACTTGGACTACAGAAGACTAAAGAAGACATGGCCAAGATTTCCTTCCTGTACATTTTGGTGG
>NW_028145480.1:3042500-3160000 GCF_977016875.1 Pavona decussata | reverse complement strand
TGGAAATGTTGTACAGTATCTACTGAAATCTGCTTTAATAAGTGAATGATTGACTCTAACAGGTCTTACTTTCACATTAAACATTGATAAAACTACTGTATAATTGCGAGACTTAGGACTTATGGCTGATTAATAGAATTTTTTGAATTAAACGGCACATTCTGAGGGAGGTGTCGCCATTTTGAAGAGCCATACAAACTGTCTTACAAATTGCTGCTTTCCGTTTGCGAAACGATTGGACTGGCCGGCCAGTTAGAACAACTAGTAAGGGCCCTTACATGCAGAAAGATTTTATGTTAGTGTCCTGAGACTTCTGGCAAGGATTGTAGCCTGGGGCACTCACCTTGCGTCGAATCATTGCTGGCTAGGATCCATTAGTTCATGTGAAGTTCTCAGTAAAACGTCAGGTGGCGTTGACTGGAACTGTTCCTATAAAGAACAACAAAATGAAAGGAAAGTTTGTTACCACGCTAAGACGTGGTGAAACAAATTTTTACGATTTTTTTTTATTGAAAGTGAATATGTGAAATAATCAGACCATATGCATGGAGCTGATCACATGACCAGTTGGAGTGGTGCAAGGGCATTGGTCCAATTTTAGTGTTTACTAAGAAGAACAAAGCCCAAATTTTTCAATCAATTCAATCGTATTGGAAGTCAATCACAACACTAAATACTAAGACACAACCAAAGATTTAAATTTAAGAGGAAACGTAGCAGAGTAATAATTTACTTTAACTTTTGATTTGATTTCAGGTTTCTGTAATGACGAAAAACTGCATTATTTTGACAGTCGATGGATTCACGTCTTCCGATTTGACACTGGGGATCATCATGAAATCACTGCTTTTCTAAAGCCGTTGGAACATTGTACAGTTTCTGAACGGAACAACTCAACATACCGAAGCCATTAAATAATATCAACCGGCTTCCTCTTTTCACAACTAATCGCGAATAGAAATATCATGTAAGAAGCACTGAATTGGTTACATTTGTAAATAGTTGGTCTCGTTGGTTTTAGTGTTAAATTGAAGCGGTTGTTTATTTATAAAACTAGGACCTATCAAACAAGTGATGGTAAAACATAATGCTAATGTTAAAGTAAAGGTAAGACATGCTTGACAACAGAATAAAACTTTGGTTGCTTATTTGTTTTTTCTCACGCGATTACTTTTGTAGAGTCAAGTGCCAAGTGAAGTTAAGGCCCTGTTCACACTAGGTGCCCGTACCAGGGCCCTGTCGCCTGGGCGCTAAAAAGGACTTTGTTCAGACTCGTTGGTGCCCAGGGAGCAATCGTGTTTTCATTCGTCAATTTAGCGCCCGTCATTTTGTTTACTGTATCGAGGGGAGGCATGGGGGAAAAGCGTGGAAACTGACAAAATCCTTTTCAGACCAGTGCCTGAGCCCAGGAACGTTGCCCGAGTACTAACCTTGGAGGTAGTGCCCGAGCATGAAGGATAGCAGATTTTTGCTCGAACACCAAAAAAAGCTTTGTTTTTAGAACAATGGCTATTGTTGTATGTCTTTATGGCACATAAGTTTTAAGAAATGGATCTCTATATTCGATAAATGTTCGTCCATTTCTGGCTGTGAAGACAATGCAAAAGGGGCATTCACGCATGCGCGGAGCCTGTTACCCACCTTTCTTGCACTCCACCCATCTCGTTCCCAGAGCCCACGTCACCCTTATCCAGCGGAACGGGCAACGAGGACTGTTCGCTGGATAAGGGTAGCGCGGGCTTTGGGAACGAGATTGGCACTCCACTAATAAGTAGTCTTAACGAAATGTCCTTGCACGAACCCCACCCCCCTCCCATCTCCGATTCCTTTCTCTCCCTTACGAAACCATTCTTACCACGGCAAGCGCGAAGTCTGGAGACGATTAGTCATTTTCCCGCGCTTTTTCAAAGGGTGAATAATCACTGCATCGTGCTTGTCTAAGCTGCTACCCGTAGACTAAAACTCGTATAATATGTTTGGCTTGCTAGGTGTTAAGGTCTTTCAATAAACAATACTTTAAACTGGCTTTACTTTGAAGTCTGCATGGGTAAGTGATGACGTCAGATGACGCAGGAGGTATGTTACGAATCAAAATGGCGCCTATCTTAGATCCGCCATCTTGAATTTCTCAATTGCCTCAAAACCTGAGAAAACCACCAAAATTGAAAATGAAAAGAGACAAAAATTATACAAAAAGATGGAATTTAGTGCAAGAAAGTTCATTTTTATTCATTAAAATTTAAAACAGGAATCTTCCGATTTCTTAAAAAAGCTACCTGGCAAAAATTGGTTGCCATGGTAACACCAAATTCAGTAAACCCTGACCTACTATACCAAGTTTTTCCCAGATAAATTTCTGAAAATGTTACGAATTTTCGTGTCGTTTGCACAAATTAAAAGCTAGAAGTTATCGACAAAGAAAGTCGGCACAGGTAGAATCCGTCCCCAATCCAATTCATTTCAAATTTATTCACTCTTATTACAACGAAATACAATATAATTTATAGTAAGAAAAAAAATTAAACGTGCAAAGCAATTTTTCAGTGGTTTTACATTCTACGGAAGAAGTGCGTAGTGGCCAAAGGAGCTAGGCTTTCGTGTGTGCCACTACCTCTGTGCAGTTAAATAAAATAGGGGGAAGTAGAATTTGTAAAACTGGTTAAAGAGCTCTGCTAGTTAAATTAGACTTAGGAGTTGAAACTACAACAGTAAGGAAAAAAGTGTTTACTGCAAATATATGGGTATATAGTATACGTTAATTTTTAACCTAGACCCCTCAGCGGTCTAGATGGGGTTAATGTACTTTATATAAAGTATAAAAGACAGAACCGTGTTCTGTTTTCTTTTCAAGTCTGGCAATGAATTGATAACAGTTGGATGAAGGGAGTTAGTTTCTGAAGAAACCGAGGTGCTGGGTCGGTGGGGTGGAGTGAAAATAAACTGATAAGGTAAACTGTCTATCGTAAAGAGATACAAAGCTGAAGTATCGAACTTCAGCATTTCATTAGAGGGTTTGACAGCTTATCTGCTAGATGACTTTCACTCCTCGGAGCAGATCCATAACTACAACACTAGGATCAAAGACCTTATTCGCCTGCCTCTTGCCAAGACTACTAAATTTCAAACATCTTTTAATTAAGTACAATGCCGCCAAATCCTGGAACACTCTTCCTCGTAATGTACGTAATGATCAGTCTCTCACTAGTTTTAAACTGAGAGTCAAGAAACATCTAAATCACCTTAGTTAATTTCTCACCTTCATAAACTCTTTGTTTGATTTTTTGTTTTCATTTCTATACTTAATTATTTATTCTTATTATTTAATACAGATTTCCATTTAAACCAGCTATGCTGAACTGGAATTTCTGTATAAATAATGTATATAAATAAAAAAATGTATAAATAAATAAATAAATTAATTAATTAATCATTTTTATGACAGAGGTCGGTACCTGTTAACCCTAGTTATTAAATTCAATCAATTGGATTGTCTAGCGCTTCATGGACTCTTTATTAAATTATCAAACTTCTATAAACGTCATGAAGAGGAAAACCATTCAATTCCCCAACAGGAGACTTGTTTAAGGCGTAAACCACACCGTTCAAAAGCTCTAACAACCAGCATTATCTCAACCAAGCTTCAAAATTCTGTTTCCGCCGTTTTTAACACTTTCTTCGTCTGTTTCAATTTTATCAGAGTCTCTTTGTTGTAAGTTGTATCAGGCTTTGTAGGACGAAGAACAGGTTAGGGGTCAGGAGGCAGGTGCTACTAGGCTCAGCCTAATCCTATACAGTATTTGTTGGCAAGCATTTCCAGGTCATCTCAGTTGCTAATGAGTAGTGTGTACATTTCAATCCACCACACAGAAAAAGATGGTTCTTAGTGTACGAAAACCTTAAAAACGCTCATAAAAATGTACAGAGAAGTTCTAAAATCTTCAAACCTACGTAGCATACAATACACAATGTTGTTAGCACAGGGACGAAATTCGAAAACAATATGGCTTTCTATATGCATGCCTATTGGCTGTGTTAGGTTCGCAATGTATTGTGGGAACTGTACAGCTGTCATCCTTTTTCGTACTATTGTCAATCAGTTCTCACCGTAAAGCAAAGCTACGGAATCTGCGAAATCCTAAACATGAAAATGGAACTGCTGTTTGTCTGCCCTGATCAAGCTAAACTGAAGACTTGCATGTCCTACATACCATCAACCATCAATGTAAATGTTTAGATATCAATGACCGATGAGATAAGTGTATTTTGACTAAGTAAAAGCAAAATAGTGCAATGATAAGGGATTAATCCTTTGCCTTTTCTCGTCACCTTTACCTGTGCTAAAACGTTAGACACTAGAGACATATAAACGGTCTGCTTAATCGCTGGAGTCTTGAAAATTAAACCCACTCTTTCGCTTGAGTGGATCGCCTCTTGTCGTAATTCCTGCTAATAGTAAAAAAAAAATGGTTTTGAAAGTTGTTACAATCCGAAGTTTCACACTGCACTGTGACCCAGACTGTGCAAACAATATACAGTTGGAGCTTCGAGGGTAACTGTTAAAGTTTGAGCTGAGGGCATTATCATCCGATATGTATACCAGCAAGCAGCAAAGGGCTTTATTTATTATATAACCCTCCGATTAATTTCTGAAAGAAGCGCATTTTACTGTGGGAAAGACAAAACATCCAGCCATGGTCACAGCATGAATGGAAGGTATTTACCTGATTTTATCATACGGTGATTTGCTTAGAATAATTAAAGACCTAAGATGGGACGTTCTTCTTTGCGTTTGAACCACGTGACGTGTTTCGACAAACGAGAACGCGTGGAATTTGACGGGTGGGCTATAACAAGAGATAGCTGCTGGTATTCTAACGCGAAATGAAATAGCTGAAACAATGAAATAGCTAAAACACGAAAGGGCCGTAAACAAGTAAGCGTTTTTGTTGAATTAATATAGTTGAGATTGGATGCCCAGGTTTTCTTTAATCTTTTACGAAATCGTGATTGACGCGGCAATTTAAGGTGACGTTTATGTCTGTTTCTGGTTTTTAATATGCGCTTGTTGCTGTCGAGGATGAAATCCATTTTCTACTTCATTCCCCTGATTATTCATCCATTAGAAATGACTTTTGTGTTAAAATAATTACTAAATTTACAAACTTCAAACGTTTACAAATCATAGAATTTATTGCAGCGTTGATAAACTCCCCTGATTATGTTGTTAATGAGCAGATGGGTAAGTTCATTTCTTCCTGTTTTGATTTAAGAAACAATTTGTTGCCAAATAATATAATCTGATAAAGTTTAATTCTGTTCTGACTCCACTTTCTTTTTATTTTATGTTGTATTTATTGTGTATTCAGTATTTTTTCCATAACGTAGCAGAACTTCAGGAATCTTTTGGTGCTTTTGCAATACTGTAACAATTTATCTGGTCATGCAAATGAGGCTTATTGTTGTTGTTACTGCAATATCATGACTCAAGATCAACATTCAAATGCAGGGTCGTATATGCATTCTAAATCTGACCATTTCGCTCTGAGAATCTGTAGGTTGACAACAATTATAATAGTAATCTTAATTGAGGATACCAACGTCACGAAGAGTGGTTTACAGAAGGGTCCTCGAATAAAAAAAAACTTAACTTAAACCGAGAAAAATAATGAACTATGGACATGACAATGTCACTTGAAATGTTCACTTTTAGCATCAACTCCACTTAAAAAGTTGAACGTTCATATTGTTTTTTACATTTTCAAATTCTACAGATGAAACTGGTACTGAGCAGTAGCTCTGCTTATCATGCTGTACAAGGCGGGTTTAGCTTTTGAATCTGTGGTGTTTGTTTCTTGATGCGTTGATACGCAAATACAATTTGCTTCTCTTTTGTTCCTTCAATCAGTTGGGCGTTTTTAAGTGCCGAGTCAAAGGGTAAAACGTGATTACTTTATCGCGTCACGATCCCGAGTCACTCCGCTAATTGACCCATCAGATAGAATGTGATAATCCGCTCATTTCACTGCAGAGGAGTGAGAGCAGGCGATAGAGAAGAAAGCAACTGACTTTTAGTTTGATCTGCGTGCAATGTCGGTGATGCAAGGAAAAATGACTTTCGTGAACCTTTTGCTTGCAATCTTGTTGTTCTGTGTAATTCTCTCGCTGGTGTCCGCCAACGGGAGACGCGCAACAAGAAACAGGCCCCGTAGACAAGGTAAGTGAATTTCAAGTAGCTACACCGACTTAATCTCTCTAAAGTAAAATTTTTTCTTTAAACTTGAACAATTTCCACTTGGAAACTGCCTAGACAAAAAAAAAAGCAACACAGAAAATCGATGACATTTCTTAATAGACATTCCTAAGGAGCTTATTCAAACTTGAAATTTAGAGCGGACCGCGTACACGTGACAGCAAATTCAACAACGCAGGGAGGAACATAATACTCCGTTCACTAAAGACCGCGTTTGTTGTTGTTGTTGTTTTTTCTTATATATCGTGCAATGGGGAGGGAGGCAAGTGCTCTTTCCACTGCACCATCCCTCCACCAATGTGGCCTGGGTTTAATTCCCGGACTAGGTGTCATATGTGGGTTGAGTTTATTGTTGGTTCTCGTCCTTGCTCCGAGAGGCTTTTTTCTCAGGGTACTCCTGTTTTTCCTTCTCCTCAAATACCAACATTCCAAAATTCCAATTCGATCTGGAGAGTGTCCTCCAAAACGTGCTATGCGCAAAATACATTGAAACTTGAAAAAAGTGTTTTTTTTTAAACAGGAAACTAAAACGCGTGAAGATAACACGAAAAATTTATATAAAAAACAAAGTTATAACTCTCAGATCAGATGATTTATTAAATTCAACTCAACTTTACGGAGGATACAGATAAGAAATAAACATATACATGACAAATATATACATTATAAATGAAGAATAAAGATTTCCAATTCAGTCTTTAAAGAAAAAAGAATTCCAATTGCCCCTATTAGTATGTTTTTTTTTTTCGGTGCAAACTTAGAGCGAACAAGTACAAAACAACAAATGACATGCACTGATCAAAGGAAGACCACGCTTCAGTATTTCATCCATACTACACGCTCAGTTGTGGCCACCTTAAGCTTGTAAAACACCTTGACAATACTTGCAAAAGTTGTCATTCTATAATGAATGGATTGCACATACTAAAATACTGATTTCAGGAAAAATAATAGAACAACCGATTTTAACGGGAGGGAGGGTTTCTTTTCTTTCTTTCTCTTTTTTTTTCTTCGAGAAACGACTGTTCGAGAGCGAAAAAGATTTGCGCGTCCGTTTGATAGAGGCCTTGAAGCACGTCGTGTTACTCATTTTCTTGCGAAATGTGGCGTGCAAACTAACCCTTTGACTCCTAATATCAGAGAACAAATTCTCCTATCTTGTTCCCATTCTCTTCATATAAATGTGGTGGAGAGAAGTTATTAACTGATAGCAAGAAAATTCATCTTGGGTGATCATATCCACAATTCTCATGACCTCTGGGGTTGAATAAACATTGATATTACAAGGAGAAATTTGATGCTGATCACCGTTAGGGCTATTCAGTAAAGCCCCGCGTTATCAAGTCATTTGTTTGTGCGGCACAAAAAATCTGGAATGAAAGTGGTTTAACTAAAGAGGAAGTGACCAATTGTGAAATGCCAAAGTTGTTGGAAAGATGGAAACATCTTTCTTCCAATGCATGGCTTTCCACCTTAACCGGCGCAGACATTCTTTGGGCAAGGCAAGGACAAATTACTAAAATTTTGGAATGCCTGTTTAATTGACTTAAATCGAAGTTAATTTCGTTTGAATTGAGTTAAAGCTGATCCTTGCTGTAATGTTTATCCCAAAGAACGAGCGATTAAACTTATATACCAAATCGAAATCGCAGATCAAGGTTAACTCAGTGACGGAGGTCTTGGAAACTTAATGCCGGCATACAATCTAAAGCGCGCGAGAGATTTGCAACATTGGAAGTATTTCAAATCGTGGTTGCCTCAAAAGCCTTATTGATCAACCTAAGATAGATTGAAGTTGGCAGGAATATCGCCCAAATCCATGAAAGAACTGAGAAAAAGAAGGCAAAAAGTCCAATAAAAACACTGCAAATTGCCTACTAATATTAAAATGGAAGAGTGAGTTACTTTTCAGACGAAAATACAATTCGTGGCAGGCTGTTGTCAGAAACATGCGTACATCTACAGTTTCTTACACCTCTACACCTCTTCTCGTTATCAAACCACGCCTTAGATCACACGGATATCTCTCGGCTTTATCACAAACTTTGCAATTCTGTTTCTCGTGTAATCAAGTGAACGTTTTTAGCCCCATTCTCAGACCATGCGATCGCGAGTTCGTAAAATAAATAAATAAATAAATAAATAAATAAATAAATAAATAAATAAATAAATAAATGACTTTATTTAAGTGTCAAAGTATTTAGCGCTGTAGCACTAATTGGGGACGCTATAAACCAGTAAAATAAATATGCAAACTAAAACATTGTTAAAAATCCCATCCGGCGCACCTAACCACTAGCCCACGCCGCCTCCTAGCAAACCAAATGAAAAGTATTTAGCAATACTCTGCCGTAGCAATATTTATTTTGGGGTGTAATTATCTTTAAATTAGCTTTAATCAATACATATCGTATGACTTCATTGATCCCAAACGGCTCAACATCCATACCTGTTACGCCCCTCTCTCCCCTCCCCCAACACCCAGAGCTGATATTGGGGTTCGAATGGCCAGAGGCCAGCGGAAATTACCTCCCAGCCTTACTCTTACTAATGTTGAGCGTTTGGACCATCGACCGGAGGTTTGACAAGCGGTGAAGCTACCTTCAGTTTGCTTTGACGAAAAGTCACGCGGGCCTCTAAGTCATCATTACAAATCCCAAATACCACAAAACGTTACTCTTAAGGTAAATGGCCTTAAAAAATAGGCAGAGTTGCTGTTTTTTTCAGGCTAGCCTGTAGTGCGGGCGTACTTTGTGGCGAGCGAGCGCTCAGTATTTTCTGCTGATAAAGGGGTAGCAATATGCAATGTTTGCAACGTCTTACACGGTTGGTCGAGAGAAGTAAAGAGCGAACAACAGAACAATACTACCAACCCTAAAAAACAATGCAGCTGCAGGTTATCAGGGTTCAGTGAAAATGGAGCTTTTGAAAGGTGCAGATAATACTGGTATTTTCTTGGTGAATGCCTTGCCGCCATGTCGGATTATGACGAAAAGAAGACCAGGCGTTAGGAGGAAAACCTTACTCGTTCCAGCCCCCTACATTTGAAAATCCAAGATGGCGGCCGAATGCTTGTACGACCGTTAATTTCGAGTACACTAAAAAATCATATATAAGAACCAGTAATTTCCAAGGTAGTCTAAAAGGGTCATTTTACCAATTGTTTCTATTGAGAAATTTAGGTTAAACGCGTCTGTTGCTGGTTAGTGTGGTAATTTTAATCACAAGTGCCAAAGTATTTAGCTCTGTGCACAGTAGCTAATTGGAAACACTATCCCGTCTTTATTAATACCACCCCTCCCCCCCTTAATTATTGTACTCTAAAGCTATGTGTTTCGCTAAAAATTGCATGTATTAGTCTTATATTGTAGTGCTATTGAAGCCTTTTAGTTGTAATACTTAATTTTTGTTTATTACTAATTATTGTACCCTAAAGCTACGTGTTTTGTTTAGAATTGAATGTATTAGCCTTATATTGTAGTGATATTGAAGCCTTTTAGTTGTAATACTTAATTTTTGTTTATTACTAATTATTATACCTTATAGCTATGTGTTTCGGTTACAACTGCATGTCACGGTCTTACATTGCAGTGCCGATATTGTAGCAATATTGTAGTCTTAATTTTTGACTATTACTAAAACCCGCCAAGATTATCTAATGCTATACGCGGGTTGTGTAAATTGTCTTTATATATTTGTTGGAAATAATAATAATAATAATAATAATAATAATAATAATAATAATAATAATAATTTTTTATTAATAATGAAAATTCTTTATTAAAATATTCCACACAAATTGCTATTTACAAGTTAAATTTATAAAAAAAGAGCTATTAAAAACCTATTCACATTTCTTTTCGATTAAAAAAAGATAACATTTTTAAGCAACAATGTTTTTTAATAATAATAATAATAATAATAATAATAATAATAATAATAATAATAATAATAATAACAATAATCGGAACTTTTAACTTGTAAATAGTCTGGAATATGTAGATTAAGATGTTGTTTTTTATTAAAAAAAAAAAATAATAATAACAATAATAATAATAATAATAATAATAATAATAATAATAAAATCTAAACTCAAAAAACTTCTTCTTGAGAGCTGAAAAGAAATACCAATAATTTCGATGGCATCGAAAATGGCGGAGGCTGACTAGGGTCCTTTAAGCTGTTTAAGCTACAAATTTTAACTTTCAGAGTGTAGGGATAACAGCAGGGTACACGGTACTTGCGTGAAGCTCATAAAGGAGCTTGGAGTTCAAGTATGCCACAAGGAAATAAGCCAGACGAAGGTCAAGCTCGCTAGAAGCTGCGCTGCGACTTGTTACTTCTGTAAGTAGACACGCAGTGTTACGGGAGCATAATTGACCCGACGTTTTGCACCACAATTTCAATCAGCCCGTCTTATAGCGACTATTTATGTCTGAATAAACAGCTTTTGCGATAATTCCGACTGTACCACTGATCATGAACGATTTCGCCCCCAGAATAATGAGCTAAAAGTCGGGCAACACTACAGGAAAGTACTGCTCGTTAGCTTTTATTTGAAAGGGAACACTTTATAGGATTTTTCATCCACAGACTCACACGGTTTGAACCGGAGTCTCGGTCTTGCACAGAATACCAAAAAGCACCACAGGAAAGTACTGCTCAGTATCTTTCATTTAAACAGCCACACTTTGGGATTTTATCCATAGGCTCAAAAAGTTGGAACCTTCTCGTGCAGCAAAAGAAAAAGTACCATAGAAACGTACTGCTCAGTATTTTTCATTTGAATATCCACACTTTGGGATTTCATCCACGTACTCAAAAGTTAAAAAAATGTCTCACAGTATACGAAAAAAGGACCACAAGAAGGTACTACTCAACAGCTTTGATATGAATGGTCACACTCTGGGACTTCGTACGTTAGAATCCTCCCGTACAGCACTGCTACAAGTAGCTTTGAATTCATTTGAATGGTCACACCTTGGGATTTCATCCATACACGCAAAAGTTAGAAACAGTTTGTACACCTAAAATAAAAAGCACCACAGAAAAGCAACGCTCAGTTAAGCTTTATTTAAACGGACACGCTTCGGGATATTATTCACAGAATCAAAAGCTAGAACCACCTAGCATAGCAGTTATAGTGTAGAAACGCATGGCATTACTAACATTAGAGAGCCATGGCTGGACATAGATCTTGGTTGGACTCTGACAGTAAAAACGTTAACAAACTGACAAATAGGAGAAACGTTCCCTTCATAAGATAAGTAAATTCTGTCGATTTGTATTGTGAGAATTGAATGGTAACAAGTAACGGGATTTCAGCTTAGATCAATAAAACGTCTCTTTCAGGCGGCAGAACTGAGAGAAACTGCAGATCAAGTATCTATGGCTGTTGCTGGGACGGCCACACACCTCGCGGGGATATATATGGTATTAAAGGCTGCCCTGGTAAGTAAACAAGTTCAACGAGAGATACTCACAGCTGCCTTGAGCTCGTCCCAGTAGGGGCCAGCGAATTTCGCGAAAACGCGGGAAAACAGGGGCCCAGGGCATGATGGGAAGCTGCCTTGAGCCCAAGCGCCAACGAATTTCGCAAACGAGCGGGAAAACAGGGGCGCACGGCATGTTGGCAAGGTCACTACAATCCAACAACACCCTGCGCCCTATGTTTGACAGAGACACTCCGAGAGGAGGCAGCATTGCATCTGTAAAGTTAGCGATTAAACTCAGTTGTAAGGAAGAACCTGAACTGGACTTTGATGAAATTTGAAGGCATGAACTTGCGGTTGGGACAAATACAAAGCAACTGAATTACCATTATAACTGCGATCCCATAATTGCCGTTTTTAGGTTCTTCTTTACAGACCAACTCCCAGTTCGCATATGACAGCTTACTTGAGTGAACACAGCACTGGTATCACAAGATCTTGGCTTGGGTTTGCATCCCGTCAATTGTCTTTTTTTATTCATCCATATTTCATTCCAGCTGACGTCGATGTCACTAAAAATATAACGTGAAGAGGACACGGCGGTATTGACACATTAAGACGCGACTTTGTCTTTAAATAATCCATAGTTAACAGAGATGACCATTACAAACAAGATAACAAAAGATGGATGGGTGGGTGTGTGTGCGCGGGGGGAGGGAGAGGGGTGTTTGGTGGGGTTCGTTAAAAAAGGGAAGTTTGGAAGCGGGAGATGCGACCGACTCTAGCAGAGGGTAGAGTCTAAGAATTACAACACGTGTTCAAAACATCAAGGAGGGCAAAAGATAGACGACGCCGTTGACCTGTGGCCCTCGGATTTCAGATCGAAATGTAATTGGGAATGGTGGTTTTAAAAGAACTCGGAGAAAAATCCTCGAAGCAAAGACGAGAACCAACAACAAACTCAACATACGGCGTTAACCCCAGGATTCCAACCCGGACCACATTAGTCAGTGGAAGGCGAGTACCCTCACCACTGCACCAACCATGCTTCCCTATGGGAGAAACGTCATTGTGAGTAATATGGCAAATGACCTTTTCTCCCTTTCTTTACTAGAATGCAAGGATCACCTGAATTTGTGCTCTCGATTCAAGAATTTCTGCTTCGGTAAAAAGACGGAGAACAGGGCTTTCATAGAGCTTCACTGCCCACTGACGTGTGGAAGGTGCAAACAAAAGAGGAATGTGAGAGTGGACGGCCAAAAGGTTAACATGGCCGACTGGTTAAGAATTTGAGTTTGTTTTAGACGCCAAAAGAGCGAAGAAAAGACACGGCGATTTCCAATGAAGGAGTCTTACAATGAAACAAAAATTGTAATCCTGGCCTATCACAAGTTTATGCGAACGTTTACCAAGTCTAAGATGTTTCAATCACATTATTTAACCAAAACGTTTTTACTTGTTCAGTATCATAAATAGCTATAATGTAACTCAACGATGTTAAAGAGAGATGACAAGTGTAATCAGCTTATTTTACACTTGTATGGCATTAAAATGCGATTTTTCTCAGTGATAAGGGGCTCTCCTTGTAAGTTGAGAGCTCCTGCTCCTAAGCTATTCGAAAATAATACTGCTGCAAGAAAAAATTGAATGGGGCAAATAAACATTGATCGAGGATTGATTGATTGATTGATGGATTGATTGATTGAGGATAAACAACGGATATGAAAAACAAGAAGTACGCAATTGGATTTGTGGACGCCGCCGGGAGGCTCCCCACCCCACCCCTCAGGTGAACAAATGTTGAATTTAGCTCTGTGACGAGTAGCTTGATTTCGTGCTTGTAAAGTTAGGTGACGTCTTAGCCATTTTCCTTTGAAAAGATAATTGTGTTAATTCCTCGAAAATAATTGCAACGTTTCTCCAAGTTGATATTTTCACTTAAGGACGGTGCTTACTATTGTTACTGCGCAAACGTTCTGCGCATCGCGAGATACTCGGGTTTCCTATGGGTGGTGCCTACTAATACAGGAATATTTTTTGCGCGGTTTAAAACTATACGGAGAAAGCAGAACTTACCAAATGCTTTTGGTACCTCAAAAGAAAATTGGGGGTAACCATGCATTTTTGAGAGATAATTAAGCTTCAATTTAGAAAAAAATCCCATACATTGCTTAATATTTTGGCGTTTTTTAGAGATAGTACTGCTAAAATATCTCTGAAAAATGCGTGGTTACCCCCAATTTTCTTTTTGAATTCCAATAGGCCTTGCTAGGATCTGCTTTTCCCGCATAGTCATAAACCGCACAAAAATATTTCGGTATTAGTAGGCACCGTCCTTAATCAATGTTAGAGCGGTTTTTAATTGAGTGTCGTAAAATCAAAACCAAAGTAATAACTCTGACCAATCACAACAGATGTAAACAGCGCAGTGAACCAATCAGAATTCAAAGCAAATACGTGGTCGAGGGTCGAGGATCGTGGCTTCCAGGTCGAGGGTACCAATTTTTCCTTCATTTTTTCCATTATAAAATATAAATTGACTTTATATAATAAAGTAATAACGATGTTGAGTTGAGAGCCGAGTAAATAGCACGTTGACATCCCCAAAAAACTTGGTCAGGTATAAAAAAATTGCTAGATTTGCTCGTGTCACTGTGTTACCACGAATCGAAGAAATATGACAAAAAGCGAGATTTAATATTGTTCGACTCATTTCTTGCCTTTTTATATTGGTTCCAAATAACTTGATCTCCAGTAATAGCTGCTTTCGTTTCTACAAGGTCCCTATTTTTCATTTTACGTAGTGAATCGGAAGTAATCCAGGGGGCCTTTCTCGGCCTACTCTTCTCTTCTTCACAGGCGCATCTTTGTCGATTACAATCATAAGCAAATTTGGATACGCAGTGTTACGCCGGGAACATAATTGCCGCTTCGCTTTGTACCATGATTTCAATCAGCCCGTTTTGTAATGACTATTAATGTCTGAATACACAGCTTTTGCATTTATTCCGACTGTATCAATGACCACGAATGGTCCCACCCACAGAATCATAAGACATAAGTTGCGCAACAATTCCAACAACACAGAGAGGTCACACCTTAGGATTTCATCCATAGACTCATATTAAAGTTAGAACCGTCTTGTACAGCCTACAAAAGTGTACTACAGTGAACGTACTGCTCAGTAACTTTCATTTGAATGGCCACACTTCGGAACATTCACAGACTCATAAGTTAGAACCACCTTGTACAGCATAATAAACAGCGCCACAGGAAAGTACTGCTCAGTAGCTTTCAGTTGAATGTTCACACTTTGGGACTTCATCCACACTGTCATAAGTTAGAAACTGTTTGTACAATATAATATAAAGCACCACAGGAAATTTCCGCTCAGTAGCTTTTTTTAAACGGACACGCTTTGGGATTTCATCCACAGAATCAAAAGTTAGAGCCATGCACCTTGAATAGCAGTTAGAACCGCGCTGAGTACTAACGTAAGAGTCATAGCTGGACATAGATCTTGGTTGGACTCTGACAGTGAAAACGTTAAGAAACTGACAAACAGGAGAAACGTTCCCTTAAGATAAATAAATCAATTCTCTCAATTTGTATTGTGAGAATTGAATGGTAACAAGTAAGGGGATTTTAGCTAAGATCGATAAACTGTCTCTTTTAGGCGGCAGGCCTCAGAGAAAATGCAGATCAAGTATATCTATGATTTCAGCAAGAACTGACAAAACAGTAAACTGTTGCAACATAAATGCTTTCAGTTTTATAAACGAAGACGTCTTTAGTTTGCTTGTCGTGTCAAAGTCTGGAATTGGTGAGCTTCATATATAGGGAAATTTTTATAGCGCAGAAAATTTCTGTGGAAAATGTCAACAACAACCAACCATTTATTAATTCGCCAAAAAATTCCAAAGAACGTATTAAAATATTGAGGTAAAAAACAAACAAACAAATAAACAAACTTGATGGTTTGCATGTGACGTCATTTCGGCCATGTTGGTTTATAGGAACAAAAAGATTTTTGAGAATGATGCATTATTCAGCAGACACAGGCAAACTCGGAAAAAGAAATTCCTAGACCCTAAGACCTTCCAATTACTAGTTTGGGTGCTCTACCACTGAGCTACAGGAGACTCGTGGGAGCTAAAGCCATTAAACTAGATTTCCTCTGGAAGTTAACTTCCATTTTCGTGCAAATTATATGAACAAATTTTCATTTGTTTTGTACACAAACATGGCGGCAATGCAAACTCGCGTAATCTTTTCCTTATCGCACAAACATTTATAAACGTCAGTATAATTATGGGGATCTTGCATAACCCCCCAAAAATCTTTTATCTATGCATCGGTGGGGTTCTGGAGCTTGCTTTGATCCAGTTGAACACACATGCCTGGGAATATTAACATTTACCGCTTTCTTGTTCAGGTGGAAACCTCACAAACACTGCAGAACAAGCCAATTTGGCTGCTGCTGGGATGGTCACACATCGCGCAAGGGTAACCATGGTGAAGGCTGCCCTGGTAAGTAAACAAGTTCAACGAGAGACACTCACAGCTGCCTTGAGCTTGTACCTAGGCGCCAGCAAATTTCGCAAAAGAGCGGGAAAACAGGGGCACAGGGCATGATGGGAAGTGATGCGAGCCTGCAACATCCCCCGCTCTGCGTTTGACAAGGACAATAAAGTTAGTGAGTAAACACAGTTGTAAGAAAGAATCTGAACTGGACTTTGATGGACTTCGCTTATGATAGCCCACTTGTGTGACCATAGTTCATGGTATCACAAGGTCTTGGGTTTGTATCTCGTTAATTGCGCTACTTTTTCTAGAACTAATCCGTAGCTACTATAGATGACCCTTCATTGCAAATTAACAAAGGATGAGTGGAGTGGGGGGAGATGGGGTTAAGAAGGGAAGCTTGGAATCGGGAGTTGCGACCGACCCTAGCATACATGCAGTTAAGTCTGAGAACTACAACTCGAGTTCAAAACATCAAGGAGGGGTAAAAGATAGACGCCGTCGTTGACCTGTGACCCTCGGATTTCAGATCAAAATGTAATTGGAAATGGTGGTTTTAGAGAGGTGGGGGAAAAACAAGAGAACTCGAAGAAAAACTCTCAAAGCAAAGACAAGACCCAACGTCAAACTCAACATACGGCGTTAACCCCAGGATTTCAACCCGGGCCACATTAGTGGAAGGCGAGTACCCTCACCACTGCACTAACCGTGCTTCCCTATAGGAGAAACGTTACCGCCGGTTTTCTTGCAAATGACCTTTTCTCCCTTTCTTTACTAGTATGCAAGGATCATCTGAAACAGTTAGTGTGCCGTAGATTCAAGAGTGACTGTTTCGGTAAAAATACGGAGACCACGGATTTTATGATGCGTCACTGCCCTGTGACATGTGGATGGTGCAGCTAAAGAGGAATGTGAGAGTGAACGGCCAAAAGGTCAACATGGCCGACTGGTTAAGAATTTGAGTTCGTTTCAGACGCCGAAAAAGTGCGATGAAGTGATTTTCAATGAAGGGTCTTACAATGAAAACGAAAGCAATAATTCTGGCCTATCACAAGTTTATGCGAACGTTTTTCAAGGATGTTGAGGATTTCCGAGAAAGATCTGAGATGTTTTAATCACATTATTTTATCAAACAGTTTTTACTTGTTCAGTATTATAAATAACTATAATGTAACTCAATGATGTTAAAATAGATGACAATTGTAATCAGCTTCATTTTCACCTACAGTGCATTAAACTAATGCGATTTTTCTCAGTGGAAAAACAAGATATGATAAACAAGAAGTACGCAATCGATTCGAAGACACCGAAGGCTCCCCACCCCACAGGTAAACAAATGTTGAACTTAGCTCTCTGACGAGTAGCTTGGTTAGGTGATGTCTTAGGTTTCGTTCGATTGACCATTATTCCTGAATAAGAATAAGCGGAATAGTTGTTAGATTTCTATTTTAAAGAAAAATTTGGGAGGACGTTTTTGTAACCTTTCGCCGACACATGATAATTTAAGAGCCATTTTGTACTTCAGTAACTCTAAAAACCTCTTATGTGAGATTTCTTGTCATCATTGTATGTATTCCTATTCCGGAATAATTCTGTTAGTTCCTCGAAAAAAGAAATGAAACGTTCCTCAAAGTCGATACTTCAGAATCAATTTTAAATGGAGCGTGCATTTACAGTTCATCGCCATCACCTTATAAGTAACATTACCTGATCGCGACTATAAAGTATAGATAAATTTTGCGGGATCAATTTTTTATTTAGTGGGTTTGCATAAAAAAAAAAAAAACCGCACAGTTTCCATACAATTTCATTAGTCCTAGAGTTCAACTTATAAATTCTCCTTCGATCCATACATTCAGATTTTCAATATTTTGCAAAAATAAACTGTGCACGCATCATAGAATTGCATTTACCGGTGGATTTACGTGACAGTAATTTCAGCATGATGACGTCAACCAGGGAAGTGAGCTGACTTGTCTCTGTAGCTATTATTTTGGTTGAGCACTATGTCCGCCATCTTGGATGTTAAAAGCAGTGGAAGATTGGGGAGAGTAGAAAGTACGACCGAAAAAAAAAAGCAAAATCCAACATGGCGGCTACGACAAACCGAGATTCTGGCTCTCGCGCGCCGCTCGAAAACACCTGCATTGAACACTACAGCCTCTGTTACGTCTCGTCTTAAAGGTCACATTTTAACAAACTAGTCTTCACTCCTATATGTTCTGATCATACGCAGAATTAATCTAGCGTCAATCCTACGTTTTTGTGCTCTGCTTAGATACATGTGGGTGAGATTTTAAATGCACGAATTTAGCGTACCATGGTTACCGAACAAAAGCTAAAGCTCCCTACTGTTTGAACGCGCGAAACGCACATTCCTCCAACGGGAATGCTTGAAAAGAAATTCATAACATTGGCCCGGGTTTGGCCGAGCAAAGCGGGAGGCAACGGGCGAGTATCAACCAAGACGAAAAATGGCAAAAAACGGGTATTGCTAGAGCCGGCTGGGTCGCATTAGAGAGCACGGGCTAATTAGCTTACGTCTACATTATACATAACATTTTTGTCGAATTTGGCACATTTTTAGACCATTCACCCCTCAAAGTGAGGTGCATTACTTGTAGGAAGAATAATAAGACTGTTCAATGACTGTTCTTCACAACGGAACAATTCTAAGACGACACAGTGCTTACAAATCAAACATTTGGTTATTTGCAGTGTTGCTCAAACTTTGAGGCAAATATGCGAACTAGTTTGCTATAGTTGCAGTTTCTAAGCCAAAATCGAGCAAGTACATAGATTTGAGAAGGTATTCAAAGGAACAGGAGGTAAGACATAACATTATCTTCAAATTCTTATTTGTTTGTGAAAAACGGTCAATGTTACTGAATTGGAACAAAAGCGCAGTGAAGCGTTTTCCAAATTCGTTACAAGCAGAATATATACTAAACAGAGAACAAGTAATTACTGCCAAATTTGGCACTGTGGCATTTCTTACATTTGGCGAACGGCTTCGTAACATCTGGATGTTATTATTACCACCAAAAAAGAAGACATGACACTATCTTTTCCATTTTCTTGATTTGCACATGAAACGTCCCGTGTATGAATCAACGGATATGATAATGATTATTTGGGTTTGAACAAATGGTCAGGACAATGCTAATTAACTTCAGTTCACGAAACCTTTGAAGTCTTAACTGCCATTAAAACGAGCATGATTAAATCATGCATCTAACGGAGCACAACATACGCTGTTTTTAAAATCAACCAATTGGATGCAATATCAACCAACTGGCAAATATTCTGCTTGCATGCATGACCAGTCATCCAAAGCCGCCGCGTTGTAGAAAGCCACGAACAATTGTTATTTCGCTCCGACCTTAGTATTTTGCAGGTTTTCGACGCTCTGCTGTTTTCTTCTCTTCACAAAAGCAAAGATCACAAGACGGTTCTAACGTCTGAGTCTATGAATAAAATGTATAGCTGTGGTACTGCTTGTTATCCTGTAAAGATGGTTCTAAATTGAGAATCTCTCGATAACATAGGCCCTGACATGACACTATTCAAATGAAACTGCTACAGAGCTGAACTGCCCGGGGCTTCAATATCTCTCTAGAGTGAGTCTTGGAAAATTCGTCAAACTTCTACTCTACTATTTTCACCCAGACAACGACAATCTGTCTGAAAAACTGTTAGCAAATTTTTAACGCTTAATGATCACTAGTGTTTCCAAACTACTTTATCCTTGTCACAAAAAACAAACTGGTGGTGTACAAAGTAAACAGTCTTAGTAATTTAGAAGCGGGATATAAGACCAACATTAAACAAAACAAAGACAGGATTACAAATAGCCGTTAACTTTTTCCATAATTAATTCTGATTTGAAATTATTTTAAATCAATTTTACCCAGACGTTAAGGCATTAAAGTACTGGTCAAAATTTCTAGTGGGCATAACGTCGCCAGCGTTCCGAGTCGAAGACAGCAGTTTATATTGAAGCAATTGAATTCAGGTGAGTAAAATGTTTTTAAAAAATTTGCTTACAAAAAGGCATGAATTTTGCATCCCTGCTTTAAAAATCCATTAACTGGGGTCAGTTTACGGGTAAATAAAGAAGGGTTTCCGCGTATGGCCGGTAAAATTAAATATCTACGAGACCCATAGTAAGTTCACAGACAACCATTCGCATTACCTCTTGCGAAAGCTCATGAACCAAGTACTTGCTCGTGGTTAATTGCTCCATAAGAAGGCTCTAATTTTTGCGGCCCCGTAACCATTCAAATAAAGTGTACCGAACAGTACTTTCTACTGTTGAATGTAAATATATGAAACAAATATTTTGAACTGCGGATGAAAGATTAAATAGAAGAAAGATCCTCGCAGTTAGTACGCAACTTAAGCAGTGGCGAAAGGAAAACCTGGAAACTTTTCAGGCTTGAACGGGATTCGAACCCATGACCTCAACTATGCTCTGCTCTGATTGGTTCAAAGTTGCACAGGTTAAGTTAAGCCTTGATTAAACGGCTACGCAAGCTAGGCAAAATTCAAAGCAAAAGTTAACAAAATTTTACGATAATTAAGATCACATTCCCAAACCTCCTTCAGGGTCGCCGTGACTTCCTCTGTATTCTATCATGAATTATTAATAAGTTTAAAAAATTTAATAATAAACCCTGCACTCATTTTGATGCTTGTAGTGATACACAACTTTACCGTAACGGATAATACGTCATGACGTTCGCCTTGAAGTGTCTCTTCCTATGCTTCTCGACCCTACAAATCACCGTACTTGCAAGTCGAAAGGGACCCACGACCCCTCAACCAAGTGATTTTACTCAATGCCGTTTAAGTGACGATCTTAAAGAGAAATTTGTGGACTTGCACAACACGCTTCGTGGACAGGTACAGCCAAGTGCAGCGGACATGGAATATATGGTGAGTTACCTTAAATTAACTCGAACTGAAGGAAAAAATTACTTCCCAATAATGGAAATTAACGCGAAACAGGAGCTAAAAATTCAAAATGAGGGAAATTAACGCGACTTACACAAAGAAACAAGAATTTGTTTAGACATCAGGAACAAATTTATTTTAACAGTTAGTGTAAAAATCCGTATCTAGAATTTGAGGCAAAAATAGTGGAGGGTCGCGGGAATTAACGTTAACAAAATTAACGCAACTTCATTTTCCTATAATATGGTATCAGTAGCTGTGTTGTTCATTAACCCTCCACTTTCATAGTTCTTTACTATTGGCTTTTTTTTGTCTCTCCATATAAATCGGTTTGTATTACTCTCTCTACGAACAGCCACAAAGAAATTGCATTATGCTCGGTTTTGATACTATGCACTTGACCATGAGCTCAGCATGTACATTTGTAGAGTAATTCAATGAGAAAAGCAGGACCTCGAATACGTAAGTTTCTGGTTTCACTGCAAGGTCTATTATCCGTGCGATATTACATTTTCGGTTTACAAATACGATCACTTTATACATTGGCATTCATCTAGTGACCTTGTCCGGGTACAACACGAACTCACAAAGTGACCAGCTAACGATGATGGTCAAACTTTATGATTTTCATCGAAGCACTTCACTGACTCAAATTGCTTGCCTCGTTCTCATGCGCGCAGGAGTGGAACGATGACCTTGGTAACCTGGCCCAGATGTGGTCGGATAAGTGCGAGTGGATGCACGGCTTCACCAGCTTTGGGGCCTGGCACCCTAGCGCAGCATTTCGAAGCAAGAGAGTAGGTGAGAGAAACGATTCCCAGCTTGCAACTTATGCATGAGCATTGACATAGGGTAATCTTTTGAGTGATCATGATTTGGGGATTAAAATCTAGCTTGGATAGGTGGGCTGGAATAACGCAGTCGCGAGAGCACTCGCCTCCCACCACTCGACAAAAATAGGAGTTGTTAAAGGCAGTTGCATCGTTTAAAATTGTTCAAGTTGCGCGAGGGCTATCAGCCCGATTTGGCCATTTTGATAATGTGGACCTGGTTTGATTCCCGGACTCACGTCATATGTGAGTTGAGTTTGTTTTTAGTTCTCGTCCTTACTCCAAGAGGTTTTTCTCCGGTTACTCTGGTTTTCCCCTCTGCTCAAAAACTAACATTCCCAAATTCTAATTCGATCTGGAGAGTGTCCTCAATTAGTACTCTGCACTAAATACATTACGTCATACACGTCAGTCCAGTTTTCCACAAAATGACTAGGAAATTGAGATTTCTTTCAGTTATGCTAGAGGAATGAGCAAGAAATCCCCTCACCTTAAAAACAATTGTACTAGTTCTCAACTTATATGCTGCATACGGTTGAATATACACTGAATACGAAATTTTATGATAATTAAGATCACATTTTCAAACCTTATCAACAATTATAGCTAATTATTTATGAGTTTGAGAATAGTAATAAAGAATTGCATGATTCTTATTCAGGTCAAAACCTGGCTCGTGAGTGGGGGAAGTGGATAGAAAACAAAAATGCCGGCCCTGAGGACTCCGTGCGCAGATGGTTCAAAGAAAGGGATTATTACTCGTTCGGGAAGTTTGCTTCCCCGATGCCTCGGTCGATGTGCGGTAAAGAACCGTGTGGACATTACACCCAGGTGAGTGAAGGTTACACAAACAGATGAACGCCTTTCTTTGGAACATAACTTGCTGGTGGTAGTGGTAGTTAACTAACGCTCTTCAAAAGCGAACCACAACCTCACACGTTTCTGGCAATAATCCTGTAAGACAGCCGTCATCTCCTCCAAGGTTCCCGGGAGGGGGGGAGGGGGGGAGGGGGGAGGGGGGGAGGGGGGGTTGGAGGGGGAGCTGGAAGAATGGTCCTAGTTGCTTCATGGTACCAGAACCATAGGTAATAGTGCAAGTGCTACAAACTAATTTCATTGACTATAATGTTTGGATCGGCAATTGTCTGGACAATAAGTCAGATCACTAACTAACTGCTTTCGCATAATAGGAGTTTTGCAAAACACGTTATCATGAATTTTCGCCTATTTCTCTGGGCATTATCATAGGATTAGTGGCAGGCAAAAAAGTGCATGAAAAATGTAAAATTTAAGCGCGAACTGTGAATCACCATCTGCCTTCATCAAGCAAGCGGGCACAAGCACAATATCACACCCGTTTAGTTTTTTATCCATCCCTACATGCACTAAGTTGTTAAATCAAATCTATGTTTGCGTGTTTAATTTAACCTTAATTTTCTTTTGCTATTTTGAAGGTTGTTTGGGCAAGCAGCAAAAAGGTTGGCTGTGCCTTTAAATGGTGCGACAAGTACTTCGACATGCCTCACCCCTGGGTCCCTGGGGAGACTGTTGTTACCTGTGACTACTACCCAGGGTAAGGAAGTTGATCATACTCAGAACACTGAACCCAAACGAAATGTACGAGGGATGCCATAACAGAAGCGATCCGTACATTTTTACTCGAAATGCTAGGGGTATTTTCTGTGGAGAAACCCGAAAAAAATTCTATTTTAAAAGTAGTTGAAAGCTAACGCACTTGCCCCATTCTCCTGCTTCAGTATGGTGAGGCGGACATAATGAAGGAGCGCCTTCGTTGTTTCTCGAACTAAATTGCATCGTGGGCGGCAACATTCTCGTCCCCAGAGCCGCCTGGTCCTCTTAGCTGCTGGAGGCTGGGCACGAGGACCAAGTGGCCTCCTTTTCCTCGTGCGAAGGCCCCGCCGGCTAAGAGGGACAGGAGGCTCTGGGGACGAGAATGGGGCGGCAACCAAAGCCATCATTCAGCTGAGAGAACTTAATACAAACAATTTGCCAGGAATGCAGGGTTTTGGCGCAGTGGTGACAGAACTCACTTTTCACCGAATGGTTTGAGTTTAGTTGTTCACTTTTTGGTTCTTGTCCATCATGTTGAACGGTTTTCGTCCAGGTCTTCCTTGGTTTTCCTTCCACAAGACCCAGCATGTTTCAATTTTGGTATTCATTAGATAGCGATAACGTGCATGAACTACACGAAGAGTAGAGCATTAGCCTGAGCCCACTAGCAGTTTCTATTTTTCTGAATGACAGTAGTGATAGCTCGCGTGCGTTCGCGTGTTTCAATCGATTTGCTACATATATGTATCCCTTACAAACCAATCATAGTACAGATATGTAGTGCATTCCTCTCTTAACATTACAATATTGCTTGATTGAATAACTGACGGACTGACTGACTGATTGTTTGATTGATTGATTCATTCATTCATTGGGAAAAACAAAAACAAAACACAAATCAATCATAGGTTGTTTCAATAAAATGGTCACGTTGTCTTGCAGCGGTAACGTGGTCGGACAGCTTCCTTACACAGTTGGTCCACCGTGTTCAAAGTGTGCCAGTGGACAAGGGTGGTGCTACAAGAATCTTTGTAGTGAGTATATACGTTGAGTGCTGAGCACGCTGTAAAGAGCATAAGAACCGGCAGTGAGCGAATAACAATAGCCTCAATCTGACTGAAAAGTAAAACAGTCACAAATACCAGTGAGAAGTTAAACTTTTCACAACTCTGTGTATTGTTTTATTTTACGATTCAGCACCATCCTGCTAACATTTGTGAATATTTTGCGTCAGGTTGTCTTTGTCTTTTTTATCCAGCGGTCTTCATAATGGTGAATTCGAAACTGGACTATTCGCCTACTGACCTGGGAAATGGGCAAAGAAACTGGACTACATAAAATATAGTTATTATGCTCGATCCAAGTAATATCGGAATGCACCTTTCAAGTATGGCTGAATAAATCACTATTTTCTGGAACAATTTACATCTCCAGATTACTCAGTCACTTCAAATTTCTCATGGAAAACATTGAATTGAAAGTTCTTTTTGTTACTGTAGAGAAATTAGTCTTTGTGACAATAGCCTGAATGCTGATAGTCCAGTTAAGGAAAGTCAGCTTTAGATAAAGCTGCGACAAACAGAACAAACATCTTGGTGTTCCACATTTCGAAATAAAGATAGTTTCAAAGAAAGGGCCACTAGACTTCCAGCTTTTAGATAGATTTAGGAAGACGTATCTATCTGTAAACCTTTGTTGGTACTTAGTACGTACACGGTTACGTTCAAGAACCCTTTTGTCTCCCGTTTTGCATTTGTAACCTACACACAGTTGCTGGAGCTTTACAGAAAACATGCAACTTGAGAGATAAAGGAAGAATATTCTTCATTTTGCAGGAGAGTGTAAGGATTTCAGCCCCAAATGTGGCAGGACATACACAAAAAACATGTGCCTCGCAAACAGAGACCTTATGGAGAAGCACTGCCCTCGAATGTGTAACCTGTGCCGTAAGTTACATCTTATTTCATCCTTAGAACCACCTTGCCGCAAGATAAACATCACCACACAAGGGAGCTGCTCAATAGTAGAATCACCTCGCAAGCGACAATAGCCTGTGCCACAAAAGTACTATTCATTTCAGTAACTTTCATTTCAATGTGATTACGAGTATAAAACCAGCTTGACTTGCCACAAGTTGACTTCTTATTGCGCCGAAAGAGAGCAACAAACTACAGAGTAGAAACGCACTTTGAGACTTTATACAACATAGTAAACAGCACTGAGAGAAAGTACTGCTAAGTAGCTTTCATTTAAATGGTCACACGTTAGGATTTCGTGCATGCAGACTCAAAAGTTGGAATCACCTTATACAGCATAATAAACAGCACCACAAGAAAGCACAGCTCCGTAGCTTTCATTTGAGTGGTCACATGCTAGGAATTCATCCACAGACTCAAATGTCAGAGCTACCTTGTACAGCTTAATAAGCACCACAGGAAAGTACAGCTTAGTAGCTTTCATTAAATGGTCACACTTTAGGATTTCGTCCACAGACTTAAAAGTTTCAATCACATTGTACAGCATAATAAACATTGCCAAACTGAAAGTACTGCTCAGTAACTTTCATTCGGGTCACACTTTAGAATTTCATCTACAGACTCAAAAGTTAGAATCAATATGGACAGCATAGTGAACAGGGCCACAGTAAAGTACTGCTCAGTAGTTTTCATTTTAATGGTCACACAGACGTCCACAGAGGCAAGATTTAAAAGCACCTTATACGAACATGCTGTATTAAAAGGGGGTTGCTCTTTTTTCAACTTGGCAATAATCGTCATTTCCTACAGGGTGTCCTTTGCAGTGCAAGAACGGAGGACAAGTCGATCAAAAGACGTGCGCCTGCACTTGTTATGGAAAGTGGAAAGGCGCAGATTGTTCTGGTAGTGTACACAAGACCTTTTCAACGATCTTTTGCAATGCCGTTTCTTGACTAGTGAAATATTGACGTGAAAGGTGATGCCGTTGCAATTGACCGTGCAGCGTTCAGTTACCGTTTTTATGCCCGTGCTTCTCGAGTATAGATAGCTCTATGTTAGAATCTGATCAGTGCACTATTATTGACAGCGTTGTACAATAAAACCGAGAATTCTACCTTCATTTCGGCCCCTTTTGCGCGCTATCTTAAGTTACTTATATTATCTATATGTACGTCTTTACTTACTCTTTTCGAATTTTCTAAATATATATACTATTCTAAACGAGGAATCATCCTACTATGCAATGCCCTTCTATCATATATACAAGTCATACGTCGGTATGTTTAGTGGTATCCCATTCTATTCGAAATAACAAAGCGGTATGCTGCAGAACGGTTCTAAACCCTTTACCAAGCAGTTTCGGCTTCAGCATAAGCTTAAATGCGAGTACTATTTTCTTCAGGAAACAAATTACCACTTAGAACAACAATGATTGAAATCACTGATCTTTTTTCCTCTTTTTTTTTTCTCCAGAGAAAATCTGTGACCCAGGATGGTATGGGACGAATTGTGAAAGTAGGCCATTTTTTTTCTCACGTTCTTATTTAGTCCGTTAGCACGTCAAGTACTTGTTCATTTTGTGTGGCTACATATAGCCAACCAGTCTGTACGCCTTCGTGTATCGCGCACGGAAGTTATTGATAGAAACTGAAAACTTTCGGTCAATTAGTCGACGTCTGTAGGTTGAGGACTCGTTGAGGTATGCAATCAAATAACAAAGAAATTCACTCTTTAGAAATAAAGTTTCCCAGTGTTGATTTGTAGAGGACGGCAAAGAGTACATCAAGATGCGAAGAACATGGGTTGGGCCATTGCACTGCTCATTAAAAACAACAACAAAAACAACAACAACACATTTTTGTCTAGCGCCCCCGCCTTCGCCGTCAGGTTTTACAATTTTCTAAGACACTAAAGGTTTTTAAGCCACATATCGTTTTATATTACTTGGATTACTTCTGATTATATTTATATATTTATTATATTTATTTATTTACTCGTCTCAAAATCGAGCGCTTTTCTTCATCCTTCCTCTCACAGAAAGATGCCAGGACAAAGTGGGAACATCCACGTGCAAATGGCGAAGGCAAAACGGACACTCCTGCTCGGTTGCCTACATGAAATATGAATGCTTCAAGACCTGCGTTTGTGGTACGTTCAATTTTGTGAAGCTCTGTCCCCTCTAAACAATCTGTGTTTGATGATTCAGTGAGTCAAAAGAAGCATAGATAAGGAAAGATTGTTTCGATATCGAAACACTGCTCCTCTAGTGTTTTTTCCCTTTACTTTGACACAGGAGTAAAGATTATTGGTATTTCTTTTCATTTTTTATTATTGTTCGTTGGTGAGATCACAACATTTCAGTGCTGTGAACGCAAATACATTGTGTATTCTACAAGAGTGATCAGAGACATTTTTCATCGTTGAGGCAAATTTTACTTCCACAACACCCTTAAGACGAAATGAGGAAACAATGAAATTGGAAATTTCATCAGTGCGCGAAGCGCACGCATTGAAATTATAATTTCACGAGCAAACCGAAATAAGATATAATAGCGTATTCTCCCCGTTTTCCCGCCAATTCAAGCCATTTCAAAGTCAAATCGAGGCTATAGAGCCTCGCTTCCGTGTTCTCCCCTTTCATTCTCCAAAATCGGTGAGCGCAAGGGAGCGGAAGAAGACGAGTTGAGACGTAGGATAGGAAACAAAATAACTTTATTGTTATGTAGTAACCGCTTTGCACGTGAAAAACGAATGCACTACATTGATAATAAACAATGAAGTGATAAACGCAACAATTATGGAGTACAAACGTGTGCTCAAACATTCCCAAAGAGTGGAATATCGTAACTATCAAAAAATGCATGACATACAGCTTGAATATGAAAAACTACAACATTGATCAAGTCACTGTAAGTCTCCATTAGGCCTCTTCCAAGGGTCTTGACTGTCACTACACATCCTAGTTGTGCTTAGCACCTGGAAGGAGGAAGCAAACCGAAATAAGATTTTGTCTCTTAAATCCCTTATAGGGAACATAAATGGGTGGGACAGGGTGGGACGCTATTATATCTTATTTCGGTTTGCTCGTGAAATTATAATTTCAATGCGTGCGCTTCGCGCACTGATGAAATTTCCAATTTCACTTCACAAACCTCAATAAGATATAATAGCGTATGTTCAAAGCACCTAACCTTCCTGGAGCACCGTGGCCTGGAAGGCATCCTGTCCTGTCCCCTCAGAGACAATATCCCTTAAATAGTGTCTTCTGAAAGTGGACTCTTTCTTCCACTTTGCCATGTTCATTATCTCCTGACATGAGAGCCCTTTAGCTTTGGCCTTAGAGGTTGAAGCACCTCTGGTTGAATGCGCTCGAAACTCAGAGGTGTCAACCCCTGATTCTTTCATCATTTGTACTAACCACCCAGCAATTGTACAAGGAACTACCTCCTTATGTGGCTTGATATAGCTCAACAGTAGCTGATTTTTATTGCAATCAGAGCGCCATCCTTTAGTGCGTTCTAAATAACAATTTATGGTTGAGACAGCACATAAGTCAGGGTTAGTGTCAAAGGCAGTGAATGTCAACTTAAGGGGACACTGACCTTTCTTCCTAGAGTTTGTTAACCGACCAAGCTCAAAGACTATGCAGCTCTCTTTTACTGTCATGTATCTTAAATCAAGAGCCCGAAGGTCAGAGGATCTGCCTGCTGAAGCAAGAGCAAGCAGCATACTCAGCTTAAGGGTCAACTGTTTGTCCGAAAGGTTGGCATCACATCCTAGAGTGCAAATATGATCTAGCACCCTATCAACATCCCACATCACCACATACCTTGGTTGTGGTGGCCTGGCATTGAAACATGCGTTCAATACTTTGCAAACCAACTCATGTTGCCCAGCCTTACAGCCTTCAATGGGCTTGTGAAATGCTGAGATTGCTGAGCGGTGGTTATTAATTGTACGATAGCATCTGCCTTTGTTAAACATTTCTGTGAGGTAATCAGCTATAGAGGCCAAAGTGGAGCAAAATGGATCAATTTCTCTCTGATGACACCAGCCACACCACTGTGACCAGGCGCTATTGTAAGCGCTCGTAGTTCCCTTGCGCCAGGAGTGGGAGCTGAGTAACTCGGCAGTTTGCTCTGAAACTCCTTTTGCAAGGATGTTTTGCCTGAAACCATCCAAGCCGCTAGTTGTAACCTTCCTTGTAGAACAAGGGGGTGTGGCTGTTGACTGGGAGACATAAGGATGTTCTCGAGAGGGGGGAGCAGAACTGGCTGTCTGCAATACATTTCTAGTAGAACTGGGTACCATGCTTGTGTATGCCAAGTTGGTGTTATCATAACTATTGTTGCCAGGTCTTTCCTGATCTTTGCCAGACAACGGCAAATCATTGAGAAAGGTGGAAAGCTGTAACCTTTCAGTTTCGACCAAGGAATCTGAAAGGCATCTGTTGCCTGGGCAAATGGGTCTGGAAACCAACTGACATAGTTCATCAGTTGAGCATTGAGACGGTAGGCAAACAGGTCTATCTCTAGGGGCCCCCAGAGTTGGTCTAGCGCCTGGAATATGCTGGGATTCAGTTTCCAACTGCTCGAGTCCCGGAAGTGCCTGGACTCCCAGTCTGCCTCGTGATTGTATTTTCCAGGAAGATATTCTGCTGTCAGTGTAATTTGTTTGGTCAGAGCATAACCCCATAATTCCTGGGCTATCCCTACCAATACCGAGGATCGTGTTCCCCCCATTTTCAATACATAAGCCACTGCTGTCCTGTTGTCCATTCTCAGGTGGACATGCAACTGCCTTTCTTTGGCAGTGAAAGCTCTCACAGCACGCAATGCTGCTTTCAGCTCCAATGCATTGATATGAAGGGTGTTTGATTCCTGCTGAGACCAAAGTCCCCTTGTGCGAACCCCTTGGCAGACTGCTCCCCAGCCCTGCAGTGATGCATCTGTCGTTATTACCAGGGTGGGGGCTGGAGTAATTATTGACGGACCATTCCAGGTGGAAATCTGATCCACCCACCATTGAAGGTCGTTCTGACAATTCTGGTTGAGTGATACCATTGTCTCGTAACTCTTTCCTGCTAGCAGACCTTTCACTTGCAACATTTGCAAGGGTCGGTAATGCAAGGGTGCAGGGACAACAGCCTGCATTGACGAAGTCAGTTTCCCAATTATGTTGGCTAGGGTTCTGACGGAGGCAGTTTTTTCCCGAATCAGGTCTCTGCAAGACTGGATGAGTTGATTCATTTTTTCCTTTGGCAATGATAAGTTCATTTCCATTGAATTTATCACAAAGCCTAGGCACTCCATGCAATGTGAAGGATCTAACACTGATTTCTTCCAGTTGATTACAAAACCCAAATTCTGAAGTAACCAGAGGGTTGAGTCCCTGTCCCGCAATATTCCCCCCCGAGTCTGATTGAACACAATGATATCGTCTAGATAGATAATCATCCTCAGGCCAAATCTGCGTAACAGGGCCACCACTGGTTTCAACAGCTTTGTGAAGTAAAGAGGGGCAGGAGCTAGACCAAAAGGGAGGCAAGTGAACTG
Organism: Pavona decussata; assembly: GCF_977016875.1. Taxonomy (NCBI): domain Eukaryota; kingdom Metazoa; phylum Cnidaria; class Anthozoa; order Scleractinia; family Agariciidae; genus Pavona; species Pavona decussata. The sequence continues at coordinate 3,128,905 of NW_028145480.1, read as the reverse complement.
ATACCGTGTGCCCCCCCAAATGAACCTCAGGAAAGGCTGATGCTGCTGCCTCATGGGTACACAAAAGTAAGCATCTTTGAGATCTATCTTGATCATGAAATCCTTTTCCTGAATTATATGTTTGAGGAGGTGCAATCCCTCCAATTTGAAGTGTTGATACACTGTGTGGGAATTCAACCTCTTGAGGTTGATCACTGGTCTGCTCCCCCCGTCTTTCTTTGGAACCAGAAATATTGGACTGATAAACTCCCCTTTCATTGGAGAGACCACCTGAATCGCCCCTTTTTGCAACATCGCTGCAATTTCCTGCTCTATGTTTTCTTTCTCTGACTGATTGTGAGATATATGAGGGGGCATATTTGTCTGGAGTGGAGTTTGTTGAAAGGGAATCACCACACCAGTGACTATTTGTAAAATGTACTGATCTTGTGTCAGTAATCTCCAATTGGTTTGAAAAAACTGGAGTCTCCCTGCCAATGGCAGAGACCTGCTTAAAACTGATGTGTCCAACCCTAGTTTTCTTAGAGCTGGTTGGATGTCTGTTGGGACTATCTGTAATGACGTCTCCAGAATTTCTTTTGCAATCTGGGGCTTGTCTTTTTGATTCAGGTGCTCTCTTTTTGACCCTGAATTTAACTGACTTGCCTTTTGGATATCCTTTGTAGTTAGAGCTCTTTCCTCGGAAGGAGACAGACTTGCCCCCACCTCTGCTCTGAAATGAGGGCCCATGACGAAAGGGCCGAGAGCTTCTGGAATCTTGCCTAGAATACCTTTTGCCTCAGTAGACATGAGGGGACGGCCGGGAAGTTGAACCAGTAATATGGTGTGAAATCTCCTTTGTAGATTTCCTAATCTTTGTTGCTGTACGGAGAGCCTTGTAGAACTTTTTCCCAAACAAAGTCTTATGAGACTTGGTTAATGAAGTCCCGTGTTTAGTAAGAAGTTTTTAGGCTTTCTTCATGTCCCCTGTGAGGCGAAAGAGGACTGCCAGCCTACGTGTATAAGAAAAGCTTACTTTTGCCTGTCCCAGAAGAGAGACAGACTGTTCCACCAGCCTAAGGCAGTCAAATAAATCGAGATCTTCACTGGATTCCCCAGTGCGAACTTTTTCTGAAGTAAGCCATAATTTCCCAAGTGGTCCCATGACATTAGTGAGTCGGGACTGAACCTTGGATAGATTGTTGTCACTTTCACGACCATATGACTTTCCGAGAGACTCAAATATCTCGTCCAAATAATCATCGACTGCTGGGGTTTTGAGACAATCGATACTGGGTACTGGGTTGGAATCCAGGACTGTCTCATGAATGGATTTGTCTTTTACATAAGTAGTGAATTTGTCATTCACGTATTTCACCATGCCCTTTGTCAAGTCAAGCTTGTGACAGGCTTTGGTTTCCGTGTCAAAACGCACGTATTCATCACCCTCGTGCTTCGGCGGGGTGTTGTTACTAGTATCTCGCTCAGCCAGTTTTTGACGTTTCTTGTGAGCCGTGTGTCTACTATCCGACTTGCTGGAGTCACTGTCTTCACTCGATGAAGAGCCAGACTCACTGGAACTACTAGAACTGCTTGAGGACTCCTGACTTTGCCTCCGTGAAGCAGGTAACTGAGAGCCTTTCGACCGTTCCGTTGAAGGCGTAGAACTAACCCTCTTATCTGGGGTGATTGCCTCATCTGAAACCGCAGTAGAAATCTCTTCGTTATCCGCCATCTGTATATTAGCTTTTCCAAGCAGGATGGCTGAATTTGCGAAAGATTCGAGCGAATTTTTGAAGCCGACGAGCAGCGGGAAGCGAACTAGCGCGAAGCCATTTTGGAGAATGAAAGGGGAGAACACGGAAGCGAGGCTCTATAGCCTCGATTTGACTTTGAAATGGCTTGAATTGGCGGGAAAACGGGGAGAATACGCTATTATATCTTATTGAGGTTTGTGAAGTGAAATTGATATTTTAGCCGGCTTAAAGTTTCCGCAACAAAGTTCCTTAGTCTTTGCGCAAGTCTGAAAAGCACTACTCAAGTTTGCCTTTTTGTATGTGTTTTTTTGTTTCTCGGATTTTTTTCTATTCCTTTACATTTTGCTTTGCTTATCTCCATATTTCTCAGATCTTATGCCAAAGCCACAACCAAAACCTCGACCTACAACTAAAACGACGACCCCTACAACCAAACCAGTAACCGCCCGTCCCAACCCAACAAAATCCCAGCCAACATCAGGTAAGGGTATTGCATTGGACTGAAAGCACCTTCTTCAATGATTGTAGTTACCGTTTAGTCCTTCAACATCTTTTCCGTGCGTATAAATCTTACATTTATTTTAATCATTTCACAGAGTGCAAGGACACTTCGACTAGGCACTGTGAGTTTTGGTCGAGCCTTGGACAATGCAAGAAACAAGCGAAATTCATGAGAGAATATTGCATGAAGAGCTGTGGAGTTTGCAGTAAGGAGAAACTTGCATGCATTTTCTACTGGTTTCTTACTATTATCATCATAGTTGAATGCGGTTAGATGTTTTTATTTAACTTCAGCATCATAATTCAAACCTAGTTCAAAAAAAAAACCCTGCCTCCATTTTTCTTCGCACCAAACCTAATAGTGCCTTTTTCGCGTTTTCCCGCGACTGCAGACTGCTGCGCTTATTTCTTCGAAATTTGATTGGTAAGGCTCACTGGATTGTTTGCGTCTGTTGAGTTTAGATAGGACGATTGGTGCTGGTTTTATGATGTAATAGGAATTTGCATTTCCGTAATAAATCTGTTAATAACTTCTTCATATGCATGTCACTTTGAACTGAATACACCAATGATTCTCATTCATTCACCAGCCTTTAAGTATACCATCACATTCCATCGCGCATATGCCACACATTGGCATTGAAATCCTCAGCAGTATGCAGGATGTTTGTCCCATGAACCTAGTTTTATAATGGCCTTTAAGTTCCCACGAATCTCCTGTAGCGCGGCAGTGGTAGAGCATCCGAACTAGTAATCGGAAGGTCTTAGGTTCGACTCCTGATAGGAGCACTCGGATTTCTATTTTCCGAATATGCCTGTGACACTTTCAATAATACATCGTTCGCATTGTTCACATGTATTCAGCATGCCAAGATGTGCATAACACTGCAGACTGCAAACAATGGGCAGCCAAAGGCGAATGCAACAAAAATCCTTCATGGATGGAGGTGAATTGTCCACGGAGCTGCCTTGTTTGTGGTAAGTTAGCAAGACATTAGAGTAAAAATTATTATGTTGTTTACGAGTCTTTTGTTTTTAAAGAAATATTAAGGTTGTGATGGTGAGTGGGTGAAAGTAATTTAATATCTCCAAGGTGACAATTATTGTCGTTCTGTTTTCACATTCATGTAATATTTTTTCTTGAGCTGGTGACAGCCTTTAAATAAATAAATAAATAAATAAATAAATAAATAAATAAATAAATAAATAAATAAATAAATAATAAATACAATGTTAAATATTTCTCTGGCTTCTACGTCATTAAAGGCCAAGGATAATACAGATAATAATTCTAGCAGTTGTCATTTTGGACGTTAACACCCAAAGCCATACCAAAAAATGAGTTTAATTTGCCCCCATAAAGGTGTAGTGAGAAATTGTTACCGTTTCTTTTCTAACAGACTGTCACAACAAGAACACTAAATGTGGTCAGTGGGTCAAAAGTGGATTCTGCAGCAGCAAGCAATATGCTGTGTGGATGGAGAAAAATTGCAAGAAGAGTTGCAACAAGTGCTGAGGGCATGCACTGATTCAGTTACAGTGCGACTGCTATTACCGGAGTCACTTAACTGCCTAATCAGATCACAGCATGATACGAACAGTGAATAATAATTTTGGGTTTTAACTGTTGTTTTTCCATCTATTCGTGATTCGTTCAATCGGTTTTGGTTGAAATTCATTGTTCTTGTCCTGCAATCTGATTGGCCAGTTTTGTTTAAGTGACCACAGTAACAGTGGTCACACTGTAAGTGTTTTAACAGATTCCTGTTTTCTAGATTTGTATAATGTTCATTGTAAATGTTTGTAGTTGGGTAGGATCTGGTGCAATAAACAGGACATATTTCACATGTAACAACTACAGGTCAATCTGCTTAAATTACTAATAAATAAGTAATAGGTAAGGCTGGCATGCCGAAGGGGGGTTGCAGTTTTTAATAAACCGTGGTGCTGCGTCGGTGGACAGTGGAAAAAATTGTTTGCATCAGGTTCTATCAACAAAGTTGATAATTTCACCACTGTAAAGAGATTCAAGTGCTGAAGTTTTGAGCGTAAGCACTTCATCAGAGTGAGTAATTTGGTTACCGTAAAGAGATATGAATGGTGACATTTCGAGTGTTAGCCGTTTGTCAGAGTGAATCCATTGCATTTAATGTAAACTTTAGGAACTGATGATTAACTTCAGGACAGCTGGAGTTCAATGAAGTCATTTGTAAATAATGGGACCTTTGAGGTCTTAATAATATATTATTAGAGCTTTCTAGGGATGATAGCAAAACTATGTGTATTAGATAGAAGTTTTTTACAATTTTTACGTTTTACTGTCAATTAGAAAATAAAAATGTTTTGGAGTTAATTATTTGTCACTGTTTATTATCATCAATATGTGAAGAAATACTTAATTTATTTGAATAATTAAGACCCCTTAACTTATCATTCCTAATAAGCATTGTTACCATGCTAATTGAGGGACACATTGTCATTTAAATGCAGTTATTTTTATACTAATTTTTTTATCAATATATTTACCTGTTTATTGATTGATTGAATACCAGCACAATAATTATGAGCAATTGACTTATCAGTCCACTGCAAACTTGTTTCTGGGCCTAAACATGCTTTTTGATGGAGAGAAGAGTTCTTTTACTCTGTAATTATGGTGTAGTGTATTCAATTGTTGTACATGTAAATATTCCCATTCAGGTTGCGCTAGCTGCCCCCAATTCCAATAAAATTAGGCAGGGAAGACTAGAGACAACATGAACTGAATGAAGTAGTGTCAATAAAAGCTGCTTGACTTAAAAGTTTGTACTAGCAATACTGCCAGTAGGCCATGAGGTCTGATTTCTTCCAATCAGAGTACCTGGCCAAAAAACAAACACAGTGACAGCTGCAGTCATTATAGTACGGAAAGTAGAACTCAATATTTCTAGGTGGAAATCTTATTAAGATCTTGTAAGATCTTACAAGATCTTGTACGAATCTTATAAGAATGAAAATAACACTAAGATCTTAATAAGATCTTGTTAAGATTTCATATCTTAATAAGATCTTACAACACTTCTTAATAAAATCTTAATACAAACTATACAATCTTCAGCATTTTAAGATCTAATAAGATCTTACAAGATCTTACTAAATTCTTATAAGATACTTGTAAGAATCTTGATAAAATCCTCAACCTAACAATCAATAAGATCTTAAACAGCTTTTAATAAGATCTTATCCATTTCTTAATAGTTTCTCATTAAGATCTTATCAAAATTTGTGACAAGATCTTATTAGCAATCTTGTTAAGATCTTAAGAATTAACTTACAAAAATCTTGTTAAGATCTTACTATAAATTAAAAGTAAGATCATAAACAAATTTTGATAAGATCTTACCTATTTCCTAATGTTTTCTTAATAAGATCTTAATCGAAATTTGTACCAAGATCTTACAACCATTCTGATTAAGATCTTACCACCTTACAATAATATTATCTTTGTAAGATCTTAGCATAGATAAAGAATTAAGATCTTTTAAAAACAGTTCTTATGAAGATCTTGTAAAACAAAAACAAAAACTTCTTCTTTGGTTCAATTTTTTATTAAGATCTCATAATATCTTACAAGAATCTTGACAGGATCTAAGAATAAACATGCCAGCAAGACTCTCACACTGACTGTGATAATCCCTTTACTTTCTTTGAAATTAGTTGTTTGTTGTGACATTCTTGTACATCTTAATACTGTTTTCTTCAGTGTTCTAAGTTGATAAACGCTATGTAGACATGTATGTTTCTAAACAAAGGTTTAAAAGATGTGACTGTTAAGACTTACAGTTTGGAGTTTACAGATTGTATTTGCATAAAAGAAACTAAATGCACAGTCCTACACTGAAACTCATTTGTGAAAACATTGTTACTTACAAACCTGCATTAATGAATCTCAACTCCATTTAATGCCAGAAAGAACAAAAATGCTTTAAATCATAATTTCTACGATTTTCATGCACAATGCTAGCTTTTAAAATGAGCAAGAAAACGTGGAAAAGCGGGGAATCACAGCAACACTGGCAGCCATCTTGGATTTCATTCAGACTGGGAAGACTGGGCACCATTTTGGTCAGCAGATATGCCACTGCAGGCTCGGAGGAAAGACCGTTTCATGATAGATTTTAGGCGGGATTCAAGTATACAGCACAAATTTCCTCTGGATTTTGCCTCTGTTAGGCTAAAAAAATGATGGCTTCAAGCAGCAAACTGTGGACAACCACTTTTTAGAGAGAGGTAAGTTTCGTTACCAATTATTTTGTGAAAGACTGCTTGAAAATGTGTGGTGATCGTCCACGCGAATTACAGACATGCTGCTTCTTGAAGATTGTTGAGGTGGTCATTCCCTATTTAGTTTTTATATGAAGCCTTTGCAAACGTTTTTACGGAGTAATTTGTGGCCGGGTTGATATCATGACAGAAATGGTATAAGCTGAAGACTTGAGTGATCGATCTTGATTTGGCTTGAAGATCAGTTTATGATCTTCGTAGAGTGTATGACTCATTTTACTCACATCAGGAACTAACAAGATTGTTATGGGTGAGAAGCTCACTGCAACATTGTCTAAATTAGAGTTAATGGCAGCTTAGTGGTCACTGTGATCACTTAGAAGAACTGAATTAAAGTGCACAATTTTCTGTTTCACTGTAGATTTTCAACTCCTATCTCCATTTTGTTGTCAAGGTTGAGACTCAAGACTGCAATTTCAGAGTCAAGTCAACAAATCCTGCTCAATAAAGTCACTTATAATTATGACTGCTGGAATCTATTTTAACTGATTTAATTTTGTTGTGAATAAGTGACTTCTGCTAATTCTACTCAGGAACAATAATACTAAATAAAATTTTGTAACTTACATAATGGCAGTATTTGATCAGTACTTGATATCATAGTTGAAAACAGCAAGCAATAAATTATAAAGGGAACACTAAGTAACAATCCTCTTGATCAAAATTATGCAATCATTTTTTTCTTATAAATCAGGCTTTTATGAACTAGTCAAACCTGCATTAGGAATAGTAATATTTAGCACATTGTAAATGGTTCAGCCTACACTCTGGAGTTTTGTAAGCATAAAAGAAATGTAAATGGGCAATTGGCTTAGAGAAATCCTCGCAAAATAAACTAATAATAATAATAATAATGATTGTTTATTCAACCTTTTTGCAGTATAAACTGAATTAGGCGGGTCATTAATTACGTACAAAGATATCGGACACATAAATATAACTGTTAATGTGAATACATATCACATTAAGCTATTTTAAACAAGATTCTGGCATTCTCGTGCGGTTCACACAATGATGATGTAATCTTGCTCTTCAGTGGGTTGTGGCTTAATCCAGCTACATTCCATTCCCAACATTTGTAAAACAAATAATTATTGTTTTTAGTTGCTTCACTGAGTATCTCTTGTATATTGGTGCCATTCTTTTGGCTGAAAAGTTGAAAGGCTCTGCTCGCAAACAGTATAAACTCTCAATAGTTGTTGAAACGCTGCTCCCCTTTCCTCTTGGTCAATGTTGTTTGGGCAAATTGGCGTGCAGGTCATCATTGCTTCCATTGTACTTTACTTAGGAGGAGGAGGTAGGGAGACACTTCTAACAAACAGTGTTTCAACATTTTGATGCCAATAGAAGGCTGCTGTCAGCATTTGCTCAGAGGCAAATGGTACATGATGATTTGACCAATGGAGGCATACACTTAACCTTAGTTGATAAATAATTATTGTTCTAATTGGTAGCTTTTTTAGCAAGGAAATTAGCAAAAAAATTAGGAAAATTGCATAAAAAATGATATCTTGTTCTTTTGTTTTTAATTATTTTTCTTTTTTTCTCCACAGGGGCCATACAGGATAATTTCAAGCTTTCATGTTTTCTTGCTTTAAACATGCAACTGAAAGGAATTATTGGGCTTTTTTGTTTTATGTTTATTTTTTATTTATTTGTTTATTTTTTAACACTAAAGGATATTATTGTACCAGTGGAAACCAAGCTCTTATTCAAATGTACAAGTGTTTTTAAGGTTGCTTCTTTCTTGAGAAAATAATACTGGCGAATAATAATTCTCTGGATTGTTTAGAAAGGCTTTAAAGCTGCCAGATTAATTAAGTCAAATAGATTATTATTAGTGCTTCTTTAATTGATGCAAATAGAAGACAAAGTTACATGTAGAACTGTATCCTAGTCTAGAGAACATTTTGTTGGTAAAGGTTTGTTGCTGTCACTCTTGTGGATTACAATAATAATTATAGTGCTGTTGATCTTGTGAGCATGCCATATGCCTTTCATTGTAGTCAATGAAAGTTTCCATCATATTAACTTGTGAAGATTGTTGTGATAAATATATTTCACAATAGCCAAGATTTAGCAATAAAAAGGTTATCACACATGATTTTTCTTGTTGGTTATGGTTTAACACTGGCCCATCCTTTGAATCTTAGTGCTATGAGCATATCCACCTCAAGTCCGTTTCTAGGTACCTATAGATTTTGTATTGTAAGCAAGCTGTGATCAAACTCTTAGGAAGACATGATTCTAGTCTAATTTTTAATGAACCAGTGTAGGTCATTGTCAGAAATGTCAGGGCAATCCAAAAGAAAATTTAAGTATACACTTCAGGTTTTTCCCTATTTTGCAGTTTGCTTGGAAAACAAAATCAAATCTTGGCCCTTCAATTTATCCTGGTAATGGATCTCCCAAGACTTTTACACAATTTTAATTGGTAAGATCCTGACGATATCTTAGAAAAACGTGAAGAAATCTTGTCGAAATCTTGCAAGATATTGGAAAGAATCTTGTAAGATCTTGGTAAGAATCTTATGAAATCTTATAAGATCTTGGTAAGAATCTTATAAAGTCTTGTAAGAATCTTATGAAATCTTGTAAGAATCTTGTAAGATCTTGGTAAGAATCTTATGAAATCTTGTAAGATCTTGGCAAGAATCTTATGACATCTTATAAGATCTTGGTAAGAATCTTATGAAATCTGGTAAGATCTTGGTAAGAATCTTATAAAATCTTGTAAGATCTAAGTAAGAATGTTTTAAGATCTTGTTAGAATCTTATAAGATCTTACAAGATCTTGTAAGAATCTTGTGACAAGATCTTGTAAGATTCTTGTAAGATTCTTAAATAAGATTCTTAATAAGAATCTTGATAAGAAACTTAACAAGATCTTACTAAGATCTTAATAAGATTTCCACCTGGGTGTAGCCCTTGTAGTACAAACTCGTGCTGAGACAGTTTTGGCTGTTACAAGAGCTTAATTTATTTAATACACTGCAAATTAAAGTTGCATGCAATTTGCATATAGACTGTGCAACACTGTCACATGTAGTAATTAGTTGGAGGAGACATTACATGGTATAATCACTGCTCTAACACCACTTTTGGTATTAAATAAATGGCAGTATACAGTAATACTAATATTGGCTCAGATTAGGGAAGAGTCCCTCGCCCCCCCCCCCCCCCCCACCCCTTCTCAAAAAGCTCGATTTTGAAACCAATCACTCTACACCAATGCACACAATTTAATGCTGTTTAGATAAAAAGACAAAAAACCGTTTAAGTAGCAGGAAGAAGCTTTTAAAAGACTAGAACTGTTTTCGAATCTAGTAATCTACCAATATAACAACATTGATAATTTGATACAAATTACAATGTATAGTTGACTGCGCGCATGAAACAAACTGGTTTAACATGAAGAAATCTCAAAAATACCTATCAGGACAGAAAGAAAATAAAATCCATCAAACTCACCATATTCCTTAGACTCTTTATATTTGTAGTTTTTATCGTCAAGATGGGTTATTTGCTTATGATTTCCGGCCAAAACACCCGACCAAAACTTGTAAAATTTACGCTGTGCTGCGAAGGTTCAAAGTAACCGCGCTTTTTTCAACCCTCGTTTCGATGACGAGGGGAAACTGGGCACCAAAAGAAACGTGGCGTAAAATGTTTCCACAGGGTAGAGGAGTTCTAGTCTATCGTCTATAAACATACTGTTATCTTCGCATCTATCTCATGTTGGTGAGCACAAAACATTTCTTGTTTTGTACAATAAAAACTGCCATGACAGCTTGTGAATCCTAACATCCCTAACTTTCCAAAGGCGTTCATCTCCAAATACGATGTCAAGTACACATATTCGCGCCAGCGGATTGTGGCAAAATAGCAATTAATATATCCTTACTAGGCTTCTTCTTCTTCTTCTTCTTTAATCCACCGACCATCCCATGTACTTTCCACTGAATTTCACAAGGGAAGATGGTTGGAATTAAACTGATCGCTTTTGCAGATGGAACAGGCAGAGCCACGATTTACTGTTCCATCTTGACAAAGAACTGTTTTTTTTTGTTTGTTTGTTGTTGTTGTTGTTGGAAATTTTTCATCAACACGTACATCGCCTGAGGGAAAGGCTAAACATGAAAAGTGTACAGTATTGAAGTAAATTAACTACAATTGCTGTGCAAACATTTCATTCGATCCATAGACCTTTTTCTTTCCTTGAATTTCACATTTATATCACATACACGATTCGGCAAGATATCATACTAATTAAGGGCGGCAATGTAAGTGCATTGCACGACAGTTAGCATGTGGTCAACGTAGATTTTTATTTCCCAGTCGGTGATATTGGTCTGGGCGTCACATTTGACCATAATTACAGCTTGCATTGGGGTGGACAAGGGTAAATTTTGGTGAGTCATTTTCCAACGACTCACTGTTTCGTGTTACAGTACACATGTATGTAGCTGTTTGCTTGGTATAGAACAAAGCCACTACAATTGCACGATTTGCTGTTCGTCTTCCCACTTCCCCAAAACGCCTTCAATATGTTATAACCTCGCATACTCTCTAAAAAATATATTATAATATCTTGGTTCCCGTCACGGCATTTCATCTTCAAAATTTCGAACCCATCATAACCCTACGAATGGTAGATTGCAGCGTGCATGCAAACATTCATTTTCCTCTTTAGACCCAAAAAGGATGCTTACAAAACAACGTTGATAATCCTGTATTGTTGCAGGTCGTATGCCGTTTCCCCAAGTCTGAGAATTACATTCAGATTGTGTTTGAACAGTTAGTTATTTTATTATATTAAACACAGGAAGACTTCCTCCGCCTGTCTGTCAGTGTTGTGATATGATACAACTTTTGTTTCGATCACTTTTGCATTCATTCATCTCAGACTGTTTGTTTACGGTGATCATGCCACCGTCATGCTGCGAAATTTCGCCAATAGTAAAGCTCTTGGAGGTGGGTTGTTTCTTCTACTTTGAACCCTTTGCATGTAGGCTTACTGAAATGTTTAATTTTCCATAGCTTTGTGTGCCCAAATTGCTCTACGTAAGGTGCAAAGTTGGACCTTCCTGAAGCGAACAAAAAACTGGAAAATACTTGGAATCAGCATTTCTCTATATACGCTATACAGGTACATGTATGTGCTACGCCAAAGGGTATGGTTTTTTGAACCGTTTCAGTCTGTAAATGGGAATAGATTTTAACAATTTCCGTCTGAAAGTCTGAAATGGGTATGAATTTTAGAGGCCCGATTTGGAAAAGGGCACCGAAAAGTTACATATTGGTCTGAAATTAGCCTGCGTAGCAGTCGTTTCCGTTTCCTTTAAGCCAAGCGGGGCAAGCACGACAGACGCGCGAGGGCATTGGGCAAAAAGCAGGCTAGTCTGGAAGAAGGTTTGGAGAATCGAGCCGCACAACCCCACCAAAAGTTCCGAAGAGTTACTCCTTCGGGCATTTCTCGTTGCTTCGAGTGGTACGCCCACAGTTCATCTGCCTTCGCGATCATCCCCAATCAACTTTTGATAGTTCCGGGTATCCGCTGGGCGGTGGTGGCAGCAAAGACGGGGGAAGCAGTTGCAGTGGTGGAAGACCCGGGGGTAGGGTGTAAGTAGACGGATGGCCAGATTTTCCAGCTGTGTCTTTAGATTCATCCTTCTTCTGCCTTTTTTCCCACTTCTCAAGCCAATCCTCCAACTTTGGTGCAGGTTGAGTTGTCTCTGGCTGGCTAGATGTTTGGCTACCTGAGGTAAGAGAAGAGAAGGAAACTGCAGCAACTGTGGCATAGAACCTATCTACATGTACGAATAACGAAGTGTACCAAAGTATTTTTGCGTGTTTTATGACTATGCGGGAAAAGCAGATCTGAGAAAGAGCTATTGGAAATCCAAAAAGAAAATTGGGGCTAACCACGCAATTTTTAGAGACAACTAAGCAACAATTATTCTAAAAAGCAACAACAACCTTTATTTTCCTCATGATTCTTGTATAGTAAAATTTTGTTTAATTTATTTTGAAATTTTTTTAGGTAGCGATTGAGGATGGAGGCCAAGTTAACCATCCGATTTTCTCCATATTACGTAACGATGTTTAGAAATTAATGACAGGTGAGGAACCAAAAATGAAGAGATTAAAAATAAAGAAAAACTAAGGGAATAAGTTACAATAACTAAAGGAGATCATGATATTTTGTTGTTACAAGTGTACGGTAAAGGTCAGCTAAAAGTATTTTTAACAATTGTTCAGACAAGTTTCTCGCAGGGTTATCGGTACAGAAGCTTACAAAGGAACAACCGTAAAATACAAACCAATCAATGTTTGGCGTTTTTTTTTTTTTCAAGTTGAAGCTTTATTTACTCTGAAAAATGCATGGTTACTCCCAATTTTCATTTTGGATAGCAAGAACACTTGATGAGTTCTACTTTCTCCGCTTTATTTTAACCGCGCAAAAATATCCCTGTATTGGTAGGCACCACCCATAGGAAATCCGAGTATCTCCGGATGCACAGAACGTTCGCCCAGTAGGCACAGGGGTCCGCTTATAGGAGGTTAAAAATGTAGTGTTTGTATGTAGCTGAGAACATGACCAAGTGTCCGCTTACGAGAGGTGTCCGCCTACGGGAGACGCCCGTTAGCGGAGGTTCGGCCGTACCGTAAAATTCGGAAAATAAGCCCCGGGGCTTATATTTTTCAAAGAACTTTTTTAGGACCTTATATTCGGAGGGGTCTTGTATACGGAGGGAAATTTGCGTTTCAAAATCAGCTGGGCTTATAATTGGAGGGAAATTTGTGTCGGAAATGTTTCAATGTGCAAATTATAACAATTATTGTTTTGGGGCGTTAAAAAAATTATGACAAAGTAATCCCTCTGAACATGCCAACGTTAAACACAACAGCAACAAATTTTTATTCAAAATGGAATACCTTACATACCATCAAAGTCATACCAGTTTATAGTTCAGTGTGGCAAATGAGGACTTATTTGGAGCAAATTTCAATTTCTCAATCACACTTCCAGTTAGCATGGTTTTCGACCAGTCCCTTGGAATGTTGAAAAGCCAACATGGAACTTGACAATTCTGGCACTCACAATAGCATTATTTCTTGCACAATGATTGCCAGGTAGAAATCAATGGCTTATCAGACAGTAGTCAATAAGATATCTAAGAGTTGTCAACAACTATTTGCAAAAGAAATGGAGAAATTTTTTTTCGACACTTACTTCCACTTTGAGCTGCCAATAGCAATTGTGGATTTGTGTGAGAATACCAACAGCTGGCTCCAAATCCACATGATCCTGTATAACCAACAATGATGACACTTTTAATTTCAAATGATAACCATTGCTGTCAGTACAGGATAGCTAAAATTTGTGTCCACTGGATGAAAATTAATACTATCAAAATAATAAAATGTTCTTACATCTGTAAATAACTATAATTAATTATGAAACAGCTGAGATTCTTAGGGTATCTTTTTAATGGTTTCAGACTGTAAGCCGAAAGCTTGTGTTTTTGTTGTTACTATTTAGCAGGCTCTCAAAATAAACATTAAGGACACAGATTTCATCAAAACAATGGCAGATTGATGACAGATAGAACATACATTTTAAAAGCAGAAACAAAACTATGCTTAATGTCTTAACTGTAACTTCAGTTCATGACAAACTGAAGAAACCTTACACTCATTCAAATAGTCTTGCACTATTAACTTTAATGTTCACAGTACTTCATACATGACTGACAACGTAATCATTTAAAGTAGTGTGTGACTTTGCTTGATCATGACTGCACTAACATTTTCAGTCTGCATAAGTTCAGCCAGACAGTATCGGACAACTTCTACAGTGCACAGCCTGTAACCAGTGTCTGTAAAGCGAGGTTAACTTTGTATGAGAGGGTGTTACCTGGGTCACAGAAAAGTGTCCACTGTCCATATTATACAGGCTAATGTAGCAGAAAATATATGAGCTTTGAAATTGATGGGACAAACATAACATGTCCGTCCTAAGCGGGTGACCATAAAACAGGGTTCCACCATACTGTAAAAAACTCCATTGTTTTCCTGAACTTCAGTGAATTTCATTTTCAGCAGCTTATTGGCTTTGTACCAACATCAAAGGACCTCTTAGAGAAGTATATACCTACTAGGTCCTTAAGATCTACAATCGTGGGCAAAACTTGTTAAGAAAAATGCGAATTTAAGGAAAACACCCCCTGGTGATTAGCAAAGCTTTACTTCCCCCATCCCCTCATTCAACAAGCTATGAAGGCTGGACAGTACGATGGCCCAGCCTTTTTTGCAGCAGCAGACCAGCTTTGATTAGGGGGGGGGGGGGGGGAGGGGCTGCATTGTTGATGTATCACTGTAGTGGTCAAATGTGTAGATCGACTAAAAGTTTCTTAGCAGTTTTGTCCATGCTTGTAGTTCTAAATGTCTGCTAATGGTTCCTCCAACTCACACTATGACTACTGAATTGCGATTACTGATAAGTTATTCTCTGTGGAACAAATCAGTGATTTTGAATTCTCTTGCAGATAAAATCAAGCTCTCTCCCTCATTATCAAAATTTAAAACTAAGCTCAATACCTACTCCATGATTTATGGGGTACGAGGTGTAAGGGGACTGGGACAGGAAAGGGAAAACTGAAGTTTGTCACAGAATGCTGTGCGCCGCATAAATCATTATAGAATATGAAAATGCTGTGAGGACATTTTTCCAAACCAAAGTCATGGGGGATTTTGCAGTTAGCACGAATTAAGTTCGACGTAAGCACGACATTTGAATTAAGTGTCATGCTAAATTTGACTTAGCAAGGTGTTGATTCAAATGTCGTGCTTACCTTGTGCTGAACCCAATACATAAATTTCGAAATATATTGTATTCATCCTCACAATGCATGCAATGTTACAATGTAATATTAAATTTTGGTCTAGCATGACTGATTCATATATGTTCAACGATTGAATCAACTGTCAAGTTATTATACAGAATGATGAGTTAAATTCGATTGACACGACAATAACACAATGTTTGAACCAGGCGTTACCAATGCTAATAAAGCTCATATAACTCTCTATGACCCTGTGGAAACAAACAAAGTGTTTTCTTCTAACATAAAAATGCAAGTTTAACTCACCAGTGTTAAAGAACTTCCGACAGGGTGGTTTACTGGTCTCTTCTGCTAACAGAACAGCGGGATCTACAGAAAAAGGGACAAGAATTTAAAAAAATTTTGAAATTTTGGATTTTACCCTTTTTGCTGAGAGAACAAAACAAGAGCAGCACGGAGAAAGAAAACCACTTCTTGCCGATCAGCAAAAATTATTTGGCTTACCCTTGAAGGAGTCGTAATGAAGCTTGCGATTCCTCTTGTGTTGGACACCATTGATATGGTTTCTCCTTGTATGCGGAGTGTCAGCAAAGGATCGGTTACAATAGTCGCAATGATATCTTTTTCCCATCGTTAAAACTCAATGCTATAACTGAGAAATTAACCTGGTGGTACCAATTCGCGATTCAGTAGTGGTGGCGGACATGTTGCTTAGTAGCCGCTCAATAATCAATGAATTTGTAGCCAAGCCTTCCGGGCTACATCAGAGGACACGTGCGCTTGAAGTAACATTCGTCCTTCCAGCCTTCTTTCATTGGAAATTAAAAGCCCCATATCTATTTAACAAATTTATTCTATTTTACCGTACGTCCGTTGAGGTTTTACGGACAACGGTTACGGAAAGGAAAACGTCACTTATTCAGTGTGCTACTTCGCGATTATTTCAGTCCCCTCATTCACTTGTACAAAAGAACTGCGACCTACCCAAGAACCAAATTGGTAGCAGTTGCAGGCGTGCTGTTCGAGCTAAGAAAAAAAGAGCATGGAAAATTCACCGTCGTGTGTTCAAACCTTGAATTTTGGTAAATTCACGTTGTTGTTCGTCCGAGAACGGCAAGGAAGTGTACCAAAGTTTTAAACGCACGCGCTGAGCGATTGTTTTCCTCATTAAGCCCAAAAGACCCAAGTTACAGCAAAACAGTCTTACCGTCTTTCTTATGCAAGAACGAATGAAACTATGGTTAATTTAACATTCGGTTTCTCAGCCCCTCTTTTTGGAATTCCATTGGTAATAATGTTCAGTTACCATCCACATCTATGTTCAAGAAAAGGATAAAAGATCAATATTGGAAGCGCTCGCAATGCTAGATTTGTAAAACTGTTTTGCACGATTTGTTTACTTCTATTATGTAAATATTTTTTTATATAATTTCAGTTACTACTGTTTCTAGCTCTACATTCCTCCTATTTAATCTATAGCATTATTTCTCTAGTACAGTATTCATTAAGTGCTTACTGTGTTTTGTGTCATATGTGTTTATTTCTGTGTGTATACAGACCTAAACTAGTACAGGAGCCCATGGGCTCCTGACTAGTATTATTGCTTTTGTAAAACTGACTACCTGCCTCCTTTAACTCTATAGTTATTCCAGGTAGCCAGCCCCCGCGTCCCCCATCTTTTTTTTTTTCAGTTAAGCGTGATAACTGTTATGTGACCGAATGGGGGAAATAAAGCTTGTTCTTGTCGTTCATCACAGATGACGTCGAAATGAGGTAACAGGGTTCGTACTCTTTTGAGCTTTTGAAATTCCATGGCTTTCCGTGATCTTTTCCATGACTTCTCCAAGATTTTTGTGACCAAAATTTGACCACTTTCTTGGAGATCATCTTTCATTTTGGGTTTGTTTTCACTATTATCTTCACAAAAAAACCCAATTTATTTTGTACTTTTTAATAAACATCATTTTCGATGACCCACACCTAAATTCCATGACTTTCCAGGCCTCAGGAAAATGAAATTGTAAAATTCCATGACTTTCCAGGTTTTCCATGACCCGTACGAACCCTGGGTAAAAACAAAAAAGTAGCACACTAGCTGAAAAGGCGAGTGTGTCATTACTTAAACGAATGTGAATAATTCCACGTTTTTACCCAACGAGTTTTTTTCCCATATATTTCCTGTAATTTTCATTACAGAGGATGTATGAGGAAGTATCATATCAAACATGAGGGACTGCTTCATTTGATTCATTTCCAACTGACACCAAGACGTTGGTTGCAAAAACGAGGTGCGACAGAGTTTCTTTTAACCAACTTAGAGGTGTTTGAAAATCGGATGAAACACTGTTATACATTTGCGAGTTTTGATTTTTTGGCTTTCAATTCAAGCTACAAGCCTTCATTTTTTTCCGTGAGGCTATCTGGTTAGGGTTAGTGTTTATTTTGTTGTTGTTTTTCATGACACCAACCGAGTGCCTATTAGAGGAAATACTTTGTGCTCAAAGATGGAATGAAAGACAATATTCAGGTCCATCTAACTTTTAACAACAGTCTTTCTCTTTTCATTTCAGACAGTCAACCCCTATAACACCTTATCTCCTCTACCACGTATATCCTTAGAGCGGTTTTCAATTGAGTGTTTTAAAACCAAAACCAAAATGATTTCTCTGGCCAATCACAAAAGATGTAAACAGCACAATTAGAACATGAAGCAAATAAGAATGATGTAATATTCAAGAAAGTGACACAGGCATACTCCTCTCTCCTCCGCAGAGGTTCGATGGGGCGTTGTATTTGTATCCGCTGAACGAAGTGAGTGCAGGCGCAAAAGCTGATGGCGGCGAACCTCTGCCAGAAGCATGTCGTTTTCTTGTACATCCTTGTCGTTTTCTTGTACATTGATAGATTTCTCGGTCATCTCTAAATTTGACAGTTTCATTCTTGGCGGAAGTCAGCATTTACTTTGTCTCTACAGTTTGCGGTCGTTAATTTTAAGGTGAGATTTCACAATTTCTAGAAAAAAGCAAAATCGTTTGTATTCGAAGCCCCCCTTGAAACCCGTGGAGAGTGGACTTAGTACATTTCGCTTCGTGAAAGTCAACAATAGTCACGAACAAATTATTGCTTTTTCTGGGCTCGAAAGGCCTTTTGGCCTTTTATAACCTTATTTTAAAGACAGTTGTTTCATCACAGTACATAAGAAGCTTCCCGTGAGAACTAAATGCTAATTAAATCACCGAAAGATTATTATAACTTCTTCTGATTAAACTTGTTTACAAGATAAAAATATCAAGTTTGGTCGTTTCGGAGTATAGAAAAAAAATACGCTTTAATTAAAACATTAAGCTTACTTGCTCTAGTCTCTTTTAAGACCGAATCGACAGTCTTTTGTTTGGTCTCAGCTGGCAGACGTTTCCTCAATAAATCATTTCTTTGCATGCACTCTTTTATCTCCACACGATCGCCGCTCGTGTAACCACAGGGGACCCACACAAACTATGTGACCGTTTGTATTTTGAATTTATAGAGGCAATGTATGGGAATATCGAAAATCCTCGTATTATCGTACTAGATTGCGATAGATATTCTCATTAAACATCAAAATAAACGTAGTTTTACCTTAAATGTTTTGTGTTGTCGTTCCTGAGGTTGAAGACGGCGATTTTAGCCATTTGAAGGGTTCGGCGTTGAACGTTCACTCGAGCGTAATAGAAGAGTGAGAAGGGAGGAAAACTTGTTTTGAAAGGGTTCCAGCGCCGGAGCGATTTTTTCCCCAAAAAACGCATCGCTCCGATTTCAAACTTCACAGCATAAAGGTCAAAAGATTTTCGATTCTTCTTGTACCTTCCAATCGAAAATCCATCCAAACGGCCCGGAGCTAGTCCTCGAAGAAAATCAAAATCCCACAGTATTCGAGCGAGTGGAATGCGTAGCAAAATGCTTACGTGCCAGCTACAAGACGTCCCGCTAATTGCCCCTTTCTGATTGGACGTCGTCCAATCAGAAAGGGGCAATTAGCGGGACGTCTTGTAGCTGGCACGTAAGCATTTTGCTACGCATTCCACTCGCTCGAATACTGTGGGATTTTGATTTTCTTCGAGGACTAGCTCCGGGCCGTTTGGATGGATTTTCGATTGGAAGGTACAAGAAGAATCGAAAATCTTTTGACCTTTATGCTGTGAAGTTTGAAATCGGAGCGATGCGTTTTTTGGGGAAAAAATCGCTCCGGCGCTGGAACCCTTTCAAAACAAGTTTTCCTCCCTTGTCACTCTTCTATTACGCTCGGGTGAACGTTCAACGCCGAACCCTTCAAATGGCTAAAATCGCCGTCTTCAACCTCAGGAACGACAACACACAACATTTAAGGTAAAACTACGTTTATTTTGATGTTTAATGAGAATATCTATCGCAATCTAGTACGATAATACGAGGATTTTCGATATTCCCATACATTGCCTCTATAAATTCAAAATACAAACGGTCACATAGTTTGTGTGGGCCCCCTGTGGTGTAACTTGAATTTCATTCTTGTAGTGATGATTCAAGGCATCACAGCAAAATAAAAGCGTTTTCTAAACAGTCATCATGAGATAAACAAACTTTCCCCGATTTCTAAGCATGTAGGTAAGTTTTCGTGAGTATATCTCCCACATCGCGCAACATGACAATTTCACAAACACCCGCCATTTTCATGACATAAGTACGCACACCACTCTAGTTACAAAATGACTCCCCCGGATCGCAGCCATATTGGGCGTGGTTTCTGGCAGAGGCTCCCGCCGTCGCCTTCCACGGAATTTTACGCCTGCACTCCCTTTTCTCAGCGGAGCCTCTGCGGAGGAGAGAGGGCATACTCGGAAAAAAGAAATTCGAGTGCTCCTATCAGGAGTCGAACCTAAGACCTTCCGATTACTGGTTCGGATGCTCTACCACTGAGCTACAGGAGACTCGTGGGAGCTAAGGCCATTGAACTAGCAGTATGCAGGAAGGTTGGTCCCATGAACCTAGTTTAATGGCCTTAGCTCCCACGAGTCCTGCAGCTCAGTGGTAGAGCATCCGAACTAGTACCATCACATTTATTTCATGAAGCAAATAAATGAAAACTGCGTCAAGCGCGGGAAGACGCGTGCGACCAAGCACGATTGGTTTTGGTTTGGCTTCCCATTGGTTGAGAAAATGGCGCGAACTTTACCAACCAATCATAGAGTCTAGTAAAGCAAAACCAAAGCAAACGCGAAATTATTTTCGCCACTCAATTGAAAACCGCTCTATGGCATATAAATGTGGCCCACATGATAACCTGCGTTGCACGCTTCGTTGTAGACTACGTGAAGTCCCCTATTTTTCTCAGCTATAGTCAAGCGACCGATCCACGCGCGCGCGCGAAAATCCTCCCTCGAAGAGACGCGACGCGCGGAGGGAAGCTATCCCTAGCTGTGGCAGAGGGGAGGGGAAAGGGCCCTCTCTGTATTCCGTTTTTCTTCTGCATCATCCTCTGACAAAGTCGGCTACTTGAAGACCCCACCCCACCCCTTATCCCGGCACTTCCCCGGGGTGATGGGTCATATCGCAACAACGAACAATGTCAGTGACATTTGATGTTTATTTCGACTCTTATCTGGTATACATTCCATTGCAAATACATTAGAAATTAACGCTATTACAAAGCTTGATTGAATCGCTCGTATACATGCATACCGCTAAACTTTGTTGCACTACCATCTGCTTTCGCCTGTAGCGTATAAATTCGAGCAAAGCAAGCAATTGACGGAAGATGTGCATTGTCCAAGAAGAATCTTAATCACTTATGGTAAAATTGTACATTTTCCTGAAAAGTTAAGTTCAATTTCCGCCGCCCTCTCAGAACGCGGGTTCATTTTCCCTAACAGCAGCAGGTACATACGTAAGCGACCATACTGAAATAGTCTCAGAATTCAATCATTACCATACCTTGAATCTACGCCCTACCTCACTAAAATTGATATCTAGTTAGTTTAAACTATAGATAATTAGAAAACTTCGATCCTTCAATTTAACCTACCCCCGAAGGCAACTTAAAACTGAGAAGGGCTGGGACTGAAAAGAGCCAGAACGATCGGTGGGAGCCTGGGACCCTTTCCCAAGAAAATTCCGTTAAAAATCAGGTTTTTAATTCGAGAGCTCAAAGCTTAAAAGATTTTTACCAGTCTGTGAGTTTCGTTCGACGTAGAAAGAACGCACTCCTAGTACAGATTGGAGTCGAGATTGTATGGGACAACGTTCATTGAATGAATGGATCTTGGGACGCGTATCTGGCATCGCCCGCAGATTTTGCAGGGGCGGATGACGTCATCACCAACTTGGTAAAGGAGAGAAAGCCTGGTGACATCGAACGCACTCCCTAAACTTTGATTATTTATTTACTAGTTTTGAGAAATAGTAGCAGTCTCGGGAAGCATTACGTGAATCGGTTTTCTGGAATTCGCGCATTAAAACACAAACATGAAGACAACGCGAAGCAGGTTCCACATACTACAGTTCACTTTGTTTATTATTGAAACTTTTTTTAGTAAATCGTTAAATGCTTTAGTAAACTCACAGACTTGCAAAAAAAAAGTTCTCAAATTTTTTTTTACATTTGATCGCGGTTTACCAAGCTCGTAACTACCATTAGTTGGCGTTTTGTTACAATTTAACTAGTTTTTAACAAACCATCCGAGAGACATATTACCCCGAACCGATATTATTACTAAACGTGATCATTCGGAGGCCAATTAACACAAATCAACAATATTAGGAGTCAACCGATGATTTTTTTCTGTTGTTCAAAGTTGTTAACATTATCGATTTGTTCCAGTTTGAGATAACTCAGAAATGAAAGACAAAACAATTCGCCCTATGAAATCTCTATTGACTTGCTTGAGTACAGCTGCCCATTTTGGAGAAGAGCGGGAGCCTGTGGCCAGGCTACTTACGGAAAATACAAATTGACCTCCTGTCCTCCGACGAAGAAGCAGAGCGGTTTTACACTGGTCGTTGGAAGGCATTCTGTGATTTAACTATTTGCTGCCTTGCTCTCTCACAGGCTTCTCTTCAACCACCCAGAAGAGGAAAGTTAAAACGAATGATGGCTTTAGTTGCGCGCTTTTTTCCCGCTCTTCGCCAAGGGTAGAAACGAAAATTTGACTACAACGGACGCAAGGTCCATACTCTTGGAGATGAGATCTAGGTGTAAATCGTGCAATCTGAACAGTACAACTGACTTGACCCAAACAATTGAACACCACATATGAACCCTTTAAGCCCTAACAGTGATCAGCATCAAATTTCTCCTTGTTATAGCAATGCTTATTCAACTCCTAAGGTCACGAGAATTATGGATATCATCACCCAAGGTAAATTTTCGTGATATTTTAATAACTTCTCCCCAGCAATTTTATGAGAAAATTATGGAGACAAGATAGGAGAATTTGTTCTTTGGCATTAGAGGTTAAAGGATCAAGGAGAAATACGAAACAGTGAGTAAATAGTCTTGCATGTCACCTAAACAAACGGTTCGTGACACCATTTGCCAACCATTCAAACGCCTTCCGTCAAGATATGAATTCCGACTAGACTCAGTACAAAAATATACTTTTGTAGGATTCTTACTGGGAGAACACTTGGATTCACAGCAAGACCAATTTTCTTGACTTTTGTGACCTACAAGCTTCATTTCGTCTTGATGTTGTGACTCTGAGAGATCATATGTTGATCACTTAACTATTTTTCCCCTAAGAGTGAAAACCTTGAGTCGTATAACTTTGGGTCTCTGGAAGAAATATCTAAGATAAGATTAGTCCTTCCTCGAAATGAAAGCTACCGAGCAGTAGTTTTCTTCGGTGCTGTTCATTACCTTGTAAAAGGTAGTTCTTAATTAGAAATCCTAGAGTGCGGCCATTAAATATAATCTGCTGAGCAGAGATTTCAACTGGTGTTGCTTACAAGCTGCAAAACGTACTTCTAAGTTTTAGGGCTGTGGATGTGCTCGAAAGTGTGACCACTCGAGTGAAAGGCTTAACCAAGTGACTAATGCTTTTTGTGGTACTTTCCACTGCGCTGTACAAGGTGGTTCTAACTTTTGAGCCTGAGGATGAAATCCTGAATATTGACCATTTCAATGAAAGCTACTGAGCAGTAAAGTCCTGTGATGCTGTTTATAATGCTGTTCAAGATGGTTCTAACATTTGAGCCTGTGGATGAAATCCTAAACTGTGACCATTCAAATGAAAGCTACTGAGCAGTACTTTCCCGTGGTGCAGTTTATTATGCTGTACAAGGTGGTTTCTTACTTTACAGATGACATTGTGAATGAAACCCTTCAATGTGACCAACAAATGGCAGTTTTTGATCAGAACTTTCCTATGATACGATTTGTTTTCAGTCGAGATTTCACCAAATGAAACGTATGGCCAATTGTCTCGGTGCTCTCGGGGAATCCTGCAGTAAGCCAAGGTTGAAAAATTAAAACCTTTTGAGTCAGTACTTTTTGTACAAATGGGATAATAATTATTCATAATAACATTATTAAATAATTAAAGCCTCTCTACAAGCAGCAAAAGACGTTTTACAATACCTAATGGATGAACTGTAATAGAAAAAGAAAACCTGGTCATTTCGAAGCACAGTTTGAACAGACAATTACATATTGATGCTTACAGAAAACTACAAAATTGGAAGAGATCACCACATTTTATATATTTTTTTACAGATATGAACCTGAAGTTTCTGGAAAGAAAACGAACCAGGAACTTCATATTAAACTTTATGAACAACTATAAATTTTACAATAGATATGCTGTCGAATAACAGATGTACAGATTATTGATCTGAAAAGGAAAGAAAGCAATACTGTGTATAAATTCAAAGTTTTTGTCAACTTTTGTAACAAAGGTAGACGTAGCTGTAGCAGCAGTGGCAATGTAAGTAGTTGTAGACATAGTAGTATTTGTAAGCAGCAACAATAATAATAATAGTAATTTATTCACTTAATATAGCGCCTTTTAACATTAAAAATGATCAAAAGCGCTTCAAGTGAATTAAAAAGAAAATTATATAAAAATTTAATAACTATAAAGAAATATCAATAAAAACTAATACTAAAATAAACAATTGACCACCTCCAATACCATTGTTAAGAATTACTTGCTGTAAGCTATATTAAAAAGATAATGATAAACAAGATGTTGTTTAAGTGTAGTAAGAGTAAGATTTGTAAGTGTAAGTGCTGTAATGAAATAATAAAAAATAAAAAATAAAACTTTTGTGACAAAGCGCTCTTTATGGTCAATAGAAGTACCACTCTGTATATAACATCTGTCAAATATTACTTCTACTTCTTTGGGGTCAGAGCGTTACTTCTCAACTAGAAACCAAGGTTTAATGAAAGCTCCAGATTCCTGTGTGCCTTTTGGATGCCCTGTTACAAAAAGGAGCTTCACACGACAAGCTGAATGCATGTACAATGTACGTCATTCTTTAAAGCAAGAAACCAGAGGGAAGGTGCAGCTTTATAATGGGAACATCACTTCACCTGTCCTCAAATACTACCCTCCATCGTTCAATGCTGCTTCAAAACTGGCCAGTAAGGTATGGTGAGCCAGGGTAGTGAGCAGTCTCGTGAAATATAAGTTCTAAAAATCACAGAATGATAAAAAATAATAATCATAATTAATAGCACTGGTTACACTGGTCACACAGTTGTGATTTGTTGTTAATGTTGCTGCTGTTGTTCTTTGTTTTCTTTTTTGCAAAACATTTTTTTTTTTCTAACTGAGGACTGAAGATTTCCTGGTCTTGGTCATTTTTCACTCTTAAATCTTTCTCTTTACTTGACATTTTTAGAAAATGGTTACTACCCATAAAGTGGGCAATGTGGGAGTAAAAGAAGCATTGTCATGAGAGACTTTCTCAGAATACATGCATTTTTTGAGCTTAAAATATCAAAATTGCTCCAAATCAGCTCTATTTTGGCATCCAGACAGGATAGTTTTTTTTATCATGTGAGAAACAGTTTAATTTGACAAGTTAATTCATTCCTTTTCCTAAGAATGAAAGCAACTCAAGTGAGGCAGCATACAACTGTAATTAATTTGCACTGTCGTCTGCTTTTTTTCTATTTTTATTTTTTAAGTAAAAACAAATTAAAGTAATCAACCAAGCATCACAGGGTTTTTGTTAAATGTTGGCAACTGGTAAAAAAAAAAATGGCACTAACTTTAGAGCCATCTACTTTTTGGTGCAAAGGCATAACATGTTTAATAAACCTGTATGAACACTCATTTGGTAGGCCGTCTGGTCCTAAACATCTACTCCAAAACTTAATGAGAACCCTGCACCACGTCCTCTTTTTGTGTAAACTGCTCACAAGAAAGGAAAAGCAATGAGCTTGCTTGATCTACGTGAGAGAGTGGAGAGTGGAGAGTGGGTTTTGCTGTAAGTTGAATGCTTACTAGAGCAAGTGCAACCAGATAATTTTTTTTACAAAAAATGTTCACTCATCTTTCTGCTCGGGCACCACATCTGAGCAACTTGTAGAATTAACAGAAACTGACATTTCAGCCTGCTTGAGAAATGTCCCAAGGGGCACGGAAAAAATTAACTGTGAATGCTACTGTACCTTTCAGCTTCTCCTTTGGGAGATCATCAAGCTCTGTTTCAAATCTAAATGGCTCCTCTGCAACAGGCTGAAATAAGATAAAGAACAAGAACACTGTTACCAGTACTCTTTATTATAAACCATGGATTAACATGATTTAATCATTTGTGCACATTCTCACTGTACAAAAGAAGTCACATGGTACATAAGCAGACAGAACTTATCAGACGATAACAGTCGTCTGATTTGAGAACAGTCATGCCAAAGTACGTATTTTCAACCAAAAGGCATATTTTTCTGTACAGTAGAGTTAGTAAATTGTAATATTGTGGTGTCGTGTAGTGTTTAGTGTTGTATTGCAAGATTATAATAGTGTTGTACGGTAATACTGGTAAAAAAAATACAAAATACAAAAAAACAAAACAAAAAAAAACCTTAATACAGTAGAACCTCAATAACTCGAACTCTGAAGGGAAACAAAAAACTGTTCGAATTAGCGGGGTTTCGAGTTTTCGGGGTCGATTAAAATATTCAATTTTCCAGGTCAATAATTAATAGTTTATTGATTTTCAGCACTTCGGTATACAATAGAGTGCAAATTAAACTTATTTCACGAGAAACTAATACATTTTGTAACAACTGTAGCGATTATGCATTCTTACGACAATGCAATACTGTGAATGTAACTTAGTTTATTTAATACACTCAATTTATGTTCCCTTTTGCATCCTCCAGTCTTTGTTCTAGTGTTAGAATTCGATCACATGATAAGAAAAACTAATGGAATATCTCAATGGGCATCCCTGGCGAGTTATACGAACCAGTAATTCGAGTTATCGGGGTACATTTTGATCACTTGAGGAGAACGAACTTTAGTTCGAGTTAGCGGGGTTTTCTTAATTTAAAAGACAAATCTAGCAGCTACTCTGCTTATTCTTATTCCTTAATACGGTCATTCGAAAGCAACTCCTAGTTGCCTGTGAAGCTGATCTGAATGGAAACATACCTCATCTTGAGGGTCATAGTACTGCTCTAGATAAGGATGTGCAAGGGCTTCCTCTATTGTGATTCTCCGGTCAG
This sequence comes from Pavona decussata, assembly GCF_977016875.1. Lineage (NCBI taxonomy): Eukaryota > Metazoa > Cnidaria > Anthozoa > Scleractinia > Agariciidae > Pavona > Pavona decussata. Next base: position 3,101,801 of record NW_028145480.1, on the reverse strand, counting down.
GATTAAAGGTTAACATCTTGTCCAACAGATCTAGAGCTGGAAAACAAGTAAATGACAAAACAAATAAGATTGCCTGTAGCATCTGAGGGGCTGTTTACTTGGAGAGAGGAAGATCCTAGCACCAGGAAGATCTGAGAAGGCGGAAAAACTTTTGGTTTGCTTTACATGCAGAAATTTTGGCCGAAGTAGTTACCGAGTGGACAAGGAAAAGAAGAATAACTGTCGGCCTTGAGCAGCTGAACTCCCGGCTGCTGCCATGTTTGTTCTTTTTGTCCCTAGTGCTAGGATCTTCCAAGCGAAAGTACATGTAGTTTACATGGTGCTAGGATCTTCCTATCTCTCAGCTAGGAAGCTCCTTTTTCTAGGAAGATCCTAGCGCTAGGGCCAAGTAGAACTTTTTGTATGTAAACTGAAAAGAGAGAACATATGGCGCTGGGATGATCCGCCCTCTAGGATCTTCCTGGTGCTAGGATCTTCCTCCCTCCATTTAAGTAACCCCTGAGTCATGGTTATACAATAAAAATACAATCAAAAGTTTCAGGGGCAGCATTAAAATTTATTATCAATAGGGGATAATACCAAATAATTGTAAAAACTGTGATCTGTGTGATTGAAAATGCTCTTAGTTTTTGATTCATGAATGGGAAACTATTTTAACTACCATTGCTTCTGCATTCCACCTGGAATTGCAGCTGTATAATAATTATTTTTATCCTCAGCTATAGTGGGACTTCGTAATGGCCTGGTAATTTTATTATTTTTTACAGTATTTTAAATCTATACTGTTACATTGAGGCATGGCTTGTATAGCCTTTTATCATTTTCTACATAACATAAGTAGATAGTCACACTTTGTCGTTAGCGTTCAGAATCAGTTCATGTAGCTTTTATAGCCCAAGCCATTCACTCATTTTCATTTCATTCACTTATCACAGGCATTCAAAACAAACAGTTATGAGGACCATGACAGCTCTGTTGTTGGTAGTCTAGTGAGCATGTCATGGATGAACAAATTACTGTACAAGCAAAGGTAAAGTGGCATACTTTGAGCCTAAGCAGCTTATAAAGCTGATGCTTAACCTCATTCCTATAACAAGACACAAGTAGAGTTTTGCTCAGTGTACTCCTAGATGGCATGCTACTCCAGTGTAATACGGTCTACCATTTAATTCAAATTTGCTTTTTTAAGACTATTCACTTATAATTATTACACAACATTCACACTTTTCACTTTGGCTACAGGGGTAGGTTAGACATTACACAATGTATGATCAAAACAAAGCATTCATGTTGAGCATTAAATTGTGGAAACTGTTAATCTCAGTTGCACCAAATTGGATTTTATTTGGCTTTTTCCACAGTATTGCAAGTTGAAGTCCCTAGTACACAAAATTTGGAGTCCACGCAATTTGCTGAGAGTACGTAAAAGGCTAACAAGGATTGTTTGAACCCAACATTAGTTGCATGCCTTCCAAGTATCCACAAATGTAAACTAGAGACCCCTTTGTATGAATGAATGGTTGACAAACACTTAAGGATGGTGCCTACCAATACAGAAGTATTTTTGCCTGGTTTTTGACTATAGATGCGGGAAAACCATTGAGATTTTCCCAAGGGCTATTGGAATCCAAAAAAGAAAATTGGTGAAAGCCACACATTTTTCAGAGATAATTAAGCAACAGTAATTCAAAAAAGCAGTAAATTGTAAAGCAATGTATGGTTTTTTGGTCCATATTGAAGTTTACTGTATTGTCAGCGTTTTCAGTAGGTTTTCAAGTAGAAGTTGGAGCTGTTAAAGTAGACGTTGCAGACACGTAGTGTTTGCGCAAGGCCCGGAGGGCCTTGCCTTCTTGGGGGGTCTGGGGGCATGCCCCCCCCCCCCCCCCAGAAAATTTTGACGTGTCATACTCTCAGAGATGCATTTCTCTGCATTCTGAAGCACTAAACGGTCAGTTCGAGTCTTGTTGAAAACATGGCAATTTGTCACTTTGTTGGTTATAAAAAAGCTATTAAAGGCTTAAACAGAAAGCAAAACCAAAGGGCCTCAGTACGTCACCCTTCAGAATGTTCATGTGGCTGTTGCCTCCACTTGAGAAGATTTTGACTAACGTTTGTCGGTCTCACAAAACACATCATCAGTGCTGAAGATAACAATCGATGACTAACGTAGTTATTATCAACCTAAACAATAATTTCCTGTATATTTACAACAACTTTACGCGCAAACTTTACGAAAACTCTAAGCAAACGTTGCACGACGGTTTGGCATGTGCTTATAATGAGTACTACATAAAGTACTGGCTGAAAGAAACCACTGCCCAGCAACTGAGCCTACTCCACATTTGCTTCAATCGTCATTCATTCTAGTTTTATGTGATTGTTTCTGCGTAATGTGAGCCAGGCTTGTTTGTTTATTGCTTTATTAACTCAGTTGTAGACTAGTAAGTTATTTATCAATCGCTTTATTTATTTTGGGAATTTATCAGAGTGAAAATAGGTGTCGCAAATAGAAAAGTTGCCGCCACATGCGACGGCCGACGGCTAATTTTGAAAACACTGATTGTCTCTGAAAAGTGGATGGTTACCCCCAATTTTCTTTTTGGATACCAAGAGCACTTGCTAAACTCTGTTTTCTCCGCATAGTTTTTTAAGTTGCGCAAAAATATCGCTGTATTAGTAGGCACCACCAATAAGAAAATCTGAGCATCTCGGGATGCACAGAACGTATGAAGAGCAACAACAGTAGGCACCATCCTTAAAGTAGTCCATAGGAGTCTAAAGTTTCTACATGTACATTGTATGTGCATAGGTGCTGCTCGTTTACATTTAATTCTCACATGAACCCACAGTAATTAGCTATATTGTTGTGTCATCCCTATAATCTGTACTTATCATCCATGTTTCAGGTGAAGCTAAATAACTAAATAAAAATAATAAATGAAAAAGAAATTAAGTGCATTCTAGTACCTTTTGGATCTGCACCACCAAAAATCCTCGTCCAGGGAACAGTTGGTTTGAAGGATAATGACTGAATATAGCTACGTGCCTACAGAACAGCCATTATGACAAACAATTTAATTTCCTTTGAAGAAAACACCGACAAGAGAGAAAACCATCACTACCCCCTCTCCCTCACTCAATGTTACTTTGTAGGCCAGACAATTACCCAGTCTTTTTTCAGTGGCAGAACAACACTTATTAGGGGGAGGGGACATGAGTTGTTGATGATGAATGAAGCAGTGAAATTTATAGGTCCCTACAAGTTTTTCAGTAGTTTTGTCCACGACTGTGGTTCCAGAAAATATTTATAGCCGCCCCATTTTAGGCCATTGAACAATTCGAGGGAAACAGGGCTGGGTATCAAATGCCCAAATTTTTGAAAACAAAGTACACTTTATGTTGCTAAACTGGGATTCCCAGCTGGACGTAAACGGAGGGGAGTACAACCTTCCTTGGGAAGTCCATGTATGGATAAGGATACTTTCTAAAACAACCACAATAATTCATGAGGACGCATGCTTTGCTGTGAATGAAACAACACTAACTTCCTTGCCAACAAGACAATATCTCATTCAAATCCAATAGTAAAAAATTAATATAAAATTTTCCCATTTTTCTAGCTGTTTTAATCATTCACAGAAAGTTCAGACTTATTGACGCTTTAATTTTATTATGTTTACCTTCTCATTCATGATACACTGCAAATCGTCCTGCGATGGTGAACCCAAAATTCCCAAGATGTGGTTCAGCTGATCTAGGTCTGAACACAACTTTATCAAGGAAACTACATGTAGAAACACTGCTGCACCAGTACATGTAGGAATGATAAATCATGAAAAGCCTTAAAGTGTGTATGACAGAATGTTTTTTATTTGTTTGATCAAAATAAATGTTAATGTTGTTCACGTATGAAAATTGAACAAAAATTATTTTAGTTTATCAATTTTTCTTCCTAGCATTTGAGGTGTATAATTATACGTAAATCATGAAAAGCCTTAAAGTGTATATAACAGAATGTTTTTTATTTGTTTGATCAAAATAAATGTTAATGTTGTTCACGTATGAAAATTGAAAAAAATTAGTTTAGTTTATCAATTTGTGTCAAATTTCACTTCCGGTTGGGTAAAGATAGGAGACTTCAGATATTAGGGCTGTGACGTCAATACAGGGACACTTGGTCTCGCAATTTCTCTATTCCTCAGTTTTTTCACTGCGAGCATTCAACCATCCCATTCATATTTTTGTCCACAGTTTTCTACCTCTGCACACAAAAAGACTAGTGTTCCTGTATCGACATCACAGCCCTACTATTCCCAGTCTTCCCTCTTGCGTGATATTGTACACAACCAGAATTGAAATTTGACACTTTTATACATCTCAAATACGGGGAAGAAAACCACAGCTCCTCCACAGATGCCGCAATTCGTGTGAGAAAGTGCTAATAAAATGTCCGCAACTGTGTAAAGGATACAATGCTTTCCAGGAAATAAAGGCCGGTTTGACAACATCTCAGCCAGAATGCAACCCACAGACCAGATGTCGATTGCCTTACTGTATCCCTTGGAATTAAGCATAATCTCAGGAGCTCTGTACCACCGTGTCGCAACATACTCAGTCAGGAAACCAGTGTGATCATGATCTGGATCTGCTACACGTGCCAAGCCAAAATCACAAATCTGAAAAGAAAATCAGGGAATGAAGGAAGCTGCTGACTTTGAGTTTCACCTTCCATGTACATGCAAAAAATTTCCTGAGGATCAGGATTTCTCTCAATATTTGTGAGCAGAAAGACCTTTACATTTCTTAATTTTGACTTGGAAATCAAATAGTCCAATTTTTATGAATAAAACTTCTAACTAAGCTTTGAGGTTTAGGGCAATAAAACCAAAGAAATTAATTATTCATCTCTGAACCTCATATAACCTATAGTCCCAGAAAATATTCATACCTTCACCTCTCCCCCCCTAAAAAAGAGATTGCAAAACTCCAGTGGGATGGGGGATCTTAGAAAGAAATTACTTCCGTGGGAGAAGTATGGACATTTTCTGGAACAACACAATGCAATTTGTTGCTTTATTCCCCTAGCCATGGCAGCCAAGTAAAATGTTAGAGAGATTTAGAATTGCGTTTACAGCAAACGGCAGAAATGAACATGTGACCATGTTTACCCTACATTTGTCTCTAGCTGTTTTCAGTTTCTCAGTAAAATTGAGCAGCTTTGCACTAGAATCAAAGGTCAGAATGATTTTGCTCTATTCCCATCTGTGCGCTAATTTTTCCAAGAATACATAACCGCGAATCTCATGTCTACTGTTTGCTGTAAACAAGATTCTAAATCCCTCTAATATATCAACATTGGCTTACTGACAACGCACTACAATAACAAAATTAAACAATTCCTATAAGACAATTATTATAAAAGGCATAGCACAATAATAATTTATGGTGCACAGAGGTTTTTGACATGGGAAATAAGGGAGTTACAGTATTTGCAATTTTCAAACCTTGAGGTCACATGTTGTATTCAGCAGCAAATTGCTGGGTTTCAAATCCCGATGGAGTACGTTAGCAGAGTGGATATACTTCAGCCCTCGCAGGATCTGGTACAGGAAGTAGCAGGTGTGATCATTGCTTAACTTCTGTGTCTTCAACAACTTGTAAAGATCTGTTTCCATTAGACTCTGAACAATGTAGCTGCATAAGCAGTCAAGGGTTAACAGAGCTTTTTTTATAGATGGTGCCCACTAATACCGAAGTATTTTTGCATGGTTTATGACTATCCAGGAAAAGCAGATCTTAGCAAGGGCTATTGGAATCCAAAACGAAAACTGGGGGTAAACACCCATTTTTTAGAGGTAATTAAGCAACAATTATTCTAAAAAGCATTAAAATACAAAACAATGTATATGGTGTCTTTCTCCAAATTGAAGCTTTACTATCTCTGAAAAATGCATGGTTACCCCCAATTTTCATTTTGGATCCCAAGAACACTTGCTGAGTTCTGCTTTCTCCGCACAGTTTTAAACCGTGCAAAAATATCTCTGTATTAGTAGGGACCACCCATAGGAAACCCGAGTATCTCGAGATGCGCAGAACGTATGCGCCGTAGCAAAAGTAGGCACCGTCCTTAAATTCCTTTTCAAAGTAGAGTCAGGACTGAGTTTCATGTACACGTACAGCAGTGTACTAAACTTCCAAAATTTACATCTTCCAAACATAACCCAACGACTACTAAACAAGCGTTTTATGGCAGTTACCAAACACACACAATCCTGGCAAGATTTCAAGGCAACCGACTGCATGACTACAGGTGCATAATTAGTTTACTATGTAGTTCTCTGGTACGACAAATGAAAAACAAAAATTACAAACACATGGTATTCTGTGGAATTAGAATTAATTTTAAGAAAAACAAGACACTCCTGAGTTTTACAGACATGTTTCGGCAGTTGCCTCTGCCATCTTCAGTGTGAAATGACCAACAAATTTCAGTGAAATATAAATGCAACTGCAGCCGAAACATGTCTGTAAAACTCAGGAGTGTCGTGTTTTTCTTAATAAAATTTCCTCACTGCTTTTATCCAGACCATTTGGAATTAGAATTATGAATGGATATTTCAATCTAAACCTGGAATGCAATGATAACATATGCCTTGAAAATGCTTCCTTTAAAATGGAAAATAAGTGCAGTGTACTTGCCATGCTTACAGCCTACAATCAAAATGCAGACTTCCCTCAGTTGATTGTGGTTAACAAGAACTTATACAGTGTGTTTTACAGGCTTGCACTTAAATCGTTGCTCAACTGTGTTATATTCATGATCATAATCATTGCACACGGCAACGCACGATAGTGCAAGCGATTGGTATGAATTTCAAATACAATTGTGAAACTACTGGGCACGACAGTAATAATATTAAAATAAACAACTATGTATTATGAAATAAGAGCAACGTAAACAAGAACTCTCTTAATGGCATTCCCCCTTTCACGAACAATGTCGTTTTCGAAATGAGCTTAAGGGCCCAAAAACAACAAAAATGAAACGGAGTATACTAAATAAACTATCATACGGATTTACAGCGAATTTTTTACAACATTATTACAAACTCGTGACGATCGTGAGCGTAAAAGCGACAGCTGGTTTTATACTGCGGACAGCCGGCCGATTGTGAAGCAAATATACTTAAAGCTTACATGGCAATACAACGAGAAAACAAGCTGGTTTTGTTAGTAAAATCTTCCATGAATTTCAATAAAAAAGTGATGCCTCTAGGCTAGAAACATGAGGTAGCCATCACGAAATTCCGACAAATGAAAATGCACTTTTAAGATAGCGCTAAATTGCCTTAGGTAAAAAATAATGAAGATAAATAAAATTTAAATAAAATGCGAAAACCATCCTGCTTTGACAAATTTTCGACGAAATTGCGCGCTTGTTAAACAAGTTGGAAATTTCTCTCGAAATGAACATGCATGCATGCAGATTTTGGGAACGGTTTGGGCCACGTTACTGATCGAAATCAAGCTGGAAAATTCGTACACATAGCCGGCAATAACAAGGCTATGCTAAGTTATTAACCTGTATTTCTCAGCGTGTTTTCAAAGGATACACGTCTTTCATATCTTCGATGTTTGGAGCGCGAATTATATCCATAATACCAATAATCTGCAAGAAAGTGTAGTTAAAATCAAACAATTACATCAATCGAAATCTGCTACAATGGACATAGACTAGGAGAGTTACGGAAAGAACACTGTAACAAACGCGGCCGAGAAAGTAAGAAACATTTTATAAAGCCAATGGAATGTTCGCATATGCGTAACATACTTCGTCTCAAGTGTCTACAGACGTTCATAAACCTCAAAAGCTCATAGTCGCAGCTTACATTTTCATGTTTAAATCGCCGTAAAATCTTGATTTCTCGTAACGTCCTTTGACAGTAGGTTTGATGTTCGAAGGGGCTGATTTTCTTGATGGCTACCCTCTGCCCCGTAGCATTATCCAGCGCAGAGCTATACGGAAAAGAAAAAGGACAAGAATATAAGTAATGACTGGACGCTGCAAAATCGAACCCGACAAACGTGTTACAAAACATATTTGAGCTGCCTCGAAGGACAAAAGAGCAAGATTTGACAGCAGTCGCTCACCAAACCATTCCATAAGCGCCTTCCCCTATGTAACTAAGATTAGTATAACGAGGTCCGACATCGAATACTTGGCCCCGAACAACTTCTGGAAGAGAAGGAGCCGCCATGTTGAGTTCAGCTTCCGTTTGCTTGACTGGCACCGTAACGAGGCTGACGCGCCCTGCAGTCTTGAATACCCTACCCAGCATGGTTCCCAGCATGCGGTCTGGGCATTGATAGGCTCGAAAAGTGTGCAAATTATCAACGTACTGTAGACCTGCAACTTTCAAAAGCTCTATTTTCGCTGGACACTGATAATCTGCAGCTAAATTGTTTTTTTGGGGTTGGCAGCATTGTTCTGTTGTTCATTCTTTTAGTCCTTTCGACTGACTATGTAAAACGTTGCAAACGGGGCAAGTCACACCCAATATAATTTAAACAATACTCCGGGCGGTAACCGCCCTTCTTAAACGTAATACCTCCAAAAACGAATGAAAGAAATAAAGCAAAAAGCAAATATTACTAAACGCTACAAAATGGCGGAGTAAAAATACAATCACTCACATCCTGTTTTTGTTTCGACAATCGAATATCGTGGCTCCTTCGGCATTTCTTGAGGATTTCGTAGGGTGAAGAAAGTCATATCCACGGCACCTGAGAGGTGGTCGTTTAAAAATGTTCAATTTTCTTTCTTTCGAGTAAAATTCGTGCGAGTGCAAAACGGGTGCATCTTGTACCTTGAGGAGTAGGGATGGTGCAGTGGTTTGATTCCCGCAGTTGACGTCATATGTGGGTTGAGTTTGTTGTTGGTTCTCGTTTCTGCTCCGAGGGTTTTTCTCCGGGTACTCCGGTTTTCCTTGCACAAAAACCAACTGTTCCAAATTCCAATTCGACCTGAAACGCACGGTCACACCTTTGAACGAGTTCCTACTGAGAGATCTCTTTGGTGCTCGGTGGGTAAACAAATTAAATTTGCATTTACACTTGCCTCAATGTTTTTAAGTTCTGGTCAGATTTATCTGAGTGGCTGGATCAGGAATCTCAATGTCAACATGGAATCTCTCTCCGACATAGGCTGGATTCTCAGCTATCAGCTGAAATATCGGTCATTCCTCAGTTACAAATTAATCTGATGTTGGATCTCAGTTAACTTTTACTTCTCACATGATTTGCGGTTTTCTATCATATCAACGATGTTCCTCTCATTAGCCGAACAGTGTCGAGTATTGTCGGAAGATTTCCGACTGGAACTTTTCATTTTCCGAAGACCTCACGATTTCTAGAAACAACCCAGTTGTGAGGAGCACCGAATCATGTTCGTTAGCGACTTATTCGCCAGGCATCAAGTACACAGTTTTTGGCAAGTTGGTTATACAAGTAAAATTGATGCTATATTGAGGCAAACTATGGACTCCTCAGCTACAACAATTTTCTTAATTAACACTTCTCACCTATCAGTTTAAAAAAAGTCCGCTAACAGCTAAAATTATGTGTCACTGACTAATTCTCTTCTAATACTTAACCCCCTGCACGCCGTCTAGACAAATTGTTTGAAATGTGGAACCATGAAGATGATTTTCCTTATCCAGGATCACGTTCATCCTCTTCATTGAATAGTAGTGAATCTTTAATTTTAGAAGTTGTTTAAAAACATATCCAGTCTCTGACATAAGGCCGTTATTTCAAGAATTGCACTGATTTATCGGGAGTAGAGCCTATAATTTCGTGAATGGACCCTAAAATTTGGAAATCATTCAAATCCTATTAGTATGCAGAAAGTTTGTCACGAGTCTCCTGTAGCTCATTGGTAGAGCATCCAAGCAGGTAATCGGTAGTAAGGTCATGGGTTCGACTCCTGTTAGGAGAGCTTCGATTATCATTCACCAAATTAAAAACAAATTAAGACCACAGACAATACAGACAATACAAACAATACCTATCCCAAGTGTATCCACTACTTTTATTTAAGAGCGCAAGATATATACTACTCGGCGTTACGTTTGTCCAAAGCACAAGCGTGTCGCAAAGTAACGCACAAAAAATGTGTTCAAGTGTGTGTGTTTTTCGGTTATTCGTTAGTTTTTGTTAGCTGTTTTATGTAATAAATCAATCATTGCGATTATATCTTACGCAACAAAAAAGCAATACAAAAATGGCGCGAAATTTAGTATTTTTCCAGAAAAACTGGATGGCATCCGAAGGTCCGAATATTACCTTTAACATCTGTACACTTCAAAAGCGTATTTTAGTGCCAAAATCTGGTTCAAATGGCGAAAATACAACATGAATTTTTAAATTTCTTCATGTCAAGGCGAGGAAGACCCGCCCTGAACGCAGCGTAACTGCAGTTTTGTTCAGTCTGTACATGCGTGTTGCTCAAGAATACTCTTTGTACAAATTAACCACAGTTCTTTTCGTTTAGCAAGATATTTGAGAAAAAGGGCGCTATATTTCCTCCCTCGCTGACATGATTTCAGATTAGCTGACTTCGGCAGCAAAGGAATTGTGACTGCATTATTTAACAAATCGGCGGCAGTTTTCTATGGTCTATACTCTTATAGACCATAAAATGACGTCACTGAAATGTTCAAAACTCAAGTGGAACCACGAGCCGCAGGCGAGTGGTTTCACTGCCAGGTTTTAGACATTTTATGGCGTCATTTTATGGTCTATAAGAGTATATAGACCATAGAAAACTGTCGTCGATTTGTTTTTTTACAATAACATGGAAAAAGTACGAGGGGAACTTAGCTATTTTTTTCGTTGAGAAAGCGCGCGCGTTACATCTGATGTCATTTTTGTTGTCTGTACTCTTATAGACAATAGCTACGAGCCAATCAACGCGCGGGAATCTGGACAGTTATTGTAAAAAGCCTGTTATACTATACTAGTAAGTCTGAACAATAATATTATTCCACGAGCGCAAGTGGATTCGTGATGATAGCCAACACGCACCGAGTTGGTTTTAATCATCCCATATCCAACAAGTGCAAGTAGAATAATTGTTTTGTTAAAACAACAAAGCTAGACATACCGGCTTGACTTATTTTGCTGTCGCAGATTTCATTTTGCAAGAAAAAACAGAAGAAGATTTCATCCTCTCTTTTTCTCGGGCAAGAGTGTAATGGGCTGATCCTCTCACGGCTATCATCGCTTAGCCAATCAAAACTCAGGAATATTGCATTCATTATCCTAATGATCCAGATTTTAGTAATTTAATACACAAATGGGCCAGAGGCGGAAGCAATCCTTTTGCAAATAATATCAGTATGTGTCCTGCATGTGGTATTCCAAGTTTACGTTTTGGTTGGCTTGGAAATGAGCCTCCGCGGTTCCTCCAGTCGAACCAGGAGAGGGAGGAATGCTGGTAATTACGAAGAACAGCTCACGTCCACCGACTGTTGGCCGACATACGGCCGAAAGTCGACCAACAGTCCGGACTGACTAAGGGCCGACTGTCAACCAACAAGCGGCCTACAGTTGGTCGGCAGACGACCGACAAACAGCTGCCAGGTTTGGTCAAAATTGTTGGCTGACAGCCGGTGGACGTGAGCTGTTCTTCGCAATTACCGGAAAGCCTGACCTGAGAGAGCCGCATCCGAATGGAGCCTTCTCTTCACGATGACACCTCTATTACAGGCTGGATGATCCCAAGCTGTTTACACTAAAAGAACTTATGGATTGTCCCATTCCAAGTTCGGATGACATCTGCCTTGACGCAACAAACATATAGCATAACTAAACCTAGGTAAGCTTATTGGCTGGCAGAAAAATGTACACGCCATCTAAATCATAATCAAGGTAAACATAGCCTGCATAGTAAGCGAATATGTAGTTCTTGTAAAGAAAAACTATAAGCGAAAACGCTAGCTTCCCAGTTACGCAGGCCACAAAATCGAAGTGCATAGTGAATCACTGTCCATGGGTAAATGTTTCCTATGTTTCTTTATTATTTATTCATTCTATTTTTCAGTGATTTATTTTGTATTATTTATTTAGGGTATTAAAATGGCAATTTAGTTGAGTGGTATGAATTTACTCATAGCCCTAGGTATACGCCGCACGTTTGTTACTATAGAGCAGTTTTTAATTGATCCGGTCGTAAAACCAAAACCTAAGTAATTGTTCTGGACAATCACAAGAGATGCAGACAGCGCGATGAACTTTTCAGAACTCGAAGCAAATTTACATGAAGTGGCGTCAAGCGCGGGAAAACGCGAGCGAGCGAGTTATGATTACAGAATTTAGACGATCCAAGCCTAGTCATGATTGGTATTAGTTGGCTTCTCATTGGTTAAGAAAGTGGCGCGCTTTTTTAATACCAACCAATCACAGAGCGAATTACTTTCGACACTGCGAATATACAGCGCTTTTCAATTGAGGATACAATAGTTTACCCGATCGATAAGAATCTAATTTGCACTCTGGTACGGTTGTTAGCTAGCGCGCGCGCTAAAAGTTTCAGCCGGTGAAGTGTAATACTTGTTGTTTGTGGGGGTTTTGGTATGAATTACATGTACATTCGACTCGACTCTGGCATATGACGTATAACTTGGTCCTTAGATGCTGAAAATCTGCCGTATTCAATAAGTCACAAAGCTAAAAAAACAAGGGACCTGATTAACTCTTCTCCGTGCATGTTTAATTTCACAGTTTTTATCAGTTTACTTAACACAATTTGTATGCAGAAAACACTGAACCTTGTACTCCGCTGGTAGCGCTTCACTAGAAACATGTCAGTTAAAACCCTATGGCATTTTACGTGTCGTGCATGACAAATTGTGCGTTCAGCACAGGCACGAAACAACGTAATCACAGCATGTCGCAGCTGAGAAACGTATCGTCTGAATCTGCTTTTATATTGATATGGTTCAATCGCGGGGTTTTTAGCATTTTAAGTTTCTCCTATGACTTGCTGGTTTTAGTTTTGTTTTCCAAAGGTAAGTATACACACACAATTTAAAGTGTTGTGACTGAAATAACACGACATGGCGGCAAGCCATCGAATTAACTCCCACCTGATCTGAGAAAGGCCCAACCCGCTTATGACTACCGCCTCCGCACACGAGCTGTGTAAATACAGTACCTGGCCACGCTCTGAATTTATACCTCTCTCACGTTCTCACTTGGTATTTAGTGAGATTACATATGTCCCTGCAAAATCCCGCGACGTGTACATGTTTACATTACTGCCCAGACATCAGTAACAAACACTGTTAATTTATTAGACTTTTTCTTCAGGTTTTAACTAAATCGCTTTGTCTGAAACCACATCTGAAACTGCAGCTGAATTTGAGAAACAAATCCCAACCTCGGCCGCAGATATTTTTTCTGTGTGAGAGTTTCGGTTTTATTTCAGAAACATGTCTTCCACCCTTTTAAAAAAATCGTATTCAAATCATCATACCTCATCTAAAATTCTGACGGTTAAAATTGGAAAGTTTGTTTTGTGCTGTACGTTGAGATCATTTTACTTGGTAAAGAAAAGTGCAAATTATGAATATTTCATTTTTGAATTAAAATATACACTTTGCTAAATGGTGCATTGAAGTTCCATCTTATAACACTGAAAATCAGTTTAAGTTTTTTTTTTCTTCGAAATTTCCTCCTTCTAGTTAAGGTCGCTATTAAAATGATCGATGACTTATAAATACTCTCTGGAAAGGGCCGATTAAAGCCGGTAAAATTTAATAGCATAGAAAAGCCTGATTCAAATAACCCTCCATGAACCAATCTCTCATAAGTACTGACTCTTCAATGGATTATTTTCCTTTCATTAACGCTACAGAAAATCGTATGTCAAGTGCATTTATTGCGCAGCCAGGCCCAGTGTTTTGATGCGGTTGCGAAAAGAAAAACATGATTTTATGGTAATTGATATTGCCTGGGCGATATTCGTATCACATCAATTTAAAGCCCGTGCGTGTTTTCAAATATTCGTGGGATGCTGTTGATATCAGTGATGCACACGCAAAACAAAGTTAAACAAAGCGGTTGGAGGTCTCTAAAGCCAGCTGATAGCTCATCGTTCATTATAAAATGACTTAACTCAATACAGCTGTATATTTCAAGCCAACTCGAAGACCGGTCGGTTGGGAATTTCGCCTGCTGGAAAATTCAGTATAATTTTCGACTTGAATAGTCAGTTGAAGGGACCGTGTCAAAAATGTCTTCGCAGCATACGATGTTTTTCGATGAATACTGGTTCCATACAAGTCTTCCTAGCATAGTCGTGTATATCACCGTGTCGCTTTTCACGATTTTCGCCAACTTACTCCTTTGCGTGGCGTACTGGAAGGATCCCTTCCGTGAACTTCAATCGGCTCAAAACTATTACGTGTTCAACCTTGGGATTGCGGATTTGATCATGGGAGCTATCTCGGAACCTCTTCTCGTAATCACCTACTGGGAGAACAAGAATCTTATCTTCATGATTCACTACTTATTCGCCATAATCTCAGCGTCGTGCTCACTGCTGAATATAACAGCGCTCTCTATAATCCGCTACTTCGCTGTACAACGACCCTTTCAGACGCAAAGCATTGTTAACAAGAGAAGCGTCAAAATTAGCATTGCAGTAATCTGGGGAATTTCTTTTCACTACGCTTTGCTACCTGTAGTGGGATGGAGAGACGAAACGTTCCAACTTTATTTGTACGGTTTAGGCTGCGTGATTCCAACACTGGTCTTTATATTCGCTTATTTCATGGTGTACCGTGCCCTACGCCATCATACCATCATGATCGCGCGCCTCGGGGAGCAGAGAAGTTTACCTCTTAAAAACGCGATCCGGACCGAGAAAGCCGCAACGCGAACGGTTTTATTGGTTCTTATAGTATTTCTATCCTTATGGATTCCCTTTCTTAGTATTGACTTTCTTATGGTGCAATGCGCAAAGTGTAGGACCGATGGGTTTCATCTCGCGCGGGACATCACCCTTTCGTTGGTTTATTTCAGCAGCGGGATAAATCCCGTTATCTACGCTTGGCGAATGAAGTCGTTTAGGAGAGCTTTCCTACAGGTGGCTCGCATAGGGAAGATTTCTTCTCAACGGAGGCCGAGGACTGTAATGTGGAAGGTCAATGAGGGTGCCCCCGATCTAGAGCAGAAAAAGACGCAGGATTGCAAACTGGAGAACGGATTTGTAAATTTGGTAGGGTTGAGGGCAGCAGACTCGTTTGACAGCGGATGTGCGGGTTCGTGGAATCCTGAAGAGATTTGAAATACAATAAGTGATTCCGCTGAATGATTTTGAAAACGCTTTGTAATGTTTGAGAAGCGAGGAATGGAAATTTAATAGCACTGAAGATAGATTCATTTAACAGTGGCTGTTACTACTAGCTCAGTATCGTGTGAATCCTGAATACTCCACCGTGATAATAAGTAATTCTCTCCGCCATTGTCAAACCGCTGTGTAATGTTTATGAAGGTACCTGCTAATTTATATTGTAATTACTAAGTTAGGGCAGAAATACATCACTGGGAGAAAAAATATTTTGAAAAGTACTCAGAAGACGAAGTATAAATTCTGAAATTGTATCCTATACATACCTCGGGCAACTAAGACTGAAATTGACCGCATACTGAGCGTTCTAAGAATAGTTTTATTAAAGAGTTAACCTTTAAGTATAATTTGTCTGTTACATGGGAAAACTTTGAATAATAATTATTTTTTTTAAGTATTTCTGCATAATAATATTTTGTACCTTTGCATTGATCATGAGTCACGCTATAGTTTATCGATCGCATAATGACACAAATTATAGCAAAACTCTTGTGATCCTATTACCTGCTGAGTTAGCCGGGCCAATCATGTGCTCAACATCTTTATGCAAAATAATGAATGTTTTGAGATGATATTTCAAAGGTCACTAACTCGTTTTATCCATATATCCCAATGACAGATTCATCGAAGTTTACTGACATTTTATCACTCTAAATCGCCAACTTAACACATAAAAATACGGCTAAACAGTTTTCGTGAAAGACCAAACTTTTAACACACTTTCAACAAGTGCTGTTTGTTTCTCCCTTGTAAAGAGTGTCCAAGCAAAGCCAGTAATTAATGCAATATCTTTCTTTTAATTACGCCAAACGCAAAAATGTTCGATTAACTTGATAAATGTTATACCAGCCGCATCACTTTCATCTTTCGGTGTCAGAGCAGCCAGACATGCTGGCGTGTTAAATTACCCCGGGGGTGGGGGAGGGGGTTAATACTAATCCGACGGAAGTTTGGTAGGGAAGGCCAGTGTGACTGAATGCGCTCACCACTGATTTGCTACCCTATTTGAGACACTTCTCAGCATGCCTTATGAAGTGACCATATACAGACAGTCACTCTCAGGAAGACGCTACAGTCACAAGTATTCTTTCGCTAAGGCTTTTTTAGGGGGGAGGGGAGGTAGATGCTGACAGTGTAACTTGAAAGTGTTTCTCCCTTTTAAAGACATTCGCTTAGTATGAACTCAAGCCAACTGTATAAAAGAGTCCTATTCAAGACTAAGACCTGCCTCGTTCGAGACAAACAACCCTAACGGGTCACTCCTCCCTGTTGCCAAAGCGGCAGGGTAGATCGCGCGGCCAAGTCTACAGGCCACGAAGCAAGCATTTTAGTTTTCAACAGATATTAGAGCGTAATTTTATACGAGATGATACGTGATCAATGATCAATATTGTTTTTATCGAGTGAGAAAAATAGACCTAAGAATGCCTGAGGCTATTACTATTTCTTTTTGAATTTTAATGATCACTTTCAGATTCGTCGCCAAATTGTCGCTGCATTTACAAGATTAGTTGTCCAGGGTCCAGTTGTTCAAAGGCCGGATAACTTTATCCAGTGGATAAGTCGCTATCCGTCAGTTCCAATCTGTGCAAAGATTTCAGTATTTCCTCTTGTGCAAGCGAATATGCACACTCTTACCACACTTAAGTTTGGGAGTGTACGAAAACCTTGGAAAAGGTTTTACGTGAAGTATATTTTAGACCCTGAATAGTGCCTTATCCAGCGGATAAAGTTATCCGGCCTTTGAACAACTGGGGCCAGGAGAAGACAGAACTTAATTGCAAAGGTTTTGACAAGTCTGACTGGGCTGGTGTGCACGCGAAGTGACAAAGCGCGCGATGACCTGAAGAGACCTTAAAGAGCATTGTTACTAAAGTAATTGAAATGACGCTTAAATTTGAAATGATCTCTTCGTTTGAATAAATACTCGAAGGCATTTTGCCTGGGGGAACCACGAGGAATTTTAAACGTGGGTGCATGTACCGACGTCTAAATACACTGCTATACCTTATTTTAGAATATTACAATTTAGCGTCATGCCAAAGTGCACGTGCTCTGAAATTTTCTTTGCTGAATAACGCAAATTAATTTCCTTCTTTTACGCATATAAAAAAGTAAGATGAAACTCATTTTATGAACAATTAATTAACATTGAGGTTCCTGTATGCACGTAAAATTTACTCGACTGCGGAAGTTTACTGACCGATTTGTTTTTCTCAGTGAGTTATTTTCGAATTGCGGTCTTCAATGTTATAGAGTTCTATAGAGATATTTTCCCGCAGAATGTTTGATCTTTGTTGAGCCTGCACGGTTTTACATAAATGAACATCTGCTGTTGATTTTGATGAAAGTTTGAGCGGATTCCAAGTAATTTTACTTCGTCGGCGATGCAGCAGAACACAAAACCATCGTATTACATTGTCATGTGGTTAAACAAAAGCTTTGCGCATTTGAAAACTCTCTCGTTAAGTATTTTCGTTTGTAAATTTGTTTCTTGTCGTGTTACGTAAGTTTGTTTACTTGGAACGTGGACCTTTGTGTAACATGTGAACCGTCATCTGCGGCTGCCTCGTGCAAGCAAAATCAGTAAAACAGGCAATCCTTTTTAGCATTAGTTTACGGGAAGCCGTGACTTCCACCCCACGCCACTACCCTGCCAAGACGAAACTTAATGGGATTTGCAACCTCTTACCATTTACCGCCTTTTTTCTGGCCGTATACTTAGTTGAACCAGGCTACGATCACTGAAACAGCTACAGTAAAAACGGGCCAGCCAATCCTGTTTATTTCAGCCGGGTGGATATGCGGATATCAGTTCCGATGCATGGCCTTAATTGTCTCAGAAATTCGGATTTAGTAGTAACGAAAATCTAACGTTTCCTTCGGCAAAGTGTCACCTCAAATTTCGATCGTAAGTTTTGAACACTGGGAAACTAGTCCTTTCGTTGTTTGTAGCTGAGGAGCAAATACATCGTTAAAATGCGAAATATGGTCGCCTAGCATTTTCGGAAAGCCACGTAGCAACAACTCGTAAATTCGGCAAGTAAGATTTCGCAGTTTCCTAAAATTTTCTCTACTAAATTTTTAGTGAAAGCATCTGAACATATCGAACTTTATTGTAGCTTACACAAATTAAAGTGCCTTTAAAAGGGCAAGGGCATGCAGAAAACGATCTAGGAGCAAGTGCACAGGGCTGGCCGATTCATGTTTTTCGGCCGAAGGGCGACCACCAGTGCTCGACACTAAGCCAATTTGGCCAGTTGATTTTATGCTAATTCATCATAGTGACAAACTTGATATATTCACTTCAAAGCGTGTCATGTATTGTTTCTTTCGATTTGTTTTCGCAGTCAATTTTCCTGATTCCTCCTCGACAGTGTTTACCGCAACAGATCCATGCGACCGGCGCTTACTGAGGTCAGTCTTATGAC
Organism: Pavona decussata; assembly: GCF_977016875.1. NCBI lineage: Eukaryota > Metazoa > Cnidaria > Anthozoa > Scleractinia > Agariciidae > Pavona > Pavona decussata. The sequence continues at coordinate 3,082,955 of NW_028145480.1, read as the reverse complement.
TGTATTCAAAATTACCTGGGGGAAGTCTTTACACACGCTTTCGTGTTTAAAGATTTAGCACGTTTACACACACTACCAAATTGAAATAGCTAGGTGTTACTTTGATTGTCGATTTTTTTTTTGACAAAAAGGACACTGCGTCCAAATGTGGCCCCAAAAGCAAACACTTTACAAGACAAGACAGGCTTACACAATTTACGTGACCTAATTCATCCTTGCCAGGCTTGCTGAAATTAAAAATCATCCTTGCCGATATTCATCCCTTCCTTGGCGATTAGCGTGCGAATGGGGTTTCATGGTGATTACTGGCCATTTTTTTATGTAAAAGCACTGTTAATTAAAGTTCATATTTTAATAGCTTGCTCACACACTAATTGCTTGTAGATCACTGGTCAGTCGGAGATGAAGTCTAGAAAATTTGTAAAGAAATGAAAGTTGAGCGGCAAAATAAGTTTGATAAAAGACACAGAAGATGTAGAACGGGAAGCCTGCACGGGTAAAGAACTTTTTGCTCAATGTCGGCCTTAAAAGGCCTTAACACGGTTTTCGACGCCATTTTGACGAGTAGGCAAACAGGCTCGAAATAACAGTGTTTGTATGGAAATCCGATGTCAAACAATGTTCATAAAACATCGTTTCTCGTGAAAAATTCATGAATTGGAAACTTTTGGCACCAGGAAAAGGATTTTAAGAAAGAAAAAACTTGGAGGGATGTAGGCAAATGTATGGAAAGTTCAAAACACGACTAGACGCTTTCTGGCACAGCTACATCCCTCCAATTTTTTTTTTCTTAAAATCCTTTTCCTAGTGCCAAAAGTTTGATGAGAGAGATGCCAAAAGAGAGAGATGACACGAGAATGAAGAAAGAGGAGAGGGGAAAAAGACAGTACATAAGCTGTTGTTTTTATATTGGACACTTTGGAGAGTGTTTGAACGAGAGAAAACGATTCGAACTGCACTCCGGGCAAACAAGCATGTTTTGAGATGGCCCATTTCAAGTCATACAAAAAAAAAATCAGCAAAATCTCTCCCGTATTTTATACGTCCAAGAGATTTCGTTTATTTACGTAATACTCATTGGGAACGGATGAGCGCGAGTGTTACAATAATTTAAGAACTGCGAATTTACGAACCACACTCTCAAACACTGAAGCACGTTTTGAGTTGGTCCGTTTTCAAAAATTCAGCTATAAATAAACCTTAAAATCTCTTCCGTAGTTCATACTTCTTAGGGAAGTATGAAAAAAGGAAAAACGTGAGCGTTGCAATAATTTCAGAACTGTGAATTTACGGAAGATATAAAAACACAAGCACATGACACAGGTAAACTGCTGCCAACGTTTTTAATTTTGTGGCGTTGCTGTTTGAAAATGAGTACTATTTTAGTTTAATAGCTGTGACATACCTTTCACTCAACTAACATCGAATGATATTGATCGGAAAAATGTAGCGTTTCATTAGTACCCAAAGCACGTATTCTTTAGAAAAAGAAGGCAAAAATGGGAAATAATCAAAGCAATCTCGACCATGAAACGGACTCGACGGACACTAAGATTACAATAGACATCCGTTGTTTAGACTAACCTCACAATAGAACTTCAAGCAAGACAGTCGGAAAAAGCCAGTTTTAACGTTTGAAAAACCACTTAACTTAGATGAACACAACACTTGGGCCACCGCAAATTTGTATTCTCGATTTTTTTTAATCATTCACCTGCTGGTAGCAAACGCTTACCGTAAATGATCTAATCAGTAAATGCCCCCTCTCTTATGAACGCCTCCTATCTAATTAACGCCCCCCTAAGTGACAAGTTTGTATTAAACGCCCCTCTCTAACAAACGCCCCCTTCCCGGAGAACCACCAGAAACAGATCTACAATACAATCAATTAATTTATTTGCGTTCTTGCTTAATTAACACCAGTGTGCTAGTTACGTCTTGCTCAATTTCCAGTTCAAAGTGAGGATAGTGCTCTTTATTGTTCTTGATTTCTGTGCTTAGGATATCAGCAATTATTTTTCGGCTTGTCCTAGCATTATAGCATCCCGGAATTACAAGGTCTACTTCACGTTTGACTAGATAGTCTTCTAAAGCTATGTCATAATACCGTATTTAGTTTACCATGTTACAGAAATTAGAATAAACGCCTCTCTCTTTTAAACGCCTCTTATCTTTTAAACGCCCTCCTCGGACCCTTGATATTCAATAAACGCCCCTGGCTTTTATTAGATCATTTACGGTATGGAGAGAAATGTTTTTGAAGACGCCCGGTTTTCAAATATATCCGTATTGAGGCAAAAAAAAAAAAAAAGGAAAAAAAACTTGTGTGCGGAACCTTCTTAGTTGAGTGTGTGCCCGTTGAAGGCTCAAATAATAATTACAGTCCGCTTGTTTTAAAGAAGTGATCATTTTAAGATGTGCAATAGACAACTTCACTCAAGAGCTAAGAAATCAATCATCTGTAATTCTAAAAGACCGTTCAGCTGTAAGTTTTATGCAATATCATCTCATACCCTGAACACGCGCTGATGAAATTTAAACGAAACTTTTTGAAATACACGCGCTCGTCCAATTTTCAAAATTAATCCGTATATTGTTATATATTCCCATACCCTGAAAATGTTAGCTGATATCATGGAAACAGTCTGTATCGTACAAGAATCATGTCAGCGTACGCGTGACGCCAATGAAATATGACGTACAATTAAACCAACAGAAATTTCGGTGTCTATTTATAAACTGCAAATTTAGCCAAGTTATAAGGTAGGAAAACTTGAAAGTTTCTCCTGAATGTAAAATAAAATGCCCCGCTATTAAAAAGAGGTAAAATTTAGCTGGTCATGTTGAGGTCAAAATTCTTAACGAGAAAATTTGAATTGAGATCGGACAGTTGTAATGAATTGTATAGTTAAAACTATCAACCACGCAAAAACTACAAACAATGTGTACGTGCTCGTTTGATCATCACTACCATCAAATAATCGACAGATTATTGCATTTTAAGCCTCATTTACACAAGCAAGTTTTCCTTGACAAGCCCACTTGTCAAGGAAAACTTGTCCCACACGCGCAAGTTTTCGTTAACAAGTTTTCCACCTTAAAATAATAATACAGTTGACTTCCTCGCTAACTCGAACCCCGCGCTAACTCAAACCAAAATCGATTTCCCCTGGATTTCCGTCATACATTTACTGTAATTGTACCCTCACTAACTCGAACCATCGATAACTCTAACCGATCCCATCCACTAACTCGAAGCAATTTTCGTTTCCCTTCAGGTCATTTTCTATATGGTCTTACCCTCGATAACTCGAACCCTGTCTGTCAATACGTTAAGTTAAGTTCTGATTAATTTAGAAATACTGTTCCATTTCCACTCGACTTCTCTTCAATTAAATCTGAATGTACACCGTATGAATAGAAATACAAAGTAATAGAAACACCGGTTTTTTTTCCTTATATCCAGTCATTTGATCTCAAATCCCGATAACTCGAATCTTTTTTCAATTTCCGTTGAGGGTTCGCGTTATCGGGATTCGACTGTAATAATTAAAAACAAAAAACATAGCGCCGTTTAAGTAAGCGAACAACAAAAGCGTTTTGTTTTTGGAGCCGCAGCAGGTTTGCTGATACAGGCAGGTTATGAAATGAAAAAGAGGTGTATTCTCTGTGCTTTCGAAGCAGCCTTTGTATTCCATAAGCTCTCTCTACTTTGTAGCGCTTCTAAAAGCAGTGAAATGGCATGATCCCTCCAAACACATTTAGCCATGTTGGGCGGAGCACGCAAGGGCCTAGGAACCAAAATTTCCATAAGGCCTTCGCAATTCCTTGACAAGTGCACTTGTCAAGTAATTTACACTAGCAAATATCATCCTCAACAAGTTTTTCTCTGACAAGGGTCCTTGTTCAAAAACTGGCATGGACAATTGTCAAGGAAAACTTGTCATATTTTTCCATTTACACTACTCATAAGAAAAACTTGTCAAGGAAAATTTGCAAGTGTAAATGGAGCTTTAGTCTTCAAAATAGTATACTAGACATAAAGGTATATAACGAAATGGAATCCAAAGTAAAAATAATGGTGTTGTTTTATTTGTAATTATTCTAAAATTTTTCTGATGAACAAGAATAGCCAGGGTGGAAATGGTTGCACACTAAGAATTAAAAATGCAGAGGGGCGAGGAAGGGAAAGCATCACATCAATTTTTCAGATCTGCTTTAACCTAGCTTGCTGTCTGCCCAACAACCTATTGGCAATTCAACCATTTTGATTTTATAGTGTCCTCGGTCGGCTAGCGTGCGTGGTCTGGAACATTAAAATGTAAGGAGACCGGATCTGAGAGTCTGGGATGTCGCTAACCGCAACGTAAATGCCACTGATAAGTTGGAATTAACTTCTGCAGAGCTACCGATCTCGTTTCGAGAAAAACAAAGTAGATGAGATTCGTACCATTTGCCGACAACATTTCGAAGCCTCTCGTTTAAATCAGTGGGCAACATGTAATACCTTACTACGCGGTTAGTAACACAAAAAGTTAACCTTGAGGGAACTGGTCATAACAAGTGTCTTCGAAGAGGACCCACCTTGTCTGGGGTAGGGGCATTCTCGACCCCAGTGCTTACGCTTCTAACAATCTGAATGACCGATCGAAAACACCACCTATCTCATGAACATTGGCAACAACAATTTTATTGGCTTTAAAATTTTAGTTGACAGAGAAATATTCAGCTAGTATGAGTCAGCATTACTAGATCAACAAGAAAAGCGAGGTTGGAATCTCATTGTCATTTTTTAATGCTGTATGGAGGAGTGGCAGTGCAATAAAGACACCATCTTTGAGATTGAGGAAGGGGATGCAGTCAGAGACCACAATCTATTTTGTGGTTTGGTGGGTCCTGTTCGAGTATAGTAATTTTGACTACTTCCCTAATTTATTGATTTCTTCGGCGCTCGGGGGAAGGGGCATTCATGTCTATTTCTGAAGCTGTTCAAAATTAAATAGCTCTGTGCAAAACCGAGGCAAGAACCAGACCTCTTTCGCGTTTACAGGAGGCCGTGACAGTGCACGTGCATCCACTTTGCACAACTTTGTGTTGACTTTTGGCGAAGCCTGCTGCATGCATGGCATTTCTGTAGAAAAGAGTGGCAGCCGTAGTTGAACCGGCCAAGCCCATTTCCAGGGTCCTCTCTCTTCCTCCCTCGAAAAAGGAAGGAAGAAGAAGGAAGAAAGAGTGAGGAAAAGAGAGAACCCTGGAAACGAGGGTGGTAGAACACATTCCATTAGTCGCGAACATGTGAACGAGGCAAATAAGCCAAAACGCCTCGTTTCCATGTTGTGTAGCCAACACCCGTTTTTCAAATCGACCTCATAGATACGGGTGCGGTATTTAGAAATCGATACCGTGAGACTATTGCTCTACACCCGTTCTGTGACTTCATCATTTAATACTTCTTTTATTCAGCTTTTCCAGAGGAAAGTTATAATTACAAAGTACTTTTAAGATATAATCCACTGTACAGGGTGAGACACGAAGTAATCTAAATGCCATGGAATTATGGCAAGCCAGGATTGGATCCATACTGAATATAAACAAGTCCTGAACTTCTATTAGTTGAAAGGTCATTATAGGAGATTATTTTCTATGCTGACTTGTTTTTAGCCTGCGTGTAGACGTCTCCTAAAACGACAAGCAGGCTAACTTGTTTTTAGAGAGAACTTCGCATTTCAAAATTAGTTAATTAGGCTTGACTAAGTACGGTGCCTCATAACACAAAGGTATTTTGCGGCGTTTATGACCATGCGGGAAAAGCAGATCTTAGCAAGGGCCACTGGAATCCAAAAGAAAACTGGGGGTAACCTCGCATTTTTCAGAGAAAATAAAGCAACAATAATTCCAAAAAGTGTTAAAATACATAACAATGGACGGCAATTTTTTTCCAAATTGAAGCTTAATTATCTCTGAAAAATGCATGGTTTCCTCCAATTTTCTTTTTGGATTCCAAAAACCCTTTCTAAGATCTTCTTTTCCCGCACAGTCGAGCATGAACCGCACAAAAATACTTTTGTATTACTTGGCATCTTCCTTGAGAAGTTAGATTCTCACATCTTCAAGCCGAGATGCGCAGAACGTATGCGCAGTAATAAAAGGAAGCACCGTCCATAAATCACAAAGCTAACTGAATAACTTACCCTAACAGTCCATGGGGCTTCTTTCAGAAGGGCTTGTAATTATATCGGAAGGGTTTTAGTGACTCAAATGGTGGATAGGAATATATGAAACTTGGAATTTGGAATCTTACGGTTTTTACCTGATTGGTGACTATATACTTTTGTTCTTTATTCCCTTTTGTAGTTCCTAATTATTTTTCGGAAGAACAATCTTTACAGAGGCTAGATTCAAATAGTATGATCTGTAAGCGCTTGCGTCATTTATTTTGAATGATGGTTCCCGGATAGAGCTTCAAGTTACTGGGAACGTGACGTGGCAATCTGGGCGGGAGTACAGTTGTTGGAAGCACGATTCGGGTTAGCCCATGGCCAGTAATTACCATGACAACTTGTCGATGTTGTTCACAGTAAACGCAGGATTGGTGCTTATCGAGCCTTTAACAACCGGGCCCTGAGCAATGCTAACAATCAACTGCAGGGCTTGTTACTTTCTACTTTTATGCTCTTTTATCTGTAGTAGTCATAAATTAAACAGGGCCTCTTCTGATAGCAGCCTAGTGCTGAAAAGGCCACCCTACCTAAATAAGGATGACTTGACTTGACTGTTTCAAAAGGGACAAACAGCATGCGTAGAAATATAACATACTGGGAAAAACAAGCACTGAAAATTAATTCTTTTGTCTCTGGCCGACGTTCTAGTTTTCTTTGAACGGTGACACCACCGCCGAAAACTTCGCCCCGCTCCTTCTACGACCACTCCGCGCGGACAACAAGCTCCGCTCCAAGCTTCGCACAGAAAGGCGAGGATGCTCCAGTTGTGACTAAATCAAGAGTTAGAGGAACAAGTTTTCATTGCGTAATGGTCAGTGTGCGAATGGAGAGTATCTAATGGTTGAACCAAGTTGCTGCGCCTTAGTACAATTTTCCGCAATCCAAGTAATCGAATGAATGCCATACGGAATTGCTTAACTCGCCATGCGTAAAGGAGTGGATTCACACAAGAGCTGAAGTACGTTAACGTCAGAGTTACGTCGCGTGCAACGTGAAAGGAGAACGTTCTGCAGCTGAAGCACTGGACCATGATCAAATCCACGAGTAAGAATGGAAACCAAAACGAAAAGAAAACAACCAGAACTATGAGCATAGTCTTCGTGGTAGATTTTTCCCTCGCCATGGCGTTTTTTAGCGCCGTATTTCCCTTCATTGGCCCGTTCATGAGTGTTTTCGTGTGACCGCGAATTGATTTAAAAATGCCGCCATACGCCATGAAGATAACGGCACTTGGCGAGAAGCAGCCTAAGGCGTACAGATAAATCTGAAATCCTGAGTCCACAAAGCCAGCCAAAGGTAACACGGTGAAGTGAATCGCATAAATCCATATTACTGTTATGGAGACCCGAATCCGCCGGCGAGTCATAACTTCTTGGAAATTAAGCGGCATTTTGACGGCGAAATAGCGATAAATGGACAGCGCAGCCATGTTTAACAAGGATGACACTCCCGATATTATGGCGAAGAGGTAATGAGCGCGGAAAACAGCTTCGCTATTGTTCCAGTAAGTTGCAACAAGCAGGGTTTCGGCGGCGAGGCCCATCAAAAGATCCGAAACACCCAGGCTAATGATGTAATAATTCTGTAAGGTTCGCAGCTGGTGATAGGGGTCTTTAACAAATGCCGCGCACACGAGAACGTTTCCAAAGATTGTAAACATCGAGATGAAAACGTAAAATATCATGCTTGTTAGATTTGTGTGAAACCAGTAGCCTTCGAAAAACATTGCGGCAGTTGGCACCTCTATAAAATTAAATTCACGCTTCCAGTGAGTGTGCTGATATGAATAAAACCCCTGATAATAGAATTATCTGGTTTATTCACAATTGTTAAGATAGCAAGGTCATTTAATTGCAACAGAAGTCCACGCACCTCACAACTGGTCCAAGAACCGAAAACTCTTCAGCGTACAGCAGTTTAAAAAGTGCTCAACGCTTTTCTTTATTTTGAATTTTCCTGTGCGCTTAATTTGTGGTCTGGCTATCTGTGGCAATTCAGTTATTAGTACAAAACCTTTAGTTTTCAAATTATAACTCGCACTTGTCAAACGGTTAACACTGTCTCGTTATTAACCAAGGTTTCAGCCGCGACCGGCGCAATCCAGTTAACAGGCCTGTCCAAACCTCGCCGAAGAAGAATCCTCAATTTTTCGGAACTCCCTCTGTTAAATTCAGCTCTTGTATCTTGAGAGTACTCTAGATATTCACCACTATTCAACTGAGCTCTTTTTATAAGCGATGGTACATCTCTTTAGAATTTCGTACCAAAAAATCACGAACAGTACTGAGTGTCGAAATTTTCACTCTAAGTTGACGAAGAAACCACTGCGATACTAATTTGCCCGCGGCGTTATGTTGTTGTTGGTTACCTTACTGCCTTCTTGTGTTAAATCACAGCAGCTCTCGATATTCTTGTTGTCCTACTTTTATACTTGCTCGGTTCTTTCCGTATCCCACGGAGCTAAAATGCCATAGGAGGTCTTAAGCCACCATCTCATTAGTTTTCCAGCTTACCTTCTACAATGCAAAGTTGACCCTGAACACTTTCGATGGAAGCAACACTTGCTACGTGAACAACATTTCCCACTGAACTTTCGATTGATTTGTCTTCCGCAGACTTTTGTCAATCACAGCTTAAATGCCGTCTGCGAATTCTGTAAATAATGATTACAAACAAGGTGACAGGTGAATCATTTTAAAATGAAGAAAGGTACTTATTGTGCCATGAAAAATATTGTAAAGTAATTACATTTCTTCTGAAACAAAAGAAACAATTAAAAGGTGAATGAATTCGTTTCAAGTTATTCGGATTATTTCTCATTTGTCGGCAGTAAATCCCGGCAATTCGGCTTGCGATTTTCGATTTTTCCGTGTACGTGCATTTTTTAATATAGACAAATCGTTTTCGTTCGATTTAAGCATTTGATCGAGAAATGCTAATGCGTTACCTTCCTCTACAAATTTTCGTCATTTTGTGCCATGTTTCAGAACTTTGTACCGCAAATTTTCGTCAACTTTTCACATGCTTAGAACCAATGAAAGTCCTTCATGACACAAAATACCCATCTACACTGGAAATTCGCGTCAAAAATGAACAAAAACGCGAGTACTGTGGGCGTTTGTGCGTCAGCTTTAAGTGAAAAAAAAAAAAAAAGCCGCGATCGGCCCTTCAGATCAACATGTGATTAATTTTAGCTACTTTAATTATCTTCGAAGAAATGAAAAATCGAAGTAATGTAAATTAGTAAATTTGACTGCCATTTGCCGCAACTATTTTTACCTTAATTAAGAGGATTCAAAATAAATTTTAAAAAAGCACGAAAACAGAGGAAGTGGAACATTTATTTTTTAAATTCAAAAGTATATCCAATCATGTATACTGTTTGCCAGTATGTAGTGTTATATAGACCTTTGACAAGGATCATTGCTTTGTCCCCTCCGGTAACTTTGCTTAACTTGTTATGGGCAGAAACATTTCAAAGAAAATTTGCACCCTGCCGGCTCATTACCTTCATGTATCCACGGCCAACTCTTCCGATAGTATCCGGCTTGAAAATAATAAGCTTTTTCCTCATAAATTTAGATTGAATCTTGAGAAGATGTCCTCCCCTAATTGTGACCATTAAAATTAAAGTATTTTGTGGTAATTTTCTTGCTTAAGCTTTTTATATGATTTACGATGTTTGAATTTGCAGATTTTCTGAAGAGTGACCATTCAAATTTCAAAAGCAACTCTTTTTCGTCAAAGATTTTCTGAACTGAACTGAACTTTATTTAACTTGGAAACATGCACTTAGCTTTATGGTATAGTCTAACTAAAACTTGATCTGTTGAGCACTCGTTCCTAATTTTGCTGTTGCACTGTTCATTATGCTGCACAATATTATATTCTAGCTGTGATGTCGGTCCAAATTTAATGCCTTTCCGGTGAGGATTTTAAAGTAACAACAGGAAATCCTCTTATCGATAGTTGATTTAAACAATCTTGAATTTTATTATTAGTATGCAGTAATGATGTTGTTTATAATTCGTCATTAACTTTAGAGCGGTTTTCAATATGAATGTCGAAAGTAATTTCGCGTTTGTTTTGGTTTTGCATTACTACGCTCTGTGATCGGTTAACAAAATCGTCGCGCCACTTTCTCAACCAATGGGAATCCAAGCCAAAACCAATTGTGTTTTGGCTGCACGCCTTTTTCCCGCGCTTGGCGCCAGTTACATTTCTTTGCTTCAATTTCTGATTGGCTCCTTGTGTTGTTTATATCTGTTGCGATTGGCCAGAGTAATTACTTTTTAGTTTTGACACTCAATTGGAAAAGATAAATTGAGCGATTCCAAATATAATCTACGCCTTAGGGCACCCGAACTCAGAAGTAACGATAGCCTTACGCATGAACCACGAAAATGAAACATACAGAGCATTTTGAATCTAATCATGGCATACCCGTCAGACATTTGTCTTATCGCACGACAGATAGATAATAGCCGTATCCAAACTAAACATTGAGATATCACTTTGCCATCTGGCTGTCAATCTTGTACGTAACTTGTAGACTGACTGTAATTGCTGTCGACATAAAATCGGCCCTAAAATGTTTTAAGCGTCCTCTAAACATTTTTTATTTTAGTCAAATACATCAGTATAGACTAAAACCGAATGCTAATTCTGATACTGAGGTCGATTTGCCCATAGGCTGTACAAGTCTTAAAGCCCTTTTGTTCTTAACTTGGCGCCTGAAATCCTAAACTTTGTCGCGGCAGCTGTCACGGGCATTCAAATGAAACTAGGTGAGCATTATCGTACTGTTTTATGATGGGAAGGGTCGGCTCAGAACCTTTTGAGACAGCACATGATTGAACAAATCCTTCACTGCATGGTCTTGCAAGTGATTGAACAAATTCTTAACCATGCATGTATGTAGTCATTTAAGTGAAAGCTACAAAGCATTACTTTCCTGTGGTGCTGTTTATTACACTGTGCAAGGTGATTCTAATTTTTGAATGAGACCTAAGTGACTATCTAATTGAAACGGGCATTGATCAGTGCTTTCATTTGGTGCGATTTATTGTGCTGTACAACTGAAGGTGATTCTAAAGTCAGAATCTATGGTTTAAACCCTATAAACTATGTGAGACCACGGTTCAATTGTAAACTAGCAAAGGGTGGGCAATGCTTTCCTGTAAGGCTGTTTATTATTCGATTGTTTCGCGCAAGCAACTTTTCAGTAAATTTATAAGTCAAATTTCTGGCTTAAAGCATACCTTTGATTACAATTAGACGGACAAACACTCAGCCCCTCAGTCTTGTGGAAGGTTGGAATCCGGTGGAATCTGTTGTCGCCAGGGAAAGATTCTCATCCACTTATACACATTGAAAACAGATATACATACATCTAAATTGCAGTTCATAAACATTCTCAGTTTCTTATTAAAGTATAATACAATCGTCTTCCGTGCAATTAAAATCGCACAGCTAGGTAGCTCTAGGTTATTTTGCAAGGCAAAGCTCCAATGGTCACCCGCGAAGATATGAACTGACACACCTGACACGAGCGATATATCAACAACGCGACATGCATCTTTAGTATTCGTTTCATACTCTTTCTGGCCAAAACAAGCTATTAAATAATGCATCACAGATGATGATATATCAGTGAAAATAATTCATGGGGTAAATGCAGGTAATTAAGGCCTGCAAAATTCTAAAACTGACTGGCTATTCCTGATATATGTTTAAAAAGAACAGTGGAAAAAAGTGGTAAAGAGTTTCCTTATAAGGCTAAGTCAGCTTAGTCGCCATGGCAACAAACAGCGGTAACTAAGAAGGATAATTTTAAGCCGGTTCTTTTAAATAGTGACAGTCAGTGCTATCATAAAAGCCTATGACGAAGGAAAGACACTTTTGAGGACATTTCTGCTGAATGCTTAAAAAAAAAATAGAAAATAGAAAAAGAACCATTTGCCAAAAGAAATTGGTTTGGGTGATTTCTCAGGCAGCGCGCGTGGCGTAATGGAAAAGAAAAATGAAACCTAGTTACTCATCAGTACGTTCAATTAATTTTATTTCAATGATCTTGCTCTGTTGTTTGCTAATTCTGTCACTACTATAATGAAATTCGTAAGTGCTGTGCATTGTCTTTCAACAAAACCAATTTCCCCCCTATTGATGCGCAATAAAAATATAAAAACAAGAGCGCAAAATCAGCAACGTTGTGCTACACTACTCCCAAAGATTTTCACAAGACCGATATGAAATTTAGTATTTATTACATAAATCATCTTTTGCAAACCAAATGCTGAATTATCAGCCATATCAGCTTATTACAAAAAGCTTAATGTCTTTCAGTATATTTCAATTCAAATCAATCTATTTTTCTTAATAATATCATAAATGGAAACTGGCACAAATTGGTTAAGAAACCGTCCTGAAAAGAATGAAAGTATCGACGCAGAGGGATGGAAAAAAAAATCCCAAAGAAAACCATAAATTTAAAACTTAAGATGCTAGAGTTCTTCATCATAACATCTAAAATTAAATCAGCGGCTCCAGGCGCAGTTTGGATGAAAATAAAAAATCTTTTCAGAACCGCGGGGCAAGTCAAGTGGCACGAGGCACCACAACAACAATTATCTGCAACACTGGATCTGACCGGCTGCAAAATTGTCGTATATAAAGCCAATTTTTTGCACACATTTTTTTTCACGATAAATCGAGGTCAAGGGAATCGAAGCCACAAGAGATTGTTAAGTTACAGTTTAAGTCTGAAGCTTGTAAATAATTTATCTCTATATAACGGAGAAGTGTTCAAAGCTCAAATGAAGCTTAGTTCTTTTGCTTATGCATTTTAACTGGAATCGGGCTTAAGAGAAGCTTAAAATACAGAAACTATTAACATAAGCTAGTCTAAAGTTTTTAATTTACCTTACCGCTGGCTCCATCTTGGCGTTACGTTGAATTGATAATTAATCAAACTAGTTGGATTATGGACATGAATTTTTATCCAATGTGATTACGATTTTACAACGGACAATACGAATCTTCTGTTCTGCTTGAACTGATTTTCGGTTGTTATGCGCTCGAGGGCTGAGGCACCAAAACACAAAACAACCTTCATATCATTGAACAAGATCGATGTACGTGCGTGCTTATTATCTTTTTCTGTGGGTTGTCAAAAGTCGTAAACGCTTCAACTGTCAGGAATCAATCGTTTGATAGCTATTATAAATTAGCGGATGAAAAGGGAGTGTGGCTTTGTTTGCCTATTATCAAACCGTAAAGAGCTTCTCATTTATCCGAGCTATGGCGGAAACCATTGCATCTTGAAATTTACGTTTCTGTAGCAGCGAAAGTAAACAGAAAAAGCAAATTTTCTAAGCGTTGGTACATGGTACCAAGACTGATAATGAAATTGTCATTCTTACTATCGCTATGGAAACGAGGTGACGGCGATAAGGATTTTAGGAAAAGAAAATTAAAAAAACTCGCGTCTATTTCTCAGCTCTTCGGGAAAGTGATGAAATTTATAAATTACGTCGAATCAAAGAACGTACATGAAAACACACCTGACTCATATTAATAAACAGTAAATAAACAGTTTAATTATATCACGTGAACCTCGTCACTTTCCCGAAGTTTAATTAAGGGAGTGTGGCTTTGTTTGCTTATTATCAAACCGTAGAGAGCTTCTCTTTTATCCAAGCTATGGCGGAAACCATTCCATCTTGAAATTTGCGTCACTGTAGCAGTAAAAGTAAACAGGAAAAGCAAATTTTCTAATTTGAAACTGTTGTTCTCACTGTCGCTATGGAGACGAAGTGACGGCGATAAGGATTTTAGGAAAAGAAAATTAAAAATATAGCGTCCATTTTTCAGCTCTTCCGGAAAGTGACGAAATTTATAAATTACGTCGAATCAAAGAACTTACATGAAAACACACCTGACTTATATTAATTAAGGTAATAGTAAATAAACAGTTTAATTATATCACGTGAACCTCCGAGCATTTGTCTCAGACGTCAGAATGATGGCCCAGTTTAATATGTTCTAAACAAATATGTAAAGAATGTCCCGGAAGTTAATAGCGCTGTTTTGAAGGCCAGCTTAATTAATAAGCGTAGAAATCTAAAGAAAAAGTCACCAGACAGTCGACTGTTTATACATTTTTAAGTGATCAAGAGATGTACGAACCGATCTTCTTGGGTGCAGTCACTGAAAAAAACGGGAAACTGATAGGCAATTTTAACGATGGCGTCATTTAAAACTATCAGTTTTCTTTTGTAAATTTGGGATAAATTGCTGATCTAAATTTAAAGACCTTCCGATTACTAGTTCGGATGTTCGTGGAGACTCGTGAGAGCCAAGGCCATTAAACTAGGTTCATGGGACAAAAAGTCCTGCATACTGGTAGGATTTGAATGTCAATACTAAAGCCAAGCCGGGCAAATCAATGAGAATGATGTATTATTCATTCAGTCGATTTAAGTCAATTGAAGTATTTTGGTTTTGACAAAATGCCACCAAAACAAGTAAAAGAAATTTCAAAACATTCAGTGAACTCATAGGAGGGACTCAGAAGCAAGGTAAGCCAACTCACAATTGCTCCCAATAAACAAATCGTCAAGTCAGTGTGTTTCAAAACCTCAGGAACATTTAAAGAAATACAAATTATTTTCTATAGTAATACTCATACATCATTTATATAGCGCTCTATACAAGGCTCTAAAGCGCTTAACAAGAAATATCGAACTATAAAGTTACTTACTAGATATCAGAAATTATAATCCATCAAATATTTTCGCTCGCGCGCGATTGGTTTAAACGCCTCACGTGACCGAATATACCCCAGCTAAAACTGGGGAATATCCTCGTGATATTCCCCAATTTCAAAAACTTCAAGGAGCGTAAGGAGCGTCAGGTTGGAATTAAAATGAATGTCAAGATGGGCGAACGGTTTGCTTTTGTGACAGAAGAAGAGATAAACCTGTTGGTCGATAAACCAGTACCAGAAAACAACATACGCTCTAAACGTTTTTGACGGTAAGCTGTTCGTAAACGAAATGTTGAAATACTCAAGCTCGTATTTGCAACATTTTCTCTTGGTTTGAACTCTGTTTAACAGTCCTTGAATTAAAAATGTGGTAAAACTGAAAAATATGAAAGGCGAAAAGTTTTAGCCCATCTCATTTAAGAGTATTTATGGTTTTCTTTCAGTCTGGCGAAATGAAAAAGCCATCAAAAAGCTTTTAAACGAGTTTAATTAATAAGCTCGAAGCTCGCTCACACGACGGCAAATATTACAGTTGTAATTCAATGAGAGCAATTCGTGCTGGCCTGGATATAAGGAATTTAAATAACGAAAACATAAATTTCAGTACCATTACTGACAGAGTTCAAGCCGGTTAATGATGCTATCAATGCTCACCTGGTCGAGATCGCTCGCGAACATAAAATCTCGTCCACGAAACAAAACCCAGCCATGATACCCCGAGATGTCGAAATCCTCTTCGAAGAGAAGCAGCTTGTCCTACTCTCGAGCAACAAGTTTAATCCTCAATTTTTGTGAACGACTTCGTTGCTGGCTCCATTCAATGTCAAGGTAGCAAAGAAAGCGCTTTGATGGAATCCAGCAAAAACAACCGGTGGCGTCGTATTCGACTGCAGGTTCAGCTTCGATTTCTTCACAGGTCGTTTTCGGCTAGCAAATTCCACAATTGTATTTTCGATATAAAGTGCTGCTCCAATTGAACTTTTCCTCGAGCTTCGCTCTCGGAAAGCTATTCGCTTCTCGGAACAGATAATGTCCGCGGACAAATATCTGAGCATATTTTCGCGCCAAATGGAGGCTATTGTTTATATAATAACAATAAAAAAGTGCAATGATAGGGTCGAGAGGAAGTTAAAAATAAGCAATACGAAACAAATAGCTTTTCAGTTTAGATTTAAAATTGGTTTAGGTTATCGGCAGATCTAATTTCATATGGAACAGAATTCCACAGTTTCGGCGCAGCAACGCTGAATACACGGTCACTAAACGAGACGGTGTACTGATGTTTGTACTTGGAACTCACGGTTAGTTACAACTGATTAGAGGATCGTAGAGATCGCACAGGGATATATATCTGTCAAGGAGATTGGTAATATAATCAGGTGAGAGACCATTTAGTGCATTCAGTTTGTAGATACTAAAATTTTGAAGATGATACGCTGTTTGATGGGGAGCCAGTGCAGATCAGTTAGGAGCCGGGAGTAACGTGCTCCACCCAGGTGGGGTACTCGGGTATAAACGTGACGGGCAGGGGAGGGGGGGGTCCGACGGAGCCTTACATTTTGAACCCAAAAAAATACAAGACTGGAGATTATTCGAATCATGCTTTTGGATCTTGCGGGAACTTTGGCTTGAATTGCGTAAGAACTATTAGCCTGGCGGAAATTCGAACCCAAAAAAATACGCGCAGACTTTTTAGACTCAAAAAAATACACGGTTAAATCTTCGACCCAAAAAAATATAGAAGTTGAAAATTTTAGACCCGAAAAAATACGTCGGACCCCCCCCCCCCCCCGTCACGTTTATACCAGAGTATCCCCCCTGGGGTGCTCCAACTTTCTCTTGTTAAAAACCAGTCGTGCAGCACAATTTTAAACCAGCTGAATGAAGCCGTTGAATAAGATTCTGAGGGATGCCATAATTATTTCCTGTGCCGTACCATTTTATAAAGAACCGCTCATCGAAGACATCGCAGTATAAGGGTTGATTAACATTTAGATCCTTTTAGAGGCGTACACGAAGCAGGCAATAGGTAAAAGGATACGCAACAGATAAAATTGAATACCGTAAACTGCTGCTTATTAGCTCTTCCGGTTATAGACCTATCTACCTGTAAACCAAAAAAATACATCGATTATAAGCCCCCCTCTCGGGCTTCGTTCGTGTTGTTAGTTTTAATTTTGTTCAAATATTGACGTTTTAAAGCTTAATTAAAAACCAGTAAGTGAACAAAGTATTTCGATCAACATTGCTATAGCTCGTTTCGAAACGTTTTTTTTTTTATTCTGGTTATACCCCCCCCCCCCCCCCCGATATAAGCCCCACCGTAATTATAAGCCCATCTAAAACCCCTTACGAAGTTGTATAAGCCCAGGGCTAATAAGCGGCAGTTTACGGTATATTGTGAGGTTACGCCTTTTTGGAGATGTGAAATTTCGCTGGTTAATTAGATATTTTTCTCAATTATTCAATTTTCTTTTAGAAATTGTTAAAATGAACTTTAATTTGGGTGAAAAAAGTATTTATTTTTTTATAGAAGGGGCCCTGTGAACCTTTGGAATAGCCTTAAAAATTTATAAGACTTGACATCACCCATTTTGCCAAACCTTGTAGACTCTTTTGCTTTAGTGGATTCCGGATCCTAAATTCCAGCTGTCCATTCCAATTTTAATTTTCAGTTGATGTTTTCCGTACCAATCTCCTTCCGCGGTGGCGCGGCAATGCTGTTGCACCACGGAGATGTAATCCATGCTATACTCAGTGTATTCTTCTCGCAAATAGATTCCTCTGAGTCAAAGACATTATGATTTTGTGAAGAACACATTTAATTGAAAAGTACGGCATTTCTGATCCGAGAATCAGTGGTCTGCTCTGAATCGGCTGAGTTGAAGCAAACAATATGGCGGAATGTTTCGAAGTTTTGCGCGAAGCTTTTCTCGAAGAGCAACAAGACGAAATCACAGTTCTTCAGTCTATCTTTGAGAACGATCTACAAATGATACAAGGCGGCGATGGCACAAGTAACATTTGCTTTAACTTGACTGTTAAAGTCAACATCCCTCACGATGTAATCGGCTTGGAAGCTTTTATTTCTGTGGACGTTTTCGAAGGTCTACCTCGAGGAACTAGTAAGTCCAGTGGAATTGAATCGGACAACGAACTTGGAAATTATCGAAAAGAGGGCTCAAAAAGTGAATGTTCAAGTAACAATTTGAATAACGAAAGCCATCTTGATGTGCAAGAAAATGGAGAAGAAGCAAGTTCCCCGGAAGCAAAAGAGAACCAAACTCCGCGTTCACAGTCATCCCACGGCGGTTTTTCAATGGTTACAAAACCTGGTTTTACTAGATCCATATCTCTGCAACACTGGCATGTGAAAGCTGACATCCGACACTTGACTCCAATTCATCTAACCTGCACATTTCCCCCATTCTACCCCTCAGAGTACCCACCTAAGTTTTCATTGGCCTGCCTGTGGCTCACACAAAGTCAGATACAAGGACTGCAAGAGAAGCTGATGCAGCTGTGGACAGAGACTCCCAACTTGCCTATAGTCTTCACTTGGGTTGACTGGTTGCAAAATTATGCATATGACCACTTGCAGTTTGGTTCGCACTTAGTCCTCAGGGATTCTGAGCCATATGAAGCAATGCTGCCATCACAAGCAGATGCATCAGCTAACAGTCAGTTTAGACACAGAGGGAATTTTAATACAAAGTTGGAGGTAGCTTTGCTAACCATCTTTGAGTATGACCTTAAGATGCAAAGACAAGCGATTCGGCAGGGGAAGCACTGGTGCGAAATTTGCTTCGAAGAGAGGGATGGAGCGGAATTTCACTATCTAGATGAATGCAGGCACTTCTTCTGCACTGAATGCTTGAAAGCACATTGCGGATTGCAGGTTGATAGTGGGAATGTGCTGAACCTCCTCTGTCCAAGTCATGATTGCAAAACCACAATCCCACCAGAGATGCTTCGAGAGGTTCTCACTGCTGAGAAGCTAGAGCGATGGGAGAGGCTTTT
This sequence comes from Pavona decussata, assembly GCF_977016875.1. NCBI lineage: Eukaryota > Metazoa > Cnidaria > Anthozoa > Scleractinia > Agariciidae > Pavona > Pavona decussata. The sequence goes on along the minus strand of NW_028145480.1, from coordinate 3,063,947 downwards.
GCTCAGCAAAACCTTAGATGTCATGGGTGGTGTTGTTTACTGCCCACGTTGCAATGTGGCTGTTATTGTTGATGAGGATGTAACCTTAAAACTTGGCCGCTGTGCAAATTGTTTCTTTGCATTTTGTACAGAGTGCTATGAGCCTTGGCATCATGGACTGCCGTGCGGGGAGGAGGCTGAGTCAGATTCAGATGATGAAGACAACAGAGGTAGAAAACTGAGTGAAGAGCAGGATGCACACCTGGAACTAGCTGCTGATAGAACATGCTCTTGTCATTGTTGTCATGTCAAAAGAGATAAAACAGAATTCCACTACCTTTATGAATGTAGACACTTCTTCTGCACTCCATGCCTGAAGGGATATTGTCAGCGGTATATTGATGGTGGCCAATTTAAGAATCTTAAGTGCCCAAGTCATGATTGCCAGGCAAGGATCTCAATAGAAATCCTGCGAGACGTCCTTGATGAAGAGAGATTTAAGCGATATGAAAAACTCTTTCTTGTCATGACTTTAGAAGATTTGGGCATTGCTGACGTGGACTTCTGCCCAAGATGTACTGTGGCATTTGTGCCTGATGAAAATGAAGACTCAGCACATGGGCAGTGTGCAAGTTGCCTTTATGAGTTTTGCATTAAATGCTATGAGTCCTGGCATCCTGGAAGGCCATGTCTTGGGGAAGCTGAATTACATTCTGTTGTTGAAGACAAGTTGGAATCGAACAAAGGAAAAGGCAATGGGGAGGAAGAAGGTAACAGTGCTGTAGCAGTGTCCACTGGAAAGCAAAGAATGCAGAAAGCACACAAAATGAGCAACCTGTCATTTATACGGCTCATGAGACAACAGGGAACATATCAGTCTTGTCCAAAGTGCCGCATGGCTGTGGAAAGGATTTCTGGATGTGACATGATGCACTGCTCCCAATGTAGTGCAAGCTTCTGCTGGACATGTGGTATGTGAAGTTATGTTACATGTAGTATTTAAATAATGCAAAATCCTAAAAGTCTTAACACAGTAGCTTAGTAGCTAGGGTACCAGAAGTCTGGAGGTCCCAAGCACAAGTCCCGCCCTGAAACTGAGTTGGGATTTTTAGCCTTGTTATTTCAGCTAAATAATTTGCTTTTAATGTGTAAGCAAATTTTATTACCTAATATCCTATAAACACTTGCCAAGGATAAGGACTTCTTCTTTTTTTTTGGGGGGGGGGGGGGTGAGTAATATTTTGGGTAGGGGTTATTTTGAGATGAAAAAATTGTTGGAATGAATTTTGCATTTTAGATTAGGCTTAATGGGGATAACAATTTTAGACACAAAACAGTTAAACCCGCTGACAGTTCAGTAGGACATATTATTTGGTAGCTAATTGGCTGTTAGTTTCTAAACTTTAGAGACTGTGATTCTGTGGCAGTCGAGGAGTGGAAACAAATATTAGGTTTTGTTAAGTTAATTTGGCCACTGTAATTGAGATTAATTTTTAGCTCTAGCTGATGTTTCAAGTGATATCTTTCATCAGAGCTTATATCCAGTACGGCCTTTTTTTGTGACTGAGATTTAGGGAACTTACACTATGCATGGAGAAAAAAAGAGTACATCCAGTCCTAAAGTGATATTGATGACTTGAAGCACTGGGGCTCATTTGTGAGGCTCTTTTTTATTAATTTGATTTGCTCAATTGCATTTTGCAGATACATGTAATAGGCCCTTTGCAGCTAATGGTCACATGGTACAAAAAACACTTTGCTGGATGGCAAGCTACACACTGGGACATCCAAAATAAAGCGGCTTTGTTGATTCAAATTTGAATTTTCTTTGTATTGGATGCCCCAGTGCAAAGCTTGCCATCCAGCAAGGTGTTTTTTGTACCATGTGACCGTTAGCTGCGAAGGGCCCATTAGTCTGTAGAGGTGGTGTGGTATCTGTCCAGTTGATATGAAAGTATGAAATATTGGAATGTTGTGCTCTCAAAAAATTGAAAGGCTTGTGATCTCACATTTAGCATACAACATTTAAGGTAGATGGGTTGGAATTTTTGATATTGATATGAAAGTATGAAATATTGGAATGTTGTGCTCTCAAAAAATTGAAAGGCTTGTGATCTCACATTTAGCATACAACATTTAAGGTAGATGGGTTGAAATTTTTGTTGGCTTAGAATTCGTTAAGCTTTATATACTACACTTATTCACGATGAAGCCATGGGCTCTAGGAAAAATGCAATTTGGCTTAATTAAGTTTAATTTCTCTCTATTTACAGCTGTAAGTTATATTAACCTCACAGTAAAGTACAGGTGTAGTGTTGAGTGTTTTCTCATCCTTTCTACCACTGCATTTTGTAAACAAAGCTAAGAAAACAGTCTTTTCATGAAAGTCATCATGCGAGCAAGTTCAGGGTCTTAGTAAGCAAGCATTTTCTGGTTGGTAAGAGCATCAAAACATTGTTACCTTGGTACACCGTAGTACTCATTATAATGTTCTTGTTGTTCCAAGGTAAAGTAATTTCAGGATATGACCATTTTGGAAATTGTGGAAGGGAGGATGCAACACCTCAACCAGCTCCCAGACAAGCACCTGGGGAGGAAAATGTAGTTGAACGGGAACAAGAAACCAACTCAAGGAGAAAGGTGCGAACAAAGCCCTGCCCTCGCTGCCATCGGAGGTGTCCCAAAGAAAACAGTAACAACAACCATCTGAAATGCCAGGGCTGTAAGACATCCTTTTGTTATCAATGTGGCAAGGAAATTAAGGGTGCAGTGACCATGCACTTCATAGCTCCTAGCTCTTGTGTACAGCATTCTGATGACTAGAGTCTCCATGCCATGGTGCATTAATTGTCTAGATTAATGCAATATTGTGTTAAAATTGGGTTATTTAGCTACATGAACAAACTGTGGAAACCATAGATGAAGTACTACATGTACTATTATGAATGCAAGTTATACCCTAATGTCATAATATATCAAAATATAAATTTAAAATATAAAAAAATGGTAAAGTTACCAAGATGCTGCAAGTCCCAATAGATAAAATATATATGGTTGCGATTCCAAGTGGAATACAGAGGCAATGTTAGTAAGAAGTCCTACTGTATAGAGCGGTTTCCAATTGAGTGTGGTAAAATCAAAACCAAAGTAACTACTCTGGCCAATCGCAACAGATGTAAACAACACAACGAGCCAATCAGAATTCGAAGTAAATACACGTGACTGGCGCCAAGCGCGGGAAAACGCGTGCGGCCAAAACACGATTGGGTTTGGTTTGGATTCCGATTGGTTGAGAAAGTGGCGTGAGTTCTGTTAACCAATCACAGAGCGTAGTAATGCAAAACCAAAGCAAATGCGAAATTACTTTCGACACTCAATTGAAAACCGCTCTATTCGGAAATTAATTACGGCAAAACTATTGGTACATTATTTATCGTATGTCTCACTGCGCACACTTAATTTGGAGCCTAGCTCAGTTGTGTGACCCCTACCATTTCTGTCTTCGTTTCTTACTTTTCTTTTAGTCATTTTTTTCTAACATATTAAAATAAGGTCACTAGATAAAATTATATTAGGCTTTTAGTTATTTACCCTCAGGTTAAGTGTTAATAGCTCAAGGTGGTGGTGGCGCCGCGCATTTAAACTTCTTAAGCAAATAATTCCAATTGAACATAACATGGTTGGTTCCAGATTACAAATTCAGCGTCTTTTAAGGTGGCTTACTACAGTTTTAATGGAGTATAAGGGCACAACTTTTAACTCTTTTAAAAAAGGTTGCAAGCTGTTTTTCCCTTCACTATTTACTGTTTGCTCAAGTCTTTTACGATTCTATGTGAAATTTGAACAATTAAACGTCAACAAATAGCCAAAATGAGCGACCGAGTACCCAATGAGAGACTGGGCACTAGTAGGTTAAGTCACGTTTTTCTCAAATTCTACCCGTATGACCCCACCTGAAAATTTCAAGAATAAGAAATTGGGTCTGATTTAACATTCATGCAAAGTAAAATAAAAATCTGTAAGACAGTTTTTGTGCAAACTAAGAGAATGTGAAATCAAAAATAGCTCAAAATCTGTCTTACAGATTTTTCAAAAATTTTGGCTCCAAACGTGATTCACCCGAACAAATCAGCCGTGAAAATTTCATCATAAGTTGTACGGTAAGTTCTCGAGCAATCCTCGATCAAAGACAGGTTTTTACAACCTCAGACGAGAATTGAATTGCGCATGCCCTTTATTTAAGCGCGCGCTCATGTAACGCCATGTATCGCGTGCGAGAAAGGTACAGTAAATTAGAGCTCTTTTACCGAATGTTTATCAAACTTTTTTGCCATATTTTTTGGCTTTAGGCTTGATTGCATGTTTGAACGGAGTTTTGAAACTATCACTACATATACCAAAGAGATTTGACGCCTTTCAAGTGCTGAAGTGGTTTTTGTTACTTCTTGAGGTTACTTGCGTCATTTTTGCACGCGCGACAAATACTGACGTGCGGCAGGCTATCATAGCGCGCGCTACTAAGTCTCGGAAAAACTGTAGTAAGCCACCTTAATTACTACTTTGCCGCGGTGCCTCCATAAAGTGTTATGCTATTATGCGCAGCTTGTAAAGTGCAGTGTTAATGTCATTATTATTTTTTTTTAAAAAATTAAAATCTATAAAGTGGTCAAAGACATACTAAATAAAAATAACAGTTAAACTTAACTATGATATTTGGTTGATTAATGGTTCCAAACTACTCTGAAATCTAGCCTCCTACGCAGACGTCCTTAGGGGTTCGTCACGCGTTTCCTTCCCCACGAACGTGGTTCGTGGGGCAGGAACGCGTGACGAACCCCTAAGAACGTCTGCGTGGGAGGCTACTCTGAAATCAGCTTGTCTTACAAATAGCGGAAGCTCTTTTTCGATCTTTTGGGGAGGGTGAAATGCGTGATGAGCCCAAAGAACATCTGCGTAGAATGCTATCAAGGGAGTTCAGATCTGCATCAAGTATACGGTGGAGTTATTTATTGATTCGTGAACCTTGGATTAGCAGACATATCTGCTCCACGAGTGAAGAACAATTCGTAATCTTTGCAAGCCATGGGAGAAGTTTTCCAGATTTCCCCCATTCTCGGGTCTATTAGTGGTAGACTAAGTTGGGTATAAATTCGTTATTTTTAGACTGTAGCTCCCATGCAGTCGTTTCAGGGAAGTCTTATTACCTTCCTGCTCACGCCCTCCTACCCCGCTTAAAGGCTGCCGTGCTATATAACAAAAACAAAAGGTTGAACAGTTACAAATTTAACAAATGAAAGTAATTTTTTTTTTACATTTTTCAAGTTGTGACTGAAAAAACAAACAAAAACGAAATGTCACCGAAAACCACTGTAACGAGAGTAATACATACATTGTCTTATCCATATGTATTAATCGACACATCTCCAGGTTAAAGGTACTATGCGCATTTGAAGACTGCTTTCCAAACTGGCCCCAAAATTCTGCGACAGTATTTGTGTGTACTCCGTCTTCAGTCACAAACTTAGGACTTGTATCAGACTAGGTGCCCATATAGATGCCCAAGGAGCAATCGTGTTCTCGTTCGTCAATTTAGCACCCGCCATTTTGCTTAACGGTATCTTAGGGAGGCATGAGGACTTGAAAAGCGCGAGAACTGACAAAATCCGTTCAAAAATTCATTAATAATTCATAAGCCCATCGACCTATCAAATGGTCGACAAAACATCACATAGAGTGGTTTTAAAACCCGATAAAACCTCCTCCTTATTAGTATGAGGTGTTTAATGTTTTTCTCGTTTGCTAATTTCCAAAAATTTCCACAAAAGCATCATTCTTATGAACTCTCTTGACACGCTTTTCCAGGAATGTTTTTGAAGCCGTTCATTAAACTCGCAGCACCTGTTTTATCGGGTCTAAAACCACTCGGCTGCGCCTCGTGGTTCTGCTGCTCGAGTTTTAAACATTACTTCAGAGCAGCGCCCGGGCCCTGGAATGGTGCCCTAGGGGTCATTGGTGCTCAGGTTTCTGCTCGGGTAATGACAAAAGCTAAGTTCAGATTAGTGCCGAGAACCGGGCACGCACACTACCTAGTCTGATGAACGGGGCCTTAGTTGACCAGTCAGTTGACAGTAAAATGTTAGTTTCCAATCAAAGCCAAATCCCCGTATGTGTTAGACACTGCAGTCGTGCGATTATTGCCTCAACAAAGACAGATAACATTTTCAAACTCAAAGATATTTATCTTTGTTATATAGAGCGACCTATTCCCTAAGCGTAACGAAAGCCGTCAGGAGTGCGGGCTTATTTTCCCGGAGCACTAGTCCAGTGTAACGTAGAAGTGGGTTGAAAAACTAGGGACAGCCGCGTTTTTTTTTAAGCAACTCCGAGATGTTTGGAAATCGAATGAAACACGCTTTTGAGTGTCTGCAGCTTCTCAAACCATTAGCTTGTAACATAATATTGGAGAAATTCACCAAAATAATGTTACAATGATTGAAATCACATTTCTCGGAAACCACCTTCACAGTAGTGATTTCCTTTACCCCTGTATGAATTATTAATGAGTTTAAGAAGGGTATTTCAAACTGGGACGAGGACGGAGGGGGTACTACTCTGAATTTTTGGTGGAGTGGGGGGGGGGGGGGGTGCAGCTCGGTTCTCCAGACCCTGACCCTATTTCAGATCCTAATAAGTAATTTTCCAGTACCCTCTTTCATACCTGGCCTCTAAAATTCATCCCTCTTTCATTCTGATAGACCTGGGCTTCTGGAATCCATACCAGTTTCTGGAAAAGCCATACTCGTTTTCCAGACTTTTAGACCAAAATGGTTACCCATTATCAGACCAAAACGGCTCAAAAACCATACTCTTTGGCGCCGCAATACCTATGTAGCTTAATTATATGGGGGAGTATGCATGCCCCTCTCCCCAGAGTTACAAAAGAAAAGGGTAGAGCCTGTCACTAAAAGACATCGTATTTATCGATGAAAGATCGCCAGTAACCTTCGGCATTCAGAACCTTTACGGAAAATGGACTTACTTACTTACTTACTTTCTTACTTACACTACACGATAACAATGTAGGTTCCAGCTTTGTAAAAGCTGAAACCACAAAAAACAAAAAATAATTTTGAAGATGACAATATACAAAGTCAATTTATATGTAACCAACAGCAGGAGAAAGAGCAAGGCAACCAGCGTCGGGAGAAACAAATCGACTGGCACATAATCAGAATCAGAAGTGAAGTGAAATCATTTTACTCCGATCCGGCTCGTCGAAACGTTGGATTTTTTCTCTTGAAGTGAAGCGTTTCGCTCACTCAACGTTTTAAAACGAAAGAAAAAATCAGCAATGGAATAAAAGGACTGGTTATTCTCAGAAGAGGCGAGTATATTCATGCAGTTTTGTTGACAAAACTTTGCTAGTTTGCTGTTTTGCAAGAAATTGTTTTCTTGCAGTTTTGACACGCCGGTCCATGATGATTATTTCCCTTGAAGTTTTATTTTCTGGTCTCGTCCAATTTTGCCGTCAAATTAACAGCGGAAGAAAGAGCAAGGCGACTCGCGGTGGGAGAAACAAATCGACTCTTTTCTCAGCTTTTAGAGGCGGCACTTCATAAACAGCGGCCGAATGTTGAAGAGAAATTATTTTACTCTAATCCGGCGCGATAAAACGTTGGATTTTTCCTCTTGAAGTGAAACTTAACGTTGTAAAGCGAACGAAAAAATCAGCAATCGAATAAAAGGACTGGTTATTCTCCAAAGAGGCGAGTATATTCATGTGATTTTGTTGACAAAACTTTGCTGTTTTGCAAGATATTGTTTTTCTTGTAGTGTTGACACTGCAACTTGTTTAACTTCTGAGCAGTCTTTTGAGCTCATTTTTCGGTCCATGCTCGGTATTTCCTTTAGAGTTTTATTTTCTGATCTCGTCCCATTTTGCTTCGTTTAAAAGAAATTTGATTCTTAGCTAAAAAAGTCAGTCAAACAAACGTCTCGCAGCATTATATCGTTTGCACAAACTACTGACAAGTTTTTCTTGCATAGCCGGAGTCTGATTTTAGCATTTATTTCTGACAATCTTGACAGAGAACAAACAAAAATACTTTTAAGTATTTAAAAAACAGTAGGATATAACGGCAACGATTAAGATGTGTGAGTAATTTTCACTGAAAGTCTTTAACTCAAGGATATATTTGAAGTCTGTTTTTTGGTTAATGTAGCCATTTTCTCTGAGGTTTACGTACGGCCTTCTTGATAAGGACTGAATTTACTAGACAGTGACACTGTGCTACGTAGCGCACATTGACTGTTCACAAACCGGTTCGCCTCGATCATCTTAAAAACGAATAAGAATAACTAAAAACAGAAAAAATAAATATCATTTGGAGTCCATTTAAATTCCGCTTCTATAAAACGGAGGGCAAAATGTTCTTAAAACTAACAAGGAACTTCGTAAAACAGACAGTAAAACACTCACCGTAGGTGCAAGCAAACCAACAAATTATTAAACAAACAAAACCGCCAACGAGAACAGTTCCCATTATAACCATGTAATTAAGAGACAAAACAAGTTAAATTCAGGAGCAAAATTATAACGATAAAACCAAATGTTAGGTATCAATTAATTTTCACCTGCGCTGTGAAGCTTCCTACCGCTTGGAAATGACATGAACATCGGATCGATAAAAATAGAAAACGGTGGATTCAAAGAAAGAACTTGCGGAGTAATTTCTTCCTTCCTAGCTGCAGCACTTGCTTTCCATGTATCTTTGGTACAAACAACCCGACTTAAAGAGTCGAACTCCAAAGAACCTAGAAGAACTCGTTGTTTTTGGACACAAAATACAGAAACCAACAAAATGCAAAACTGTTGTGCTCAGCCAATCAGGAGCGAGTATTTTCGCCGCTCGACCAATCAGGAGTAAGTAATTTTGCCTTCGATGACAGGAAAATTACGAAAAACTGCCCTCTGTTACAACAAATCAGCATTCAGTAATTCTGCCCTCTGTATTACATTGTTATTGTTGATGCCGGAGCAGTTAAGCCAGCGACACACTTGGCGATTTTATACGCCGATCGCCGCGATCGCGTATAAAATCACCGATATCTGGAATGTCAGATATCGGCGATTAAATAGACCATTTCCAAGTTGCTTTGAACCTCATTATGAAAGCGAGGCTAAGTGCAAAGTTTTTGTTATGAAAATTAGTTTTCATTCATATGCAAAACAAAATTAATTTTCATATGAAAAGTTTTGCACTTGGCCTCGCTTTCATAGTGAGGTTCACAGCAACTCGGAAAAGGCCTATTCGCTGGCATTCCCCAAGTGTGCCCTTTCCCGCGATTTTCTACACTCATCACTGCAAATCGCCAGTAAATGTTACGGGACATTTTTCAGTAAAAAGAGATTTCATTCAGTTTAGGAAATATCGAAGCCTTTGTAGCCGTCAAGTAAAACACATAATAACAATATTAATAATAATAATAATAATAATAATAATAATAATAATAATAATAATAATAATAATAATAATAACTTTATCAACAGCTACTTCCAACAAAGGTTTTCTATCATAGAAAGGTGGAAACGAGTGGCAGCGGAGAGGAAAGGTGTCGAATATGTGGAAAGGCAACAGAAAGTGTCCCACATATACTAGCTGGATGTGGGGCATTAGCCCAGACTTTGTATTTGGCAAGGCATAACAACGCTCTTAAGATTTTGTTTTTAGTTACATCAGAGGTTCCATGGTTTTCGAAAACCCAGCCTAAGCCTATGTACGAGAATGAGAGGGCGATAGCATATTGGGACATTCCCCTGTATGCAAATAACACGCACGTAAAGGCGAATAGGATCGACGCCACCATCGTGGACAAGGAGAATAAGAGAGTATCGGTGATAGAGATGAGCTGCCCTTGGGTTGAAAACAGGGAGGAGAAAGATGCCGAGAAGACAACAAAGTACGGGCCATTACGCTGGGAGCTCGAGCAGAGATATCCTGAATATCGTGTGAGACAGTTCAATATTATTGTGGATGTACTCGGAGGTTATTCAAGAGATGTCAGGAAGGCACTTAAAGAGCTAGTGGGAGATAAAAGCGACACAATAGCTCTGCAGATACAGAAATCAGTTATCACAAGCTCACTCAACATTGCCAGGCGCTTTAAGCTTTTTAAATAATGGACATTAGGCGTTTTATTATACTTTTATTTTTATTTATTTTTTAAGTGTTTTCATCGCGATGAACAGAACTTTTAGTATTTAGATTTAGGATTTTATGGATGATAAATAGTTTTAGCATTTAATTACTAGGATTTTTATGATTAGAAGTTCGGAGGTTAATTGTAAATTTGTAATTTGTAATTTAGTCGTTACATTGATTGGCTACGGCTGGCCGCCCAATCATTGTTTAAGTAATCTGGGCATCCAGAAGTTTTTACTGCCACATAATAATAATAATAATAATAATAATAATAATAATAATAATAATAATAAAAAATATCGAGGCACCTAAAAAATAAAACTACGGCGCGCAAAATCCAGTTTTACCTTTGGCAGTTGTCCTGCTTTCCCATTGTTTCTAGTATTTAAAGCGTTATGATTCAATCGTTGAAAATAATTCTTAAAAGGAGAGCATACAGTTCCATTAAGGCAGTCAAATGCAAGACAGCATACTTTCTTTTGTAAAAGGTTGTCAATTGTTAAAAACCGAAGATCACAGTTCTGCGGACTGCATTTGAACACCTGCTGTTCTTTCGAATAAGAAATGAGCTTCAGTTTGTAAAGGCGCGAAAAGTAATTTCTTTAGAATTTCCTCCATTTGTTAAGCTTACGCAAGTGAAATTGAGTTGTCGAAATACTATTGGTTACGGGTCTTATATGACAAATGTTCTTCAGTAAAAGCTTTTGAGTTCTGCCTGTAAGAGAAGTAAGCTTTGTAAGCTCTGTAAGCTTTGATCCGACAACGTTAATTGAAATGGCTATATATATTAATGGCTACACCTGCATCTTGCCACCGGGGGTAGCGCGCTTCTTGAAACTCTTGCCTAATTTCAGACCAAAATATGTGATTTTTCCTAACCTATTTCAGACACGACCTTCTTGTCGATTGCATACCATCCAAATTTTCCAAATGATCATGCTAACCCGCAACATACATACAAAAAGCTAAATTGGTTCAAAGACCAATATCATGTCAAACATATGAGTTGGACTTCGTTAGGCCTCCCAACTCCATTCAGTTTTACTCGTGAAAACTACAACCAATTCCAGACCAGCCTCACCCTATTCAGCAAAAAGTGGTCAAAATCTATGCACTACTTCAACTGATTTCAAAACGTACCTTTGCTAGAATGGACACCGTTTGTGTATAGTTTCAAACCACCCAAAACACAGTATGTGTTTTACCCGTAGCCAACTGCTCGCTTATGGTTAAGACACCTGAACGCCAATGCCTGTTATTTACTCCAATTGGTTTGTTCATTAATTCACTCTAATTGCTTTCAGATAGCGCCTTACAAATAAAATTTTCAAAGCGGCAAATTTTGTTTTAAAACAGCTTTTCTGAGTGAAGACCTTACCTGATAATATATATCACGAAATTGCGCTCTACTTGCAAAGGTCGTCTCTAAGAAAACATTTAATTTCAATCATTTAAGTTTCAGACACGACATTCTTGGCGATTGCATACCATCTAAATTCTCCAAATTATCATATTAACCCGCTACGAAAATACAAGAAGCTAAATTGGTCCAAAGACCGATATGAATAGGTCAAACATGTGAGTAGGACTTCGTTAAGCCTTCCAACTCCATTTTACTCGTGAAAATTATAACTAATTCCAGACCAACCTCACCCTTTTCAGCAAAAAGTGGTCAAAATCTATGCACTACTTCACACTAAAAAGGCTTCCGCGGTCAAAAGCGCCCTTAAACTTAAACAAGACTTATCCTTGTTGATCACAAATTTATGGAAGACGTTGTCATGTTATTATGTGCGGCATGCATGAAAAATTTAAATATCTTCTTTTCAATTCACCACGAGGGTCGTTTTTCATTACGAAGGTATTACGTACTAGGAATTAATTTATATGTAAAAGCGCTGACTCGGAGATATTAACCTTTAAGGATTGTTAAACACTTTAAAACATCCCTAGTAATGAAGACCTTTCCTGATAATATATATTGCGAAATTCCGCTCTGTATGCAATCAAAGTTGAAGTTTAAGTGGGTGGCTCCCTAAGTTCCTCAGAACCCAAATTGCGCCTTCATTCAACAATGTAATATTTCATTTTATAAAAATATACAAACTCTTTTTTTTTTTTTTTCATTTTCCTTTATTTTTATTTTATTTTTTTTCAGTTTCTTAATTTATTATTATTATTATTATTATTATTATTATTATTATTATTATTATTATTTTTATTATTATTATTATTATTTTTATTATTATTATTATTATGAAAGAAATGTGATGGTAAATTTCCAGCCTGGTGAATGAATGAGAATGATGATTATTCTAGAAAGTGACGCAGGCATACTCGGAAAAAAGAAATCCGAGTGCTCCTATCAGGAGTCGAACCTAAGACCTTCCGATTACTAGTTTGGATGCTCTACCACTGAGCTATAGGCTCGACTCCGGATAGGAGCACTCGGATTTCTTTTTTCCGAGTATGCCTGCGTCACTTTCTAGAATAATCATCATTCTCATTCATTCACCAGGCTGGAAATTTACCATCACATTTCTTTCATATACCACACGTTTGACATTCAAATCCTAGCAGTATGCAGGATGTGTGTCCCATGAATCTAGTTTAATGGCCTTAGCTCCCACGAGTCTCCTGTAGCTCAGTGGTAGAGCATCCGAACTAGTAATCGGAAGGTCTTAGGTTCGACTCCTGATAGGAGCACTCGGATTTCTTTTTTCCGAGTATGCCTGCGTCACTTTCTAGAATAATCATCATTCTCATTCTCATTATTATTATTATTATTATTATTATTATTTATTTTTTTTTATTATTATTTTTTTCGTGTTCCGGAATGTTCCATGTTCCTGCTTTTATCGACGGCCTGGTATAGGTATACAGCACAAAGGACATGAACTAAACCGCAAAAAGTACCATGATAAATTATTTCTTTTTTAAATAACAAAACTAGCCCAAATCACAACGCTATAATCTGAGAATATTCACAAGAATATTTTCGGCAGAAAAATAAGAATATTCCGCCTAGGCCGAAAAAAAACCCGATATTCTTATAAACAGAAAAGAGTGTAAAGGCTTCCGTTAAACGTCCCTATTCTGAGAGCTGGGTGGAGTCTCGCTTGTTTTAGCCTGCGAGAACAGATACTTTTTCCGGTTTTTCGCGGCGGGTGAACCAAAAGCTGAAAAGGCGTCTGCTCTTGCAGGCTACGATTATTTTTACCATTCTGTATTCCAGTTTTCCTTTTCCGGATTCCGATTTTACAAAATGGCGCCGCTCGTATCCCAGCAACCTTTAGAAACTGAAGCGAGAACAACAACTGAACTTGCACCACCGTGATGTAAGCTATTGATCCTTCTTGCAAATTTCATGACTCTCAATCAAAGCTGGTTACGAGTGTGCAAAGAAGGCATTACAAGGCTGTTGGCATCCGTAGTCTGTCGTGAGTGATCGTCCAACGTACGTGTAATCTAAGCTCAAGTCATTCATGGCGGAATGTGTCGAAGTTTTGTACGAAGCTTCTCGTGAAGAACAAGAAGAAGAAATCACTGCTCTTCAGTCCATCTTTGAGGATGATTTGCAAATGATAGAAGGTGGCGATGGGAAAGCTTATATTTGCTTTAACTTGACGATCAAAGTCAACATCCCTCACGATGTGATCGACTTTGAAGCTTTTATTCCAGTAGAAGTCTTTGAAGATCTTCCTCGAAGAGCTAGTTCAAGTGGAAGTTATTCGGACAGTGAGCTTGGAAATGATCGTAAAGAGGTTAAAGAAAATAGCACTTTGAGTGACGATAATTTGTTCAATGAGAGTAATCTTGATGTGCAAGAAAATGGAGTTGGAGCAAGTTCCGCGGGAGTAGCTGAAGTCAACAATGGCTCCATGCCGAGTCCCGAGCCCTCCCCTAACAGTCTTTCAAGGTGCTCAAAACCTGGTTTTTCTAGATCCTTGTCACTGCAACACTGGCATGTGACAGCTGACATCCGACACTTGACCCCCATACATATGACTTGCACATTTCCTCCACTCTACCCCACAGAGTACCCACCTAAATTTTCATTGGCTTGCCTGTGGGTCACACAAAGTCAGATACAAGGGCTGGAAGATAAGTTGATGCAGCTGTGGACGGAGACTCCCAACTTACCGATTGTCTTCACTTGGGCTGATTGGTTGCAAAATTATGCATACGAGTATTTACGTCTGGATTCGCACTTGGTTCTAAAGGAGTCTGAGCTGTCTGAACCAGTACCACAACCAGAAGAAGAAAATGAAGCTTCCAACAGTCAGGAGTTTAAGCAAAGTGAGAAATTTAATACAAAACTGGAGACAGCTTTGCTCACCATCTTTGAATACGACCTTGAGATGCAAAGGCAAACTTTTCGACAGGGCAGGCACCTCTGTGAAATTTGCTTTGATCAAAGAGAGGGAGCTGAGTTTCATTACTTAGATGAATGCAGACACTTCTTCTGCACTGAATGCTTGAAAGCACATTGTGGATTGCATGTTGATAGTGGAACTGTGCTGAATCTGCTGTGTCCAAGTCATGATTGCAAAACCGCAATTCCGCCCGAGATTCTTCAAGAAGTCCTGGATGCAGAGAAGTTTGCGCGATGGGAAAGGCTTCTCCTCAGCAAGACGTTAGATGTCATGGGTGATGTAGTCTACTGTCCAAGATGCAATGTAGCAGTTGTTGTTGATGAGGATGAATCCTCAAAACTAGGCCACTGTGCCAATTGTTTCTTTGCATTTTGTACAGAATGCTATGAGCTTTGGCACCATGGGCGGCCATGCTTTGAAGACGAATCAGATTCTGGTGAAGAAGGAGAAGGAAAAAGTTCAAAGAACATGAAATCAAAGAAAGCAAAGAACAGAAAAATAGAAGGTAATGAGGAACCTCAAGATGGAAGACTTTCTGCGATAACTCTTCGAAGGCAGCAGAGGATGCAGAGAGCAAAGGAGCAAAAGATTATCATGAGCAACCTGTCATTTATCCGGATGATGAAACAAAAGGGAACCTACCAGTACTGTCCAAAGTGTCGCATGGCTGTGGAAAGAATCTCTGGCTGTGACATGATGCACTGTGCGCAATGCCGTGCAAGCTTTTGTTGGAGATGTGGTATGTGAATAATAATTATTTATGGTGATTGTGCTACACCTACAGTACAATTCACAAACAATCAGTTCTACATGTTTTGCTCTAAGAATTTCTTCTTTTGAGATTCTATCCACTGTGAAAAGTTCAAAATATTTTGCCAAAAAATTTGAATGCATTATAAATGCTGGTATGCATTCTTTACTTCCAAAAAGACATTTAGGATTGCTTCTCCTGAGAATATCACATGGTTTAAAATGGGCAATTAGCATATAGAGCAAAATAAGGTCTTAATATATATTAGTTTCTTGTCACTGTTGGTGGCTTAAGGGATTAGAATTTCCTAAATGCGCCGGTGTGACTATTACATTGGAGTCTCTCTTGGGAAAATTGATCATTTCATTGATCTTTTACTTTAAAGAATGTAGATGGAATGATTACATACTAATTATACTCCTCTTGAAGTTAGAGGTTTAAATTGCAGTTACCGATAATTATTGAAAATACAAAAAGGTTGCTCTTGAATATTGTGCTGGCAAACGTTTGCAGATACTTCTTCCCAGATGTACCTTTACTGAGAAATCTAGAGGTTAACTTTTAGTTAATGTTTTTTCTTACACGTACAGTCAATCTAAATAAATGTAAACTAATATGCATTAATTGGGAATTGGCTGACCCTCATGGTCATTAGGGGTTACTGAGGCACACACTCGTAATCTGGAGGCCCCAGGTTTGAGTCAGTACCTTATCTGACCACTAGCTGGATTTTCTTTCGTGGTAGCCCCCATTCAAATACACGGCCAGACTTTTTAAATAGCCAACTCATATAGGCTCTCTGACATTTGGGATTTTTAAGGAGTTTCTGTTCTGTTTGTTTAAAATATTTGTTTGATTACACAGCCCCACCAGCTTCTTTAGCTTTAAATGTTAAACCATGTATAAATAATATTTAAAAAAAGGTTAGGCAGAACGCTTCTTGATCTCTCTGGCAATAATTTAATGATATGCTTTAGTGAAGAGTGGAGTGGCTGGACAGGAGGTCAACACTCAGAAATAGTAAACCAAATGAAGATTCACAAAATGGTATAGAACCTCAATTTATCAAAGAAGAGCCTGGAAAAAAGCCCAAAGTGATTTCTGATAAATTGCTAGATTCTCCTTCCAAATTGCCTTGAATTCGCTTATGAAACAAAAGGAGAATTTGACCTTACATCAAAAGTCACTTGGAGCTTTATTCTGCGCACCCCTACAATTGACAGTGGAGAGCTCTGGACTGGGGGAAAACAGAGGCGTTCTCCTCTGACTCCACTAAATGTACCATACCATCAAGAATAATTATTTCCTTTATACTTTTATTTTTAGGACAGGCAATTTCAGGTTATGACCACTTTGGAAAGTGTGGTAGAGATCAGGATGTGAGACTACGGCTTGTAGCCAGAGGTCCAACCCTCGGAGAAACTATAATTGAAGAGTTCCAAAACGCTAACCCGAAGAAAACCCTACGAACAAAACTGTGTCCCCGCTGCCATCAGAAGTGTCTCAAGGAAAACAGTAATAACAACCATTTAAAATGCTGGGCTTGCAAGACACCCTTTTGTTATCAGTGTGGCAAGGAAATTAAGGGGACAGTGACCATGCACTTCACAGCTTCCAGCTCGTGCATGCAGCATTCTGATGATTGAAGGATAGTGCTTCATGTGGTTCCTTGGCAACTGAAGGTCAGTCAATCATTCAATCAAGCAAGCAAGCAAGCAAGCAAGCAAGCAAGCAAGCAAGCAAGCAAGCAAGCAAGCAAGCAAGCAAGCAATCAATCAATCAATCAATCAATCAATCAATCAATCAATCAATCAATCAATCAATTTATTTTATCAAGATAAATCATTTTATCATGATAAATCAATTGACCAATCAATCATTTTATTTTATCAAATAAATCATTTTGAAACATAAGCAGGCAAAAATTAAAGTTAATAGCTTATGTTTCAAGAAATCATTATTGATCAAAACTATAAATCATTTTATCATGAGATTAATGGTCAGATGACTTGCCTGTCTTTAAAATAATAGACTGCAACTTTAAGATCGACTAGAAAGAGCATGATGACGTGTGTTTACTAATAAATTTGTTTACTAGCTTAACCATTTTATCGGAATTTAAGGAGACCTTCTATGAAACAAACCCAAGGTGACTGGCACTAAGTGAATTTCAAATTCACTTTGCCCATTAAATTCAATTTCTAATTCAATTTGAAATGCAATTTAAATTCTGAACCACACATTTCCAGAAACCATACTTCTCATCCGCCAGACCAAGAAGTGTAGTAGTGGTTTGAATCATTAATCAATAATTAATTTAATTATTTGTTACTTATGGTTGTGATTGTGGCCTTTTCAAATCCAAAATTAACACTCAAAAAACAGGCCCTAGCTACCATGATTAAATGCCTCGATTCCTTCTTACATGTAAGTAATAAGTAATTAAGTGATAAATGCACATCACTTTGAGTCATTATTCTCCGAGTAATATTTATATATAAAAAAATTATTTAGAAAAAACAAAGGAAACTTAGTCGGTTACATTAATTTTTAGAATGTTAAAAGTCAACTTCCCAGTGAAAAGGGTCATGCATGGTATGAGTAATTTCACATTTTTTGGCCAAAAGTGAGGTGAAACTGAAAGTAAGCACCTTTTTTTGCCATCCACAAAATGCTTCTAGAAAACCAAGAGGAAAATATTAAGTGATTTTAGGAAGGGGCAGAGAACAAACCACAGGTGTAATTCCAGAAAAATTTAATATCCATACCCCCCCCCCCCCCCCGTGGAAGGAATGATTCCCCCCCCCCTTCCCCTGCTCGGGAAATTCCAATTTAGCTTCATACTCTACTTTTAAAGTTTTTGTCCTTTGAGGACCCCTCTCCCCCACTCTGCTGGAAATGTTCAATCCCTTCTGTTTGGGGCGGGGGGACAGTATGCTGTATGAGTATGAGTATGTATGCTGGAACTACACAATCAGGTTTTATGATATTTCATGGATACAAGGCATTGACTTGAAAAGTAAATGTCCGTAAACGACCCTTATAAATGGTACAAAACTGGACTTGTCTATTATTTTAAGGTTTACTTACGGTCTAAGAAAAATAAAATTTGTAAGCTTGAAGAACAATTCTTTTTAAATATATTATTCTTTATTGGAACTATAATTTATCACATGGTAACTAGGAACTAGGAAAACACTACTGTGGTACTAATTTTTAACAAAAATGCTTTAGTTAAGTTTTAGCTAAAGACCACCATTATTGTAGTGTCCAAACTCGTTTTGTTATCATGAGAACAACATTAAAACTAAGCGTGGGGGGAGGGAGCGTTAATTGTCACTTTATGTAGACTTAATGTATTCACGGTATTTGGTGTAAAATTGTTTTTGTCTTAAGACAAACGTTTTGTAATAAAACGAATTTTGTACTGGTTGGTTGTGACAGACGTTTGTACTGTACTGTTGAAAGGGGGTGGGCAGTCTCTGAAAATTTGGGTGTGCGTGTGCGAGCGCTTCTTGAAACCCTTATCCTTTTTTAGACCAAAATAGGTGATTTTCCCGAAACCCTATTTCAGATCAGAACCTTAAACAAGGAACCGCACTATAAAAAGAATAGCTCCTCCCACTCTTGTCACACAGTCACCGCTTCATAAATGACGGCGGACAGTGAGAAAGTAGTATAAGTAAACATGGAATTGGTATTTCAAAAAATAAAGCCAAGTGTCTTGCAAAAAAAAAAAATAATAATAATAATAAATAAATAAAAAAATAAATAACCTAAGCTGTTAAAAGAATATTTTGGACAAAATATATTGTAATTGAGCAGAAAAAACAAATAGCAATTCTTAAGCTTTATTCACGAGGTTTAAATACGCATACGAATTTCAAATTTATTCTGTCAATATTCTATTGTCTCTTTTCGCACAGACTCTGCGATGTTTACAGCTCAGTGTCTACAATGAAGTGACAAGCGGCTTGGCCAGACAAAGGTTCCTTTTATAGTGCAGGTCTGCGTTTAAGTCGATACCCTATTTCAGACCATACAAATCCTCCAAATCATCATGTTAACCCGCTACAAGTATATAGAGGAGTAAACCCCCTCCCTCGCCTTTTGGCGCTGGACATACCTACATAACCTACATAGGGGCCCACTTAGTCGTGTTTAGGGGAGTCCCCACACTTGAGTGGATGGGAATTGCAGCTTACCGTTGAATATTAAGAGGAACAGCCAAATAGGACTCAGTGTAAACATTTTTTTAAAATCTATTATTTGTTCCAATTGCTATGGGCTTGTCACATGCCCTTCTCAAACTCATTAATGGAGAATCAAGAGAAAACAAAGAAAATCACTACTGTGACCGTGGTTTGGATATGTGTTCCTAATAAGCATAAAATTTTGCCAACTTTAGCCTTGAATTTCTCCAAGAATTATTGATCATTTGAGAAGCCATATCAAACACTCGAAAGTGTGTTTCATCAGATATCCAAACACCTCGAAGTCGTTTAAAAAAAACTCGGCTTCCTCGTGTTTGATATATTACTTCTCAAAACCATTAATGGAGAATCAAGAGAAAACAAAGAAAATCACTACTGTGACCGTGGTTTGGATATGTGTTCCTAATTAGCATAAAATTTTGCCAACTTTAGCCTTGAATTTCTCCAAGAATTATTGATCATTTGAGAAGCCATATCAAACACTCGAAAGTGTATTTCATCAGATATCCAAACAAGTCGGTTAAAAAAAAACTCGGCTGCGCCCCTTCGTTTTTTCAACTTACTTCTCAGAGTTTTGATATCTGATGAAATACACCTTCTCCTGTTTGATATATTACTTCTAGACCACTCCCAATTTTTTGACACTTGATAAGAAGAAGCTCTGAGACGAAAGCAACATGCGACAAATACAAATTCAGTTTCTGGGGAAGAAACTGATCATGTCACAGACTGTAACAGCTTACTATAGCTTCAAGTCGGCCGTCATTGCACATTTCCCTACATTAACAATACGTTATTCTTCACATTTTACTTCAGTCGGCTGCACATATCCCTGCTGAGCCGGCAAGCTAGACTGAGCAGTCGCAAAAAGGTTGCGATACACTCGCGCCAAGATTAGAATTTTCCTTATATAAACGATCAAATTGAAAACATAAACAGTTCCCCATCTTTTCTGACCCGGGACATACAAGGTCTGAATGTGAAAAACGTCCTGAAACGACACATTTTGTCAAAGTTGCCTAAACTCTTTTTGAAAATGCTTACAGGGACGTCGTCGCTTGGCTTAAGCCCAAACGAGTTGAACTAATAGTAGAAGCAAAATAAAGCCCATGCTCGATCATTGTCTTTTTTGACGAATCTGACTGGATGTTCATCCTTAATTGCCTTAGACTGCAGATTCACTCTTGAGAACTAGACTGCAAGAATTGCTATCATGAACATAAATTTAATCAGGGGAAAATTCACTATTTTTGCAAAGTTAGTTTTAGGAAAGATATGAAGTAGATGAGTCCCTTTGAGACACCATTTTGACACCTTGTTGTTGCCATCGGGTAGTTGTGACGGGGGAGTTTTCCACTCTAAGCGAACGGGAATGTTTCGGGCTATTCTAAACTTCAACAGGAGAACTTCTGTGACCAATTCTTGGGGAAGATTAACTCAAGGAGAGATCGCTTGCGAGAAAGGGCCGTCACTCCCTCGAGGCACCAAGATCTAGCCACAACTGGATGTAGATTTAACAGCGACAACTTCACTTTTGGTTGCAACAGCAGTTTTTTCTCGAAGGACGAACTGACATAAGTTCGTCCAACAGCAAGGTTGTAAACATGTAATCACTGCTGTAATCACCGATGTAATCACTTAGAGCTACATACAGAGTTGTATATATATGATTTGTACAAGTATCCATTGTTAACAGAATACAATGCGTGTGAATGTGAAAAGTAATTACAGAAGACGTGTGGAAGATTAAGAAGCCAAGTTTTAACACCAAAACCTCAATATTAACTACACTTGTTAATCAAGGAGAACTTGCACTATTCAACTGTCCTAAATTAAAAGTTCTTAAGGTGCGCAACGTAGCAAATGAGTTTTCCGAAGTGTCAGTGAACGGCTCGTGCCGCGTTATTACCGTCATTACAGTTCAC
>NW_028145480.1:3000000-3035000 GCF_977016875.1 Pavona decussata | reverse complement strand
CAAATATAAATAAAAAAAGTTATTTAAATAAAGTGTGCATAATATTGCACTTATAGAAAAACTCGAGCAGGCACCTTGGTGAAAGTTCCATTTTACATTTTTGTTTGCAAAATTTTTCTTCGGCGTTGAACTGGTTTGTTATATAGCTTGTTGTAAGAAATTAAACTTTGAAAGGCGACTATAGGTTCCCTGGCTAAGTTACAACAATATATATTAATATTAAGGACCAGTAAAATCATCTTTCCAGTATATTAAGTTTCGTATTTAAACATTGAAAATTTATAGAAAGATGACAGCGGATTCCGGATATTTTCCCCATTAATTGAAGCATTGTGTTTCACACCGCGTTTGACACCACGCCAGGTACATATATATAGTAGGAAGGCAACTTTGAAAGGGTCTATTGATAATTAATTCAGTAAATTTTGAAAAAAAATTAAATTCAACGGAACATCAGAAAAATCGAAAAAGCTGTGAATAAAACTACCTTATCTAGTAACGGTAATTTCTCTTTGCAGTCAGGATAAAATAGGACAGCAACATCCATGCGGCAGGTGAATATCTCAAAATATATCAGTCGAATATTAAATCAAATTGACAAAGTACGGCGCCCTGTTTTCCTTTTTCGCTCTACGTTTTTCGCCGCTGATCGAAGACAAAGCTAGGCGCAGAAAACGGTCATCCATGTTGAAATACGATTATTTTGCCTCACAGGATAAATACAGATCATAACAAGAAGGTTGGCTTTCTCCTATCATAGTCTAATCAATGAAATCAGTAATTACTATAGCGTTTCAAAGCTTTTCATATCTATTTTTCTGAGCATGTCGATTAAGGTAAACGATGAATGGCAAAATAAATATGATTAAAGTTTGTTCGGTTAAAGCAAAAAAAGTTAGAAGGTTTTGCGGTAGGAAATAAAAATTATTTGAATGTGGATCAATGAAAAAGGTGTCACAAACAATATGCTAATAAGGCGTCTTTATCTGGAAGACCGTTGGATTTGTTTTCTTTAATATTTAACATGCTTAGGATTTGCCGATTAACATGCATATTTCCGATAAAATCTTCTAGAATCGTCTGTTTATTGCCAATATTTAAATTCTCCAAGTTGGAGATTTTTTGCCGCCGTTAAATTATCGAAAAAGCAAATAAAATCTGGAAGTCATCTTACGATATTGTCAGTACGAAAAGAACTCCTTAATTTTGTCGAAATTAATTTTAACAAGGAATTAAAACTTCGGTTCAGAAGATGAACCACGTATGAAACCAATTGGCAGTAGAAACTCGATATAATATTCAGTAAACAGCAGTAAAATTCTAGTTTATTCAAAATTGTCGCTAACCGGGCTATACCTAATCAAACGAAATCCCTGCTTCAGTTTTATAAACTAAAACAGCTGGTTGTAGCTTTTCGTTTCCCTTTATTGTAAAAGAAAAATTGGCGTTTCGGCTTTTTGCACAGGGTCATGCAAATTCAAAAGCATCTGTGGCCCAATTTACTGGGCAGGCGTGCTTTGGCCGGCGAGCTTCATTCGCGTGTGTAGCGGCCATCTTGGGTTCAAAACGGTAAGGACTAGGGCGAGTGAAGGGTTAAACCATTTTTATAATAGGCCATTTCCGAGTGGCTTTGAACCTTATTATGAAAGCGAGGCTAAGTGCAAAGCTTTGGTGTGAAAATTAATTTTGTTTCCATATGAATGAAAACTACTTTTCATCTACTAACCATGTAGGAAGCCTCGCCTTCAAAATGAGGTTCAAAGCAAGTCAGAAATGGCCTATTGGTTTAACATGGAGCCTCTACTTGTAGTTAGTAGGGACTTTAAGAAACCACAACGGCAACACCAACGAAAACGTCGCTAAAAGATATAAGTTCGCATTACTTGTACTACTTCGCGATTATTCCAATTCGTTCAGCTTGTACAATGTGGCCGAACTATCCAGTAACAGAACAGGTGGAAACGGCGTTCAAGTTGAGACAGAGATTGGAAAATTCACCGCCATGTGCTCACGTTCTCCACAAAACCTTGAATTTGGTTATTTTACGTTGTTGTTTGGCCTAGCACGGTGGAGAAATGTACCGAAATTCATAACGCACGTGCAGGGCCTTTGTTTTTCTCTTTATATCGTATTGTTTTGTGACGTTCTCGTTGGCGTCGCCGTAGTAGCTTCTTAAACTCCCTAGTGTCACAAGACGAATCCCAGCATGGGAGAACGCGTGTAACTGAAAGTCATTATTGATTTTGGCGTGTGGTTTAGGTTGATGGCCCTCCATGGCCAAGTAATGCGTGCAACATACATCATTCGTGCAACGTTTCACTCAATAATGTTGTGTTGAAAATTGACATTGCTTGAGTATCCTTGCAAGTACGTTTCTTGTCAAAAAGTAGAAGTGAGGTCTGCTCTGTTATTGTTATAATTTTAACTTTTTTATAAGTAGCTTTAATTATTAAAATTTCCTGTTAATTTTTAACTTTTCGTCAGTTTTCCATATTTACCAAGCACGGAAAGAAGAAACACCCACACCTTTGGGTGTGGCTGTCACGTGGTAAAATATATTTTTCGTTACAGCGTCCTTGTTGTTACACTTCCCAAGAAATTATGCCGTCTTGATTGTAAGAAAGTTCACCCTCGTTTGAGCGTCGCCACTATTTTAAATGATGAATCTGACCCTTTGCTCAAATCAGCAAACGTACAGGTAGCTCGATCTGCTGGTTCGCAAATTCTCTTGATTGTGTCAAACTTCTCTCCAGCAGGGCAGTCCACGTGCCTTGTGACGCCATGCGAACACGCTATATAAGCCTGGCAGGTTGAGGGGGCCTGGTAATTACCGTCTGATTTTCCACCGCAAAATAAAGCTTCTGACACTAAAGGGGACGGGTAGGATAAAACTCTTGAGAATAACGTCCGCAACAGATATGTTTCATTTAGTTACAGTTAATAGAGAGAGAACTGCAGTGTTCTCATTGCCTTATTTTCTTGTGTGTTGTGTGAGGAATAATTTGACGCTGAGCGGTATGATGAGATACGGTATCTTTAGCAACCCGCCCCTCGAAATATGTGGACAATATAAACTATAGAGCAAAGAGAATGAGCAGGGATGGTGCAGTGGTGAGAGACCTCGTCTCCCACCAATGTGGCTTAGGTTCGATTCTCAGCTCTGTGTCATATGTGAGCGGTTGAGTTTGTTTTTGGTTCTCGTCCTTGCTCCGAGAGGTTTTTCTCAAGGTACTCCGGCTTTCCCCTCTCCTCAAAACCTAACATTTCCAAATTCCAATTAGTCAGCTTTGGACTATATATATTGACTAAATAAATGATTTATCTATTTAAGACGAGGGTTCAATTCAACTTCGAAAGAAAACTGGGAAAATACAGTAACACAAACTGCAAGGCTGATACTACGTGAAAGAGTTGACTTTGTGAGACAACAACGCGACAGAAACCGACAAAACAGGGCTGCAACCGTGGACAGCTGTTTCGTTCTTATTGGAAAATACAGTGACTATTTATATAGCTACTCCAACCACCATTAATTCTCTAGTTGTGTAGCCGAAGACATCACTATGGAAAGCTGGTTTGAATATTCTGAACTGTTACAATAACTAGTAATTGAAAGCTTTTTGATGGTTCCCTGTGAATTTACTTACATGGAACATCACAGCTTCTAGGACAATGATCTACCATCCAAGACGAGTTGGACTTCTTGCATTCACCCATCACAGACCAAGCTGGACATTCTGCGTGTCTGTCATAAGCTGTGAAGATGAATGGCATCGGAACAGTAGATTTGACGCTTTGAAAATTGGAGTCAAACCCTTAGGCCCTTAGGCCCCGTTTATATGGAGAAAAGTTCTCTCGGGTAGAAGGGTCACTCGCCTACCCGAGCTACTCTGGGCGAGCAAACTTTTCCCACATTTCCTTGCAAAACTTGGCGAACCGTTTACATGAGAAACAAAACGTTGGCTCGGCTGGAAGGGCGACCAGCCTAGCCGGGTCACCCTTTTTCGATGGTAGGCTTACTCTCCCAGCTGGGCCAACTTTTCTCCATATAAACAGTTTGGCTCGCCTAGCCGGGTTAACTCCGTCAAGGGGAGACAATCAGAACATGCACGAGCGCTTTAGTCGTGCAAATGTGTCAACTTTTTTCTCATATAAACGCTCGCTGAAGTTGACTCGGCTGGGAGGGTGACCCTCTTTCCCACGACAACTTTTCTCCTTATAAACGGGGCCTTAGCCACATTATAGAGGGGTTGAGTTGGTAGATGAGGTCCACAACTGTAAGTGATTGAAAGTTAGTGAGTTACAATAGTAATTCCCTGTGGTATCCGGTGCTTAAAGTGTGTATGACAGAATTTTTTTTATTTGCTTGATGTAATCTTCATGTTGTTCTCGTATGAAAATCGAAAAAACCCTCCTTGTAAATTTTCTTCCCCGCCACGCGTTTGAGGCGTATAAAAGTGTCAAATTTCTCTTGCCATTGGGTACAATACCGCGCAAGGCGTGAGACTGGGGATAGTAGGCTGTGACGTCAATACAGGAACGCTGGTCTCACGCCTCAGATGTTTCTTTTTTTCTGCAGAGGAAGAAAACTGTGGACGAAATTATGAATGGGATTGTTGAAGACTCAGAATGAAACAGCTGAGGAATGGAGAAACCGCGAGACTAGCTTTCCTGTCTTGACGTCATCGTGCTACTATCCCCAGTCTCCCAACTTGCGCACTATTGTACCCAACCGGAAGTGAGATCTTGACGCTTTTGTACACCTCATACACGGTGAAAAAGTTTGGCAAGGAATTATTTTTCAATTTTCTTACAAGAACAACATCAACATTTGATCAAGCAAATAAAAACAATTCTGTCATATACATTTTTAATTATGCCGTACAAGGACTGGTTCTAGCTTTTGAGCCTGGAGTGTATGAAGTCCATCCTCAAGGTGTGATCATTTGAATTAAAGTTATTAGAGAATCGTTGATGATGTCATTACTGACATTCTGCCTAATTAAAGCATATGTCAAACAACAACAAGGAACAAAACGGACATCATAAACAGTATATACTGAAAGGGCACGTCACTCTTCAGTGGTAGTCTGTGTAAATATTATGATGATTTGTTGAGTACTCTGAGAGAAAAAAAAAAGCCAGCCATACATTCTTTGTAAAATTTTGCCACTTTTCCACACACCACGAGTAAATTTTCAGAAAAGATTAAATAAATTAACTGCACTAGATATAGCTGATATAAATTATAATTATAACTCTCACCTCTGCATAAGCCACAGCTTCTTCGACAGTTTGTATTCATCCAAGTTACTCTGTCACCCAACCTGCATTGTTTGAGCACTGCCCACGAAGGACACTTTGGGTCCGTGTCTTTGCAATCTTAAAAAACAACGAGAAAAGCTGGCTTTCAAACTGACTTGCAGCCTGTGCTCCATTTGAGACGATCCAGATCGACGGCGTCCTCGGAAACTACTTCCCTTACTTGTAAATTGTCTAAAGAATGTTCGTCCTTAATTTGGTTGCCTTTTAGGTTAGAATTAAGTTGTCAATTACTTCTTAATTTAACTTCAAAGTTAACTTCAATTCAACTTAATTTAACTTCAAAGTTAACAAATTGTACTTTTTCGTGAGACACTCATTTTTTCGCTTGTTCTTTTTCCGAAGTGTTTTCTTGAATGTCGCTAATTTCTTCCGAGATCTTATCTCTAGAATGTCTTTCCTAGCAAACAATCTTTTAAATAGGACGGTGCCTACTTTTGTTACTGCGCATACGTTCTGCGCATCTCGAGATACTCGGGTTTCCTATGGGTGGTGCCTACTAATACAGGGATATTTTTGTGCGGTTTAAAACTATCCGGAGAAAGCAGAACGTGGCAAGTGCTTTTGGTATCCAAAAAGAAAATTGGGGGTTACCGATCATGTTTCAGAGATAACAGAGCTTCAATTTGGAAAGAAAACCCACCAAACATTGCTTTGTATTTTACTGCTTTTTAGAACAATTTGTTGCTTAATTATCTCTAAAAAAAAATGCATAGTTACCCCCAATTTTCTTTTGGGATTTCAATAGCCCTTGCTAAGATCTGCTTTTTCCGAAGTCATAAACCGCGCAAAAATACTTCGGTATTTGTTGGCACCGTCCTTAACTCACCTCCGCATTGATTGCAACTCTTTCTACAATTGTCCAACATCCACACTCGGTTGACTTCACATTGCGCAAAATGGGCCCACCGAGGACAGTTTGTATCTGAATCTGTACATTCTATAAAGCAGAAATTTAAAGGAATCGTTTTGTAGTTTTATTAACAGAATTGCTGAATAGTTTCTATACCAAATGTACCCACCTTCTACAGTGCAACGCACGCCCGTGTAAAGAGAAATACTTTTGTCGTTTTGTTATATACTTTTGTTTTGACATTTGCAAATCGTTTGACTTTCTAGTCTTCTCAGATAAGGAAGAAAAACCGTAGGCCCCGTCTCACAGTACTTTCACATAATCTGACTCTGTGGGACGTAAAAGTACCACTAGGGACGTCACAAATCACTGGCAGTGACCACCCCTACTGTCTATCTCAAATTCACATTCACATCAGGGAGGATTCATAACTCATTACTTCTTTAATTGTAAACTTCGCCACAAGAAGTCTAGCAAAATCCACCACACAGTGTTGTAAATTATCCCTGGACTGAAAGCCCCGAGGGGAGTGGATAATAAGGTATTTGATATTTGATATTTGATATCTATGGCGTGAGCGCAGGCGAAGCGACAGCCGGAAATAAGTCTGCCTTCGCAGGCTGGCGCAGGTGTGACTGTTTTTCAAATAGCTAAACACTGAGGATTATTCCAGTATCCACAAACATAACCAATGAGATGAAGGTTACTAGCGGTAATGGGTATATAGTATGAAGCAATAAACATCGACCTCCCACCGTCTCTGCGTTGGTTCTTCCGTAAGTAGCACAACAATCTTGGACACCCGGTTTTCGGTTGCGTTACGACAACGATAGAGCAAAACAGAATCACACTTTCTTTATGTTATCTCCGATATATCACTGTTTGATATCACGCAGTATTTATTGCGCAAGGAAGGCATTACATGCTGCATTTACAGTAGCTACTTCTGTGGGACCAGTGTGCCTTGTATTCAACGCATAAGCAAGTAATGGGGCTGACAGCTCCTCTATATTACATTTTAAAAGCTCATGCACGCTTTACGTGCCTATGTTTTAATCTAGCAGCTTGTTTTCAAGTGAGATCAACTCCTGATCCAACCCCAATTCGATGATCCATGTACATCTTCTAGGACCAAAGCCTCAAGGGAACTAAAGTTGGTTTTCTGCCACTGATTGGTTGAATTTTGAGTTTTAAGATATTTGAAGCATGCTACCCACACAATGATGTTGTGTATCATTGTCTTAGAACATGCGACGCGCCTTTAACCGTGGCCACACGACAAACTTTTTTTACAAGTTAGCCATAAAATACAAAACGACATATTTTCAATAATTCGTTGTTACGTCACTTGCCTGTTGGGCTTTGCAAGGAGGCGTGACCGTTAATCAAATTCACGTATCCTGATTGGCTTACTTGTGAAAAAAAAATTGTTGGGTGGCCACGGTAAGGTGCGTCGCGCTGTAAGAAGTTTATTGAGGATCAGGAGAAAAATACTGATGCATCGAGACTACGGCTAACATTTTCCAAAACGACATTGTTCCCAAAATCCAGTTCGTCTCGGTCGGAAATGATCGATAAAAATACATGAATATCACGCTGTGATAGTCTTTCATAATTGTTAATATATGGAATAACTTACCATCTGAAATTAAGCTTAGCCAGTGTTTGAATAGTTTTAAGTGTAATTTAAGAAAGTACCTCCTGAAAGACTTTTTACGTTAAGCTACCCCCTCACCAATTTTTAGCTAGTTTTTTTATTACTTAAACTGATTATCATTTTTAATATTTATTTATGTATTGTAAATATTGTAAATATTGTTTTAATATTAGTTCATGTATTGTAAAATTGTCACTGAAAACCCCTATGGGGAGTGTCAATAAAGTATAAATGGTATTGTATTGTATTGTATTGTATTCATCTACCAAATCTTTCATCCGCCGGTTCATACCTATAATATTTCATGTGTTTCAGTTTCATTGTTGTTGGAAGTTGTCACGGCTCAGTTACAGGTAATGAAACATGTAATTAACAACGAGCACTCTATTTCGTCCATTGCGTTGTTTATATTAGAGACGATACTTTTTGTTAGCCTCCAGTTGCGAAACGAAGGTTTGAATTGAGATCCATCTGAGAATAACGAAAATTTTCTTCTCGACAAAATGGTCAAAAGCGAACCCTGTTACCTTAATTTAACCAGTTAAGTTCCCACTAATGTCAAACATATAATTTCTCCTCACAATTACAGTCATTCGATAATTAGTATTGTATTTAGAAAACATGTTGCGCAGATACACTGGTGAGAGATTACGTAGAGACTTAAACCAAGAGAGGATGAACACCATAATAGCCTTGAGATTTTTTTACGAAGTAACTTAAATGCATACCTTTTGGTGCCTGATGATATTTACAGCTCACACAGCAGTTTGGTATCATCCAAGCTGGATTCTTTTCACACTCGCCCATGGCTGCCCACATTTCACAGCTTGACTGACTGTCCGCCTTACACACTAGCAAATGGGAGACAAAGAATAATTTTCAAGATGATGACAATTTCTAATTGCCACCGACTGTCAAGTTTCAGTCTCGTGCTTATTATGGCTATGGTCATTTAAAACGTACTGGCATGGGTCCTGGAGGGAAACGGGAAGGAGGAATCTGGGGCGGGGGAGAGGTCTTCCTAATAATAGGTTCATGGGGATGAACAGCTGGATGGGGTTGCATTTTCACGATTAGATTGAGTGTCATAGAGTCGCATTATCAATATAGGAACAAGAATGGGGTCACAAATTTTGGAAAATATTAGCCTAAAATTTTTCAAGTTTCAATCCATTTCGACCTGCACTGTCTCTGGCCAGAGGCACTAATCGACAGTAGTTTTTCTTACTCGTACCGGCTTGTGGTGCAGGCTTTGTCGGCACTGGTAAAGTTGTGGCTGGATAGCTTGTAGCGACGGTAGGATTAGTCCGAGAGGCTAGAAAATAGAGAGGATAATCCATCTGTAAATAATTGTTTACATTTTTTTACTTTTGGGAGGGGCGGTGGGGGGGGGGGGGTGAGTGATTATGTTAGGGGTGGGGCTATTGCAACTTGTTATCTTCTTAGGGGTAAAAAAAGATTCACTGTGGTAATCATCGTAATGTTGTGTTCTCAACTGCCAACTGCTTATTACTAGTTTTTTACCACAAACTTCTCGAACGTATCAATAATTCATGAAGAGAAAACAAAAGCAATCGAAACAGTGAAGGAGGTTTGGAACTGCGCATGCACACTCGGCTGAAAAATCTTACTTTGATCTTTCCGTCACTATAAAACGGTACCACAGGGAAGCATTGCTTGGAAGGATTCATTTGAATGGTCAACCACTGATTTTATCGAAAGCAAACATTGTGAAACCGATAATGTTATTTATGTCGCGACATGATGCCCGCGTGATAACCTGTTGAGGTCATAGGTGCGGGTACCAAGATTGCGTAAAGTGCAACCAATGAGGTGTTAGGGCGGTTCTGACTAGGTTTATAGTCAAGGTTCGTTGTTGAAAGCGTCTTTCCTTCTCTTGCCATCAGAGTGTTCATATCAAGAGACAAGTTTTTCCCTCACAAACCTATTCAGGCAAGTTATCACTTTGAATATTCTTGTTTTTTGTTGTAGCATTTCCCGTTTTTGGGTATTGGTGTTATTTTCGAGTAGTTTTCTTTTTCATTTGTATCGTGGCTTTTCGTGTTTTAATCCTCGGGCATTTTTTTATTCACCGCCAGCGGTCGTCTTTTATTACAAAGTATCGTCTAGCTTTTCTGACAAATTTTCACTTGGGTGATGATCTCGTTATAAGATGGCAATGGACCAGAGGAAGACCGGTAGCTAAGACTATTCAATAGCACCTTGGGGTTATTGAGTCTTTTGCCCCTGATATTGCAATTTTACAGCTCGGGACCAACGACTTGGCTTTCCTTTCTGCCGTTGGGACTAGTTCCGCGATCGAGGACCTTACTCGGTTGCTTTTTGAGTCTTACGGTGTCCAATTTATATGTGTCCGTCAGACAGCTTATCTCAAGTTAACATTTTGTTTTATCGACGGAATTGATAAGGCAATTTGGCTACCGTAAAGAGATTCAAGGACTGAAGTTTCGAGCATTAGTCCGTCCTGAGAGCGATCGATTTCTTCTGACGAAGGCCTAACGTTAGAAACGTTAGCATTCGAATCTCTGCACGGCGGCCAAATGACCTTATCAACTCTGTTGATAAAACCAAACATTCGTTTCCACTCTCCACCGACGCAGCACCACAGTTTCTTTAGAAACCAACCCTGTCATATTACCTGCTGATTTTACCAACTGCCCTATAAGTAATATATCAAACACGAGAAGAGTGTTTCCTCCGATTTCCAAACACCGAGAAGTAGGTTGGAAAAACGAGGCGCAGCCGAATTTTTTTTTAAACCAACTTCAAGGTGTTTGGAAATAGGAGGAAACACTCTTTCGAGAGTTTGATTTAGCTTCTCAAACTATTGATGATTCTTTGAGAAATTTGAAGCAAAAGTTCACAAAATTTTATGATAATTAAGATCACATTTCCAAACCTCCTTCACCGTAGTGATTTCCATTGTTTTCTCTTCATGAATTATTAATGAGTTTGAGAGATTAAAATATCACCTTTAAGTCAAGGTTTCAATTTAAGAAGAAAAGGATATAAAAGTGTATTGCACTGGATATTCACGATTATTTAGTGTTTCAAACGCGACACTTACCTGTTGCCGGTAGTGGTGTTGGTAGTTGTAGTTCCCGGATAGTTGTTGTCCCCACAGGAGGGGAAGTGGTAGTGTAAGTTCCACTTCCGTCATCTAAATGTGTAAATATGAAACTTTAAAATTCGCTTTGAAAGTGAAATATTCATATATTTAGAACTGCAGATGAAAGAATGACAAATGAGTGATCATCAGCAGTCATGTAAGTATTATTTTTAATAGGTCGCTTTTGCGAAAAGAAAGCGTGAAAAAAAAAAACAACAAAAACAACAACAAAAAAGCCAACACCAAACAAAAAAAAAACAAAACAAAACAAAACAAAACAAAACAAAAAACAAGACAACAACAACAACAACAACAACAAAAAAACTAAGGCCCGTTTCATAGGTCGAACTTTACATGAGCCAAACCTGATCATTTGGTTAGGCGCATGTAAAGATCGACGTATGAATCAGTTCGGATCAACAGATTTGTATTTGGGTCGATCCGCCGTTCTATTCGACTGGCGCGGTCGAATAGAACGGCAAAAGTTCGACTTCGATTTATACGTCGAACTTTTACATGTGCCGAACCAAATGAATACGTTACGTATAAATTTTATATAAATTATATCTATCCCAGAGGTCTGTGCGTTCCATCAACTTGGCTTGTGTTTGCTCTTCTTGTTAAGAGGGATGCCCTGAGGGGCATGCCGTGTCTAAAAACGGGTCGATTTCTTTTTTTCTTCGTCGGAGCCACAAATCTGCACATTAATTTATTCATTAAACTCTCCCCACTCCTAGTCGGGATGTATTGTTCTGATTGTCTTCAACAAAAGTAGGCCAATCAAAATCCATTCTTGTTGCTTATATCGCGAGGGAGGGGACCCACTCACCCCTACCTGTGTGACGTCAAAGCATTATATGATTTATTCATTAAAACCGGATTAAATTTGTGGCGCCATATTGTTAACATGTTGTGAACTCAAGTGTGCCGTATTCAAACGGAAATTTCACCATTTTGAAACGGTAAATCGTGACTCAAACTTTTCCATTAGCAAGGATAGTTTTATAAAACTGCGAAGAATACAGTTGGAATAAATGAATCAGCCACAGTATCACGCGTAAATGCTGGTATAGGCATCTCGTTCAAAAAACAACTAAATATATTTCTCTGAGATGCGAAAGATTTAAAAAAGAAAAAAAATCTATTCTTGATGTGCACAAGTACTTCAAACCGACAGAAACTTTCCAATACAGACTATATCAAAGGTGAGGCATCAAGACTTCTCAGAACAAAATCTTCAACAACAACATTTGAAGAAAACATTGTTCTATTCAAACAGAGATTACGCTACAGAGGTTACCACGATAACCTTATAGGTAAAACTCTCTCAGAATTCAATTTCAGCGAAAGAATGTCGGCACTACAAAACAAACAAAAAACGCGCAAAAACATTTTGCCGTTTGTAACCGAATATCGCCCTTCTGTGCCAAGCCTAAAACCATTCAGATGAGTAAATGGCACTTGATAGAAAATCAGCCTCTGCTAAGAGAGATCTACAAAGACCCTTCCCTACTTTCGTACAGAAAAGGGAGATCTTTAAAAGACGTACTCGTAAGAGCAAATTAGCATTGAAGGTCATATTCTTCCTATTTCGACCAATAGGAGTCGTGTTTGGCCTTTCTTCATTATTTTTATAATAATAATAATAATAATAATAATAATAATAATAATAATAATAATAATAATAATAATAATAATAATAATAGTAATAATTTATTCACTTAATGTGGCGCCTTTTAACATTAAAATGATCAAAAGCGCTTTACATGAATTTAATAATTTTATATAAAAATGTAATAACTATAAAGAATTATGAGAATGATCAATAAAAACAATACTAAAATGAACAATTGACCACCCCCAATGCCATTTTACCGAACAAGCTCTTCCATGTCAGAATTCATCTTCCTGACCACGAAAATCTACTTTCTCACTTCGACTTCCGTTAGGTTCGACGTCTGAATCAACTGCTGAACTTAATTATTTGGGTCGACCTTAATAGGTATTAGGTTCGGCTCATGTAAAGTTCAACGTATTAACCGGGCCTAAGGCTTCAGCGGGATTCGTAACACCTCCCGGCGATACAGGTGCAGAGCGCTAACTACTGAGCTAGGAAACCAACTGGGAACTGGTCATTTTATGAATTCGTAATTTACCAGTAGAATTCAAGATATCGAAGTGAAACATATGAAATTCATCTCTTTTGAACGCAATGAGTAATCATCGCAGTTATCTTGTATGCGACTTAAACAGCTACGAAAAGAATGTTTCCTTGTAGACTCGTACCCAGTCGCTATTTACGTGTTTTTTGGGGTGAGACAATCTCGTACCCAGAGTCTTCAGGCTTTTTGGTCAGCGGGGCAACGCCGGTAAGACTCTGGGGACATCATAAAAATACAAATTTTTTGATTGGCTGTTCCGTAACGGTTTCCCTTGTTTTACTCTCCTGGCGACTAACCGCTGGTCAAAGAGCCTGAGGCCTCTGGGTACGAGATTAAGGTTAAGAAGATTGGATACGATAATGGATTGAGGGGGCGGGGTGTCATGGGAAGAGGCGAAGGAAAAATAGCGACTGGCAGATTTCGTTTGGCAGAACCGTGCAATCGCGTGTGGAACCGTGCAGTGCTCTTTTTCAAGGAAACGGAGTAATTATAGACATTTTTGCTCTCAAATTTCACTGCGGGTACTAGTTTGGTATTTAACGAGCTAAAGCGTTTGTCCGATAAGTAATTTCCGTTTTGTTTGCTTGTAATGTCGTGCTGCCGTAATGGCTTCTTCGCGGGAACGTTCGCGGGAAGACGATGTGGGTGATTTGGACAGTTCTTTCAGTGAATTGTGGATCGAAGGTTAGCATCACAGTCATATTTTTTCTTCCAGCGAATATTCCCGTGAAGAAGCCATTACGGCAGCACAACATTACAAACCAACAAAAAAGAAATCACTCTTCGGACCAACGCCATATTTTATCAAAATCTGCCAGTCGCTATTTTTCGTTTGCCTCTTCCCATGACATCCCGCGCGCCTCAATCCATCCTCGTATCCAATCTTTTCACCTTACAAACTCGTAAATAGCGACTGGATACGAGTCTGGTTTTCTTGTACTTTACATTGTCATACAGTGATCGAGGAAGTCGCCATTAAGTCATCTTAAGTCAATTTCATTCATTCACTTTAACGCAATCAATACTGATTGACGAAAGATTCTCTGGCCTTTTTCAAAAAGTAACGCTTACTAATTAGTGGGTGTTGCAAGTGAAAACTCACATCGATGCGAGTTTCATACCGATTTGACCATGTGATTTCATGCAGTGTTTACGTGAAGGAATGAGATTTCATTCCGTATTTACATGAAGAGACACTTCAGATCGACCCACGTTATTGTGACGCGATCTTGTATCGGATGTTGAAGACTATACACATGTGTTACCCGTTCCAGACTCCCAGGAGAGCGATTTTACGCCGGAACGAACGGTCGCACTGCGTTTACATGACATCGGAATGAGTTTTCGTACTGGAATGTAAATCTCGCTCCGGTTTAGTTACCCGCCGGGGTGAATTCGCACCGATTTGACTCGCGCCGATATGAGATTTTGTGCTGGTATCATGTAAACATTACGGAGCCACAAAAGGGAACGGAGTGAATTCGTACCGGAATGAAAGTCGCGCCGCTATTATGTAAACACCCTGTTACTCATTTACTGTCAACCCTTATTACGAGTTATGTCTGGTAATTGTAAGGTACTTACCGCAATACCCACAAGTGGCTAAGCAGTTCTCTTTCAGGTAAGCAGCTGCACTTCCACGACAACCTCCGGGGTTGTATCTCACTAGGTCCAAGCAACGCTGTTTGCCTTCAGCGTCAACACAACGTTCTGAAAGCAAACATCATCTCACTATTGATAATGATGACGATGATTGTGAGGAGAAAACTAAAACTCCTTTGGGACTTTGGAAGTGCTTTAAGCATATAGGTAATTATAATAAATGTCTTAGCTCTGTTTTATTTCTACCCTGACATTGATTTTGTTATTCTACTGGTATACTGTGAATAATATGTGATCGAGGGAACCCATTATTTAAAAGCCTTTTGGTTTCTCATAGGATTCCTTTCTTCCTTAATTTTATATATTATTTATTAACATGTAATTTCATTTACCGAGTGGCAAAAACTAAGCTTGAAACTTGAACGTGAAGTTTGCAAACAAGACAATTTCACTGCGATCAAACGTGAAAATAAGAATTATTTATATTCATCAAAGATAAGGGGTGCTTACCATTTACATGGCAAACCCGGAAATTCCGGTTGGAAAATCAAATGGTATGCATCATTCTATTTGGAGTACTTCTGAAATTATGGGCTTCTTGTCAAAGTGATGAATTTTTATTACTCCATTTGGAATTTACGGCTGATGTTCATACATTTTGCATGTCATTCATCTTGCAAGACTAGCTAAATCTTTTTGTATTTATGCCGAAAATTTCCACCCGGGTGGTTGGCGTAAATGGTAAGCACCCCAGGTTTTTAGTTTGAGAGCTCGATGATGGTTAGTTTTTTGTGAGTCTGTGAGTTGATTAAGTCACTTAACGAGAAAGGTGAAGTATGTAGAGACTGGTCGGCGCTGTGTGTGTTTGTTTTCTGTTTCGAACCTAAATGACCCTAAATGTGTCCCGTTTTAGTAAACTTACAGCTGTCAAAGTAAAAAACTTACCTTTAACAGACATGTATTTTATTACGTTTGACCGCAGTTAACAAGACAATATACCTGTACAGTCTGTACTTGTCCAACCTGTAGAACATGAACACGTACACGTCTGTCGGTTCAAGGTGCCGCCATTTTGACATTCGAGGGGACACTCTGAAGGCAACACAAATAAAAAAAAAAATAATTCAGTAGTATGGATGCCATTAAAAATGTCTTGACAGGACGTATAAAGCTAATTAAGGTGCGACTTTGGGTAGAATCTTTCAGTTCTCTAACATTAGAACGACAAACTAAACAGTTGTTGATGGAGAGAGATATCAACTTACTGCACATTTGGCACATTTTTGGACACAGTTTTTCCATCAAATCTGGGTGGGATTTGCACATCGCTAATGGGAATCCTGTTCCACAGTGTTTGTCATAGTTAATGCAGTCTCCTAAGAAAACAAGATAAAAATAAGGTGAGAAGAAAGAGCTGAGGAATAAAAACCCTTTGTATCTTTTGGTGCGAACACTGTTATGTCAGGAAAAACAACTTTCCTGCCTACACTTGTACAACAGAAGGCAATCTGTCGTACAAGTTTTGCTGTCTTCTCCCATTTCACTGCTTTGATTTCACCTCTATTCAGCCTAGGATCGTGGTTGGGGGAGGGGGAAGGGAAAGGGGGGGAGGGGGGGGAAGGGGGAGGGAAGGTGGTAGACACAAACTACCTGCGCTGAATTTGAGCATTCATAACTTTTGTTATTCACATCAATATTAATATTGACTTTTGTTAGCACTCATAAGTTTTGTTTTGTGACTAAATAGATACTGTTGTGCGTGTTTTTGTCTCTGCTGTGTTTGTTGTCTCTTTTCTCTATGTGTTTTCCGGCCACATTTTTATTGTTATGTATTTCATGTAAATTGCCTTCCTTGTTCTTTAACTCTCAAGTTATTTTAGGAAGCCAATACCCTTTTTCAATTTCGAATTCATTGTAAGTTTTATGTCATTTCAGCTGTAGTGTTCTGTAGGGGTAGAATAAAGTTGTTGTTGTTGTTGTTGTTCGGAAGTAATGAATTAAACACGAGGAAGAGTGTATCACCCGATTTCCAAACACCAAAGAGTGGTTTGAAAAAAACAAGACGCAGTCGAGGATTTTTTTTAACCAACTTCCATATAGTTTCTCAAGCCTTTAATAATTCTTAAAGAAATTCAACGCAAAAGCTCACCAATTTTTTTTGAAAATTATAATCGCTTTTCCAAACCTCCTTCACGGTAATGATTTCCTTTGTTTTCACTTCATCAATTATTAATGAGTTTGAGAATATTAACGCAAACTTTGTGACTTTCTCTGCAATCATTTGGTATGATATTTAATTGTTCACGTGACATCTTTCCATGGCAATAAGAATTTGACCCGTTTTTTCGAAAATTTGATTTTTTTAAATATTTTGTGCATATTGCTTAGTGCGTGACCGTTAGTTTTACATTTTTATACCATTTTAGCATTTCGCTGTTGGTTTTGATTATTTTTGGGTCAATTTGAACGGTTTTCTGAGAGTTTGGAGAATTCGAGAAATCCAAGATGGCGGTCGTAAAGCATGAATGGCGTCATATGACGTCATCATCCTATTTTGCGGAGGCCAAAAGAAACAGGCTCGGAAACTCAAAAAGGGCCACAGTTAATACTGTTTGAAATAGCAACATACTTACAGATGACAACCTTTTCTAGTTAAGTTTCTTGTGTCTCGAAAAGTGGCGAGTATTGTGATAACTAACTCTTTCGTAACGTGCATTTAAAACCAATTAAGAAGTAAATATTGGTGGATCGTCTTGGGGAATATTCACCAGTATTTGCTGAACTTGAGACGAATAACTGTTTTAGTTGAAAAACAAAGAAACCGTCCGAAAAAATGTCAATTTTATTTGTTTGTCTCAAATTGTCACTTGTCAATGAACAGAGACGCGCAGTCTTGCAATCACATGGCCAATCGATTAAACTGCACATGCTCGAAGCACAAAGTTAGTATTCTTAACTCTTCTACCTTTTCAATGAGACAAAGCGTTAACTTTTTCAGTGAATAAATGTTGGATTTCTTCCACCCGCTTACCAAAATAGATGGAGATGAACCAGGCTGTTTGGTGTAACTTTAATACAGAGACATTTATTCATTTCATTTACTTCCGTACCTTCAAATTCTGTCTTAAATTCGTTTTGTCGT
This sequence comes from Pavona decussata, assembly GCF_977016875.1. NCBI lineage: Eukaryota > Metazoa > Cnidaria > Anthozoa > Scleractinia > Agariciidae > Pavona > Pavona decussata. The sequence continues at coordinate 3,017,132 of NW_028145480.1, read as the reverse complement.
TGAAACCATTCTGTTAAATAGAGAAAATCTTACGCGAATTTAATTTTTTTTTTTTTTTTTATGTTCGTATCAACATAGACAACATTTCCACCGCAATTTACAACTTTTTTTTCTATTACAATTAGCAAAAAATTGTCATACCTTGCTTTCGATGTCACCCTGGACTAAGCTGCACCTTAAGTACCTTTCGAAATTGCATTTTCTTTCATCGTATTTGTTTCTTTCTCAGAAACTTCAACAAATCGCGAAGCAGCCATAAACGATTTTAAAAATTAGTCCTCCCGTTATAATCACCTCGCGCAAGGTGAATATATAAAGCAATCCTCGACCAATGAGATCAATAGAATCACAGTGACTATAATCACCTGCATGAGTAATATTATGCTAACTATCGATATCTACATACAGTTTATTACATAAATGGTAAGCAGCGCGGAGGTCCAAAAGGAAACCTTAAGTCTTACACGAATCTGACATTTCTGTTGACAAGTAGATAACTAAAAATCTATATGGGAGCTAATGGCGTAAAAAGGACTTGTTTGGTATGAACAGTTACATGAACTCTGAAGAAACTCCAACTCTATTGGCTGAGTTTGTAATTTCACACATAAGAGGGCTAGATTTAAAGAAACTGTGGGGTTGCGTCGAGGTGTGGAGGAGTAGAAACGAATGTTCGGATTTTTCAACAGAGTTTATAAGGTAATTTGTCCACCGTAACTTTGAGTGCTGATGTTTCGAGCGGTAGCCCTGCACCAGGGTGAATCAATTCGCTCTGACTAATTCGAAGGGCCGGTCTAATAATGCTCAAAACGTCAGCAATCGAATCTCTTTAAGTTGGCCAAATTTACCTTATCAGCCCAGTTGTTAAAACCAAACTTTGAAATACCGTACTTTTTCGATTAACCGCCCTGGACGCTAATTTAATTTTGGGCTCATGAGGGTGGGCGCTAATTCAAGGTGGGCGATTATTATCTTCCCAACATTTTCAGCAAGCAAGGACATTTTTAGAGAATAACAAAAAAAAGGGATAACAAGTTTATTTCGCTTCAACAAGACAAAACAAAGTGAAAAAGCCAACATGAACAAGCCATAAACAACATAAAAGTTGTTAGAGAAAGTTGACTATCGTATCTAAAACCGATTTTGGAGCACGAGTGACACTCATCTTACTTCACTTTGGGCTAGTGCAGAAATGTTTTTGTTGGGAAGGAGTGGGGGGTGGGCGCTAATTAAGGTTTTGGTCTTTCAGGGTGGGCGCTTATTAACTTTTTGGGCTTTCGCGGTGGTGGGCGCTTATTCGCGGTGGGCGGTTAATCGAATAAAAGCATACTTACTGCACATATTCTTGTAGCAGAATCCTTTACCGGAGGCGCATTTTGAGCATGGTTTTCCTACCTGATATGGATATCTTCCTACTATGTTGCCCCTAGAAGAAAATGGAAAATACCGCTTTTTCATAAATATATAGTTGTAACAGGAAAAATCAACGAACAAAGACTGAAGCAGTCTCTGTGCAACGTCCGCCTCTCAAATACGCAAACTACAGAGGAAGACACATTTTATCTTTTCCTACTCAAACCAAATAGTTTAAATATATTTTTGCTCAATGTCACAGATAAAATACCGCAGAACTGAGTATAGTATAGGGTGGTGTCGTAAAACCGAAAACAAAGGTATCATTTCAATCAATCATAACAAACGTTAAAAGAAATGCGATGTTGTAAGCTTTAATCCAGGCCCCGGTTGTTCAAAGAGGGGATAACTTTATCTTGTACTTCAAAAACTTATTAATAATTCACAAGCCTATTAACCTATCAAATGGTCGATAAAACATCACGTGCAGTGGTTTTATATCCGATAAAACCTCCTCCTTATTAGTATGCGGTGTTTAATGTTTTTCTCGTACGCTAATTTCCAACGTTCACAAAAGCATCATTGTTATGAACTCTCTTGACACACGCTTTTCCAGGAATGTTTTTGGGGCCGTTCAAAAAAACTCGCAGCACTTGTTTTATCGGGTCTAAAACCACTCGGCTGTGCCTCGTGGTTTTAACACCCGATAAAACACCACTGTTCATATTCTAAGCATTACATAAGTCGCTATCCAGCGGATAAAGTGTATTGGTTGGAATGCATTTCATTGGCATGATAGCAATTTATCCATTAGATAGAACAATCGGGGCCTAATGAATAAAATGGTAGAGGCATTGTTTTTTCAGTTAACGAGAAAGGCATACCCGGAAAAAATATCCCATTTCTCTCCACAGGAGTCGAACTTATTACCTTTCGATTACTAGTTCGGATGCGCTAACACTGAGCTACAGGAGACTCGTGGGAACTTGGTCGTTATGCTGGGTTCATTTGACAAACATCTTGCAACTTTTGGAAATAGAGGCAAATGGCGTCTTTCGCGGGAAAACGCGTGCGAACAAGCCACGATTATTAATTCTAATTTGGCTCTAAATTCGGGTTGAGAAACCATGGCACATTCCTCCCCCTCTATAATTTACCAATCAGGTAGCCAGGTTAGCAAAAGTAAGCGGCAAAGCTTTAATGTTTGCCTGCTCTGCAGTTGAGAATGGGGACATAATGTGACATGCGCCTGTGAGATGGTGATCGCACTGACTGAGTACGTAAAAACAATGATCAATTGCGCCGGTCACACCACTCAATGACGTCATTCCTGTGTCAATACTCTAATCACAAACTCCTCCAGACCAATCAAAACGCGAGTTTTACACTGTTCATTGTATAAATTTCTTTTCCGCCTATCCGTAAACAACAATATGAAACTAACAGTCAAAATTCAAGGTTTTGTGCAGAACGCTAGCACACGAAAGTAAATTTCTAAACTTTAATGAACGCCATTCCTATTAATTTTACTTACACCAGCTTATATTTTCTACGGACGTTTTAGTTGGCGTTGCCATCTTGTTGGATAACGAGCTTACGTAACAGGACGGCTGAGGGAAGGGGATGGTGAAATACCGTTGTGTGACCAACATGACATCTTAGTTCCTTCACATTTTTAGGCGATTTTCGACTAAAACTGGTGTTCTCTTATCTGTGACAACGCGAAGAGCAAGAGCGATAGGAATGTTACTTTCTGGAGTCGTAAATACTTGGACGTCACGTTGGTCACATAAGGACAATTTGCCGTCCCACCATATCAGCCGTCCTGTTGCGTAAACTCCTTAATAAGGACCTGATGAGAACATGACGGCAACGCCAATGAACGCCACTTAGAAATAAATATTAACGTTCTCTGACCTGTCCAGAAAAAAGAAAGGAAAATTCAACGTATTGTGCCCCGTTCTCCTTTAAGCTTTGAAATTGGTTATTTCATGTCGTTGTCTTGCTGAGGACGTCAAAGAAATGAACTAATCTTTTTAAAGAAAGTACAGAACGACTGTTAACTCATGTTAACTCGTAAGGTCCCTTATGCCTATTAGCGCTTACGTGTCATAGTCACAAGAAACCATTGTTCCATATCGCTGGTAGCTGTTGTGGAAAAAATTTTCACAAAAGTTGTATCCGCACCCCACGTACTTAGCTTTTGCCCATACCATCTGAAACACAATAAATAAATTAAAAAATAAAGTTAAAAACATCAGGAGAAGCCTTATTAGGACGGCCAAAAGATGACCGCGGACGCTTAACAGGGTTTTATTTACATGCTGTGTTATACTAACAATAGTTACGGGACTTTAACAACTGGCGGCTTAATTTAGAGGGTGGTCACTAAATAATACAAATAGTTTTAAATAAATAATATTAATAGTTAAACAAAAGCAATAGAGAGGGTACATCAGTACCTCAAAGTGGATTTTTCTGCGGTTCCTTAGCTCAAATGGTAGCTGAACAACTTATCTTTAAAGAGAGGCAAAAATTTCTTGGGCGACTGATACAACTATAGGGAATTTTCCGGCGCTTCGAGAACTTCCTTGGCCGGATTGCTGATTCCAGAACCCCCTTAGCGTGAATGAAACTGATAGATTAAGCAACAGATGATTGATTTCTAATAGGATGTGAGGAAGGCCTTGATTAATCCAGCTGGCTTCTTTTAATTTACAACAGAAACAGAAGGTAAATATAAGATAGCAGCAGTTTGAATTGGAATGCAGTAGAAGGGAGAGTTCCAGGATTGTCCCCAGTCCTCCTTGGCATGCGATCGAACGTGACGTCATCCATTAAGCTGATCGGGAAGACGCGAGCCATCGAGTTCGGTCCCAAGTATCAGGCAGGCAGCTCAGCTCGCTACGATAACCGCGAGTAGGCCTGGGAATGACTCTGGGAAAGTTCATCTTTTTGGTTCGGAAGTGTTGTCCCTGCATAGCTATATACACTCGATTGAAAACACGTTATCAGGTAAAAGATATACAAATGTTTCGACAAGGTTGTCCAATACAGCGTAAAAGAGTCTGGGAAATACCCAATAAATATCAATAAAAGCTCAGATTCCATTCTGAGCTTTTATTGACATTTATTGGGTATTTCCCAGACTACCTTTCGGCATTGTCGCGTACGCTTTTACGGTGGTTTTTGGACAACCTTTGTCGAAACATCTGTAAAATTTGAACAATAAGACCCGATAGCTTTCTGGAAAGAGTTTAATCTATCAGCTACTTTTCATTCTTCTTGTCGAGAAATCAAAGCACGTGCGATTTTGAGGGCCTAAAGTTTACATTTATCTCGCGGACAAGGATAAAAAACACGAAACATGCTCATCCTAATTTGATCACCCCAACATAGACCATTTGCGGCATATTAAAATTCGAGCTTGGCTGCGAGGCTAAGGGGAATAAGACAAAAGAAATATTCCATCACATTTATTCCATCTCGCATATGCCACACATGACATTCAAATCCTAGCAGTATGCAGGATGCTTGTCCCATGAACCTAGTTTAATGGCCTTAGCCCCCACAAGTCTCCTGTAGCTCAGTGGTAGAGCATCCGAACTAGTAATCGGAGGTCTTAGGTACGACTCCTTATAGGAGCACTCGGATTTTTTTCCGAGCATGCCTGTGTCACTTACTGAATAATACATCATTCTCAAATTAATAATTCATTTCTGGACCTCAATGTAATTTCTGTTGTTTTATTCCCCCGAACCTCGTGGCCAAGCTACAATGAATCATTGGTAGAATCGGAGGGCTCACAACTAGAATTTGAGTCAGCTTTGTCGTTATCTGTCGTGGTTCCACACCTGTGACATATCAAATCACGTGACCAAAATCGAAGCAGTCATGGCGGAAACTCTTCGAAGCGGCAAAATACAAACAAAGTTTAACGTTAAAATGGACTATTAATATGCTTCTAAACGCGGATTTTTTTGTTTCCGACAACATTTAGCAAAACATTTGGAAAGTTTTCCAAAAAAAATATTTCCTAGGCGGGCGGAGTTATCCTTTAATATATCGGAAATGGTCTATTCGAGAAGTACGCGTCATTTACACTTCATACTTTGAGTATATTTGGCCTCTTACCTGTGTGTAATGTCCGCATGGCGTCTTAGAACAAACGCCCCCACCTGAACTGTACTTGCTATAAGTGTAATAATCGCGCTCCTTAAACCATCTCTCTATGCGATCCGAAGGGTCCTTTAACTCACCCATCTCCCGAGCAAGGTTTTGACCTGATTGGGAAATGAATAAAAGCTTGTCATGGCATACGCTCAATTAAAATTTGAAAGAACCACACTCTGATCTAATTCCTGTAATTCAAGGACGCGAATCGAATGAGTTGTTTTCCGCACTGTTGTAGCTAGTCGGTTCTTTTGACCTCAAAAGTATTGGAAGGAAAAACACCTTTCGCAAAATTAATAACAAATGCACACTTTTTGCCCTCAACTAAGGAGAATGATTCCTATTTTGGTATTTTTGACACGAAAAGCCATGAAAAATGGAGCCGTTTTTATGGGGCTTTCCTTTGGAGAATCATGGGATTAATCTTATTGCTGATAATTGCTCGGTTTATCAAATAAGTACTCCTGGAAAACTCCACGATGGAATTTTCTTTTTTGGGTAAAATTATGTCGCAACATGGTTCCACTGGAACTTATTTAACTGGTTTTTTTTTTGGTGAAAACAACCGCAAAAAATATTAGGGCGATGTAGACGCTCTCATAAGGGCTCAAGTGATAGGCTTGCTCCCCTCTAGAAAACAATAGAACAAACAACACAATGAAACCCCAACTCTAAAACCAACAGCAGTTGCTCAGTACACAATTAAGAATATTTACATTTAGTATATACCACACAAGTGAATAGTGCCTTTCTGGCGCGCTGATTGGCTAGCTCGGAGGTGATTAGCCAAGTACTACTCACCTCCGAGCAACCGAAGAGAAACAAGATGGCTTCCCGTTTTGCCACGGTCACTAAAAAGGAATTTATTTAGATAAACGAGGCAGCTGTTACAAAAAATACAAAAATGGCAACAAAGTGTAGTTTGACGCATTAAATGGTAAGTTTTTTAATCTTTACAACCTCATACTTTAAGGTGAAAAACGAAACTACTGACAATGCCTTGTCTACTAAAACTGCCGAGCACAATAATAACAATGAAACATCTGATGTTTTGCAGCATGGTTTCAAAATCAAAACGAATTTCACACAACAATTGAAGAAAATGACACCTTAGCAACTAAACAAGTGCCTCAAAAAGTTTTAATTGTTCGCAAGAAAGCGAGACGGAACTTTGTACAACAAGAAATCTCTCTCCGCGCGGCGCGCGAGATTTTAAAATTTCCCACTCAACTCTGCTATGCCCCGATGGCTCCATACAAATCCTTCTAATTTTGTCTCAGTTCTTAACATTTGGAACTGAGACATTTATAGATTCATCGGGGCATAACAGAGTTAATATCTCGCCACCAAACTGCAATAAGATGCTGATTTTTGGCCAGGAGGCATTTTTCATCACGCTTTTTCCGAATAAACTAACAAATACCATAATTTCATACATTTAGTTTTTGTGACGTCATAACATAAGGAATTTCACTGTTACCATCAAGGTTATGTGAAATCGACGCACCTATTTGCCCCTTGAAGGGAACAGGTTGAGGATACTGGTCTCCGAACTTGTAGAACCCGTGACGCCAGATACACTTATCGGACCACATCTGAGCCAAGTTGGCAAGATCGGCGTTCCACACCTACAGATAGACAGAGAAAAGAAATGCTAGAATAAAGATCCTCGTAGTTGGTACGCAACTTAAACAATTGAAATAGAAAGCCTGAAAAAAAAAATTAATAAAAATACAGATTTGAGCGGGATTCGAACCCATGACCTCTGTGCAGTGCTATCAAGCCAACTGGGAGCTGGTCATTCTGTGAGTTCGTAATTTAGTTAATTTCGTTTAATTTAACGTAGTGACAACAAGAGAAAATCCCGGTAGTTCTTCAATATTTTCGTCCATTTCTGGGGAAACTTTCTAAAAACTTAGCGACGGAAACCCGAGTTTGTCTGATTTGCACACGTTATCTTGTGGACGCACGGCCGTTCGTATGTTGGGAAATGTACCACGATGACACCATTAGGAATTAGATAGGAAAGCAAGCGCTTTGTTATAAAGGCCCGTGAAGGATGAATAAATAAATACGAATATATGAAACATATATTGAGCGGAAAATTGGGCTCATTTTAGAGAGCTAAATGAAGGTTGGTTTCCATATGATTGCCGACCAATGATCACTCGACCGCCGTTATGCGTGATCAGCTAAGGAGCTGATGATGAGAAAACGGGATACACGGCAATTCAGTGACCGAGCTATGGAGTACAAGTTGTACAAATTAATTCGATACGAGTACGATATTTACCGATACTTTGCGATACTTTTTTCGATACCGGTATCGATATTGTGACATGTATGTATAGGTAATTGACCACTCCCCCTTGGGGCTTTTCAGGGTCAATGAACAACGGCTCTAATCAGATAGACCATCACACCGGGAACTCCACGCCCTACTCTTTTCGAACACTGCCAAGGGTTATTTAATTAACGTCCCACAGATTGTTATTCGGAATAAGTGTTGTGAGACGGGACCTACGGTTTATCGTCCTTATCCGAGAAGACTAGAAAGTCTAACCATTTGCAGATGTCATTACAAAGGCAGCACTTTCTCCTCAGTTATTTAAAGACCCTAAGTGTTGGTCCGACCGGGTTTTGAACCCACGACCTCCCACACGGTAGTCCGGTACTCTACCAACTGAGCTTACCGGTCGGCGGTTCATTATCGTTGATCTGTATTATGTTGAGATTGTGATGTGAGTAGTATGGAAAAGTATCGAAACAACGTACCGATATTTCCGTGAGTAACGATATTTTCCGGAACTGAAATGGAAGATATCGAATATCTGGTATCGGTATAGGCCCACTCTTATTATATCGAATGCAATAGAGTCATTTGTATAAAAAGATCTTTGTTTACATTTTAAGGACCCGTTTAAACGGTTTTAACATTCGCTTCAATTCTCCCGTATAAGAAAATTGCTGTCCACTAAAACCACTGAGACTCAGTCAACGCTTTTACAACGTCCAAGTTGGATCACTGTAACACTCTTTTATACAATGTTCCGATTTAAATGTCATTAAAAAGCTTCAGTCAGTACAGAATGCCTCGGCTCGACTGATCACAGGCTCTCGCAAGTTTGACCACATAACCCCTATTTTATTCGACCTCCACTGGCTTCCAGTTTCCGAGCGAATTAAATTCAAAATAATTCTGCTCACCCACAAAGCCCTTCACCAACAGTCCCCCATCTACATACAAGACCTGATACGCCGCTATTCAACTTCAAGAACGCTCCGGTCGTCGTACGCATTTCGCCTGTGTCATGTCAACTATAATCTAAAGTCGTATGGCTCCAGAGCTTTTGCTGTTTCGGCCCCAGAACTCTGGAACAAACTACCTGTCGAAATCCGTTCTTGTGACAATTTAAATCTTTTTAAACGTAAACTTAAGACTCATCTTTTTTCGAATTATTTTAAACAGATGATTTTTTAAAACTTTGTAAAGCGCTTAGAACAGAACTGGATAAGCGCTATATAAGTAGTTATTAATTATTATTATTGTTATTATTATTATTATTATTATTATTATTATTATTATTATTATTAAAAACATGCATTCAACACAGTTGTTCAACCAAATGTCGGGGCGTTTGAACAGGTCGTTCAACATTGTTGAAAGCTTGCTGAACCAAATTTAAATTGATTTAAACTTTCATTCAACATCGATGCAACATTTTCTTTGTCCTTGAAAATGTTGAATGGCATTGAAACCGTTGAACACTCTGGGGAGAGAGTGTGTGTTCAAGACGAACGTTTTGAAATGGCATGTGATTTGGGAAAGACTGAAATGAAATAAAAGATGGAGGAAGACACACGCCGTACACCGGGTAGGACACGTTAACATAACTAGAAAAACGGGAGAGTACCTAACCCTTGCTATACCGGCGGAGGAAGGGGGGCGGGGATTGTGCCCGCAGCAACTTTGAACCTTGATAACCTTTTTAATATTTGAGAAAACGCCCTTAAACTGAAGGAATTTTTCAGACATTTATCTGGAAAAAATGTGATGTGGTCATTTAGTATGAATTGACTACGATGTTACAATGAAAACCAACTTTTGATAGGCAGCCTTTTCCAAAAACGCCTTTTTAAAATGATTAATTAATTCTTCTTAGTGTTTTTCTGTTGGTTTTGATTAATTTCTGCTTAATTTCGTCGCTATATTGAAGTTTTAGGGAAATCCAGAAGTCCAAGATGGCCGCCATTTGGCAATGGATCAACAATCTCTAGGCTGAAGTTTGGCCAATGAAGCAACTTATATGTAAGAAGCAATTTAACCTGACAAATGAAGCAGGTTCTTATATGAAAAATTACTAATGATTAGAGAACTCTGGGGAAGATCCAAATATGTCTGCTGGGCCATTACAAACTCACAATGCGTAGCTTCAGAAAATGTCCATAGTACTTCCGTCACGGAAGAGATTGGATTTTTCACAGTGATTTTGTCTAATTTTCCAGGGCCCGGTTGTTCGAAACCCGATTAACGCTAATCCCCGATTAAAAATTAACCGAGTTTTTCATCTCGTTCATTAAAATGTTTTTTAAAAGCTTATTTTAAGCTATTGGTGAAGAAAAATCTAAGTGAAAACTGAGGAGCAAAAATCCTTTTGAAAAGTCTTTATTGAATTGCTTTTAAACTCAAAGCCAAGTTAACGTTAACCCAGGATTAGCTTAAGAGATTGGATTTTCCAGACTGATTTTCCATGAGGTTAATTTCAGTTTATTATACAGTAGTTTGATTAGTCTTTAACGTGATAATTAGACCTGTTAGAGTCAATCATTCACTTATTAAAGCAAATTTTCAGTAGATACTTTACAACATTTCCAGAAGCAGTTTTAAGAACCCTTCAAGGCTGATTTTTCACTACACATCCTTTATAAGAAACGCATTGGCATGAAACAGAAAATCACATGTTCTTTTATGCGGGTGTTTACTGTGAATATTATTTTTCCCTTTGAAACAACTACATCCGGAAGAGGTGAACATTTATTACATAAAAACTCTGCCTAAATTCCTTCTTACCAAGTACTCCATGTCAGCAGCCAGAGGATCCACCATTCCACGATATTCATTGTGTTGGTCCACGAAAGTTTTCTTTTCTTCGTCTGTTAGTCTACATACAGTGAAATCTCCTCTGGATGGTGTGGTTTGAGAAGCTGCCCGGTCCTTCGGACGAAACTGTAGGATGATGCATAATGCCAGGCAAGACCAACGCCAAAGCGTATTCCGGCCATTGGCTCTACGCTGCCAGAACGTTCCCAGATAGAAGAGCATGGACATCGGCAGTTCCTTCCCGTGACTCTTTATATTCTTAATGCTGTTTGGTGAAACAATAGTCCACAAACACGCAATGTTAAACTAATTGCCAACCAATCTGAATCATAAGCCTTGGCTCATGCGTCACCGAGAACCAGGAAAACGGATTGATCGTAATTTTAACGTACGTCGATCAGAAGTGAAGAGCTTAATCGAAACAATCGCGTTCAAAAGGTCATTTAATTGTTCAATAGGTTGCATGTTAAGATACCGTTTATCCAGGTACCTGTCAAGAAGGTTAATTGTCGTGGATGTAAGGTTAAATTTCCTTTACTTCAAGCCAAACTGGGCAGTTTCGTTCTACTGGGATGTGCAAAGCAGGTTTTCAGATGACTTCTCCAGGCAGTTTATCGAAAAAGAAATTGTAAGTACGTACGTGGAATACAATTCTAAGTACACTAACGCTTTTCCGTTTAACGGTCCAAACCGTTAAATATCCGTTTAAACGCTTTCATGAACCGTTAAAACGGTTGTGCTATCCGTTTTTCAAAACCTAGCATGTGTTTAAAGCTTTAGAGAAAACGTTTAAACGGTTTGGATATCCGTTTAAAAGTTAGCATCCGTTTAACGCTTTAGTGAAAACGTTGAAACGGCTTGGATATCCGTTTAAAAATTAGCATCCGTTTTAACAATTTAGTGAAAACGTTTAAACGCTTTGGATATCCGTTTAAAAATTAGCATCTGTTTAACGCTTTAGTGACAACGTTTAAACGGCTTGCTTATCCGTTTAAAAATTAGCATCCGTTTAATGCTTATCGTTGAAAAACTGAGGCAAAATCAACGAATCCCTTCTTAGTATTGCTATCATGCAATCTCTTTAAAGACCCTCTCAAGGTGGGAAGACTGGGAGAGATTGCGTGTTAAAGACGAACGTTTTGAAATGGCATGAGATTTGGGAAAGACTGAAATAAAATAAAATGTGGAGGAAGACACACGCTGTACACCGGGTAGGAAACGTTTAAGATAACTAGAAAAACGCGAGAGTACTTAACCCTTGCAAGACCGGCCGGGGTGGGGTAGGGGGGAGGGAGTGGGGAATCGTGCTCGCGGCAACTTTGAACCTGGATTTTTTTTTTTTAATATTTGAGCAAACGCCCTGAAACTAAAGGACTTTTTCAGACATTTATCTGGTCAGTAAGTCAGTTGAGTTCAGTATGAATTGACTTTGAAGTTACCATGAACAGGGCGTCAAGTGACAAATAGGAAAATAGGAAGTACAGTGGCCAAAAAATTGGGAAAAAATAGGAATTCTCACTCCAAAATAGGAAAATAGGAAGCTTCCCGGGAGTTTTTTCCTCTTAAAGGGGCACTGTGGTGGGGAGTTTTCCTTATTCAGAGCAATTCTGTGCTGAAATCATTGCTTGGTACATTTACTGTATAAATATGAAGACATTATGATCAAATTAAATTTAGTAGGGAGACCAAACCATAATAATTTGTTTGCGATTTTGATCAAAACAGAGCCGTTGAGAACTTGAAAAAATTGGTCAATGTTTCGATCCATTCCCATCCTCGCCACCCGTTTCAACAGACAACAGTAAATAGTTTCAGTGTAGTAACATCGTTCTTGGCAAAAAACGATTGATGTGAAGGCAAGTTTTAGCTTTTTGAAGTGATGCTACAATAGCATGATGGTGCCCTTTAACATTCACTGCCCCAACAGCACCTCTGTTCTACAACCCAATGCTTTAATATTTAATATCTTTAATATCTTAAAAGATACAATGGCAAACATCCTCAATGCAATTCACACGAATGTGCCCACATTGCAGTATAAGCAAAGCAAGTGTTACTAGTTATGTTAACATGCAAAAATCATCCGTCAAAAATTGGAAGATTCCAAATTTCATTAAACAGAACCAGAGAGAAGAAGGATAGCCAACAAGATTTTTTTTACAAACAATATCAAAGTTCACTGTCACCCATTGCTTATCTTCTTTGAAATAAAAGTCAACTAAGACTTTTGAACAAACAAAAAGTCATGCTCTTACGTTTTTGCTCTTTTAGCAGTTTGGGTAACCTTGGGTTGCCCTTTTTCTAAGCAGCATTTACTGTTGATGGCATGGCCTTTTCTAACAGTTTTTGCTGTTGTCATTCAACAATTTTCGCTTTTCTCGTATTCTCTGCAGGCTTTGCATTGCCTGGTCTCGCTTTGCCTTAGCAGTGTCAGTCATCATAGTCGCTAGATTAACACTTTGCTTGTTGAGAGCTGTTGTTGACAGGACATCATATAGCTTTGCTGTTGCATCTCTCAGTAATTCATCAGCTGCTTTCAAGTCTGCTTTTACTACTTCTTCCTCTTGCACCAAAGTATCTTCACTCTTTTGGAGGGAATGTCTTGATTTAGCCATCTCTTCTTTTGCCTTCTTGGCTTTCTGCTTCCTGCCTCTTTTGCTTACTAGCTTCCTCGCTCTTCCTCTCAATTTTTAGTTTTTCTACCTTTAGCCGTGCCTGATATGCAGTGTGAGCTGATCGTACAGATCGTTTCAACTCTTGTAATTGCAATGTTTTCAGGTTGACCATTTACTGGATCATAAAACCTGACTGCCTCCTTTACAATACGCAAACTTGTGATTGTCACTTCTAGTGCTGATCCCTCGCTGGTGACCACTCTTGCATTTATTGACAGACTCCTTTCAGACCCAGCATTTGTCTGGGCCAATATAAGTCCAGAGTTGATCGCTGAGGGCAGAAATTAATACCGACTGCTACCATCAATTGCCTTTAGCAGGAACAAAGAATTCCAGTAATGATCAATCTGCAAATTAGTATCAAGTTCAGATACCTCTTGATCTGCTTGTGGCAATTTTCACTCATCCAGCACAGATGTGACATCCAGGTGAGGTTGAAGTTTCCTAGCAAGATACTGGATGGAGGCACCTGTGGCTTTCTGGTTCCTTTTGAGGGGATTTTATGGAGGGGGCATTCGGGTCAAAAATGCAATTGGATCGTAACCTCCATTCCATTGGATCGTACTGCATGTTATTTGTTCGTGAGCTTTATGCCATTCGATCGTACCTCCGTGCTATTCGATCGTACCCGTATGCCATTCGATCGTAACTCCATGCCATTCGATCGTACCGCACCTTTGATCGTAAATAGCTTCCGCTCGTAGTTAACATTCGGTCAGCGGTTAACCGAGAAAAAAATAGCCTCGATGCCACGTTGATGTAGCGACACAAGGATTACAAGTACATGACGTAGAGTTTGGAAGTTGAGTCGATCGGGAAATGGAAGGCCATAAGGCCACATCAATCCCCGTTCGAACTAATAACCAATAATGCGTTCTTTGTGTGCCAGATCGGTGGAGAAAGATGAAGTCTCTCTCTATAGCATTGCAGCTTCAATATTAAAACATGAAGGGAAAACTTCTGACGTTTTAATATAGCTTTTAAAATTTTAAGATTAAGCCCATATAAAAAGCTAATTTGCTTGTAGAAAACCGTGTCACTAGTAGCACTAGTGAAGATAACTGAACCATACGGATATATGGGAAGGAACAGGCAGACGGAAAGAGGAGTGAACATAAGGCCGAAACCACTAAGGCCATTGAGAAACTTACCGAATAATCAGACAATTACCCCATGTATACCAGCCAAAATGAACAAGCCCCATGACCGAAAGCCAACCCAGCCCCATAACCAAAAAATCAGCATAAGAAGCCAATTGCACGGTTGTAATTAGTTTGAAAATGGGCTATTAGTGTGAACCTTTCATTAAAGTTTTTAGTTTTCAGTCTGAGTCCTCTCCTCCCTGTCTGGGATTTTATCTTCGTCGCAGCGACCAAGGACACACATCTCATGAGTTCAGGTTTCAAGTGATTGGAATTTGAGAGGCACATATCCAAGTGTGCTCGTCTTTTTTTTGCTTGACTCTTCAAGTGCTCCTCCAGGTCTGCGCACTGAAGGACGCGCTCTCCTGAAATCAGTCACCAAAATTTTACTATGAACACCACCATAAAGTTCAAGTGAGGTACACCAAAGGAGGTAAGTATGTCCATACCGCATTACCAGTCTTAAAAAACACTATCCATGAACAAAAACATATTGCAAGATATATCAAACGAATCCTCATACTAAAGAAATATTGTGAAAGGCATATGATTGCAATAATATTATTCTACACAAATTACCTCATGATCATTCTACAATCGTGGACAAAACGGTTAAGAAAACGTACCGTTCCAAGCGTTTTTACACTGAAGTAAACAATCGAAAGACCATATTTCCCCCGCCCCCCTCCCCCCAACTCAATGTTGTTTGGTGGGTCATGAACAGTTTCCCGGCAATCAGCACTTCCAAAATCAACATTGTATAGGGGGAGGGGGGGGGGGGGTAACTAACTTGTAGAAATTCGAGGGGAGGAATAGTAAATAATTGTTTTTTGTGGGCCGCGTCCAGATTTCTTAACGAGATTTGTCTACGATTGTAGCTGTACTCATAGTTCATAAAAGGGAATGGTTATGAAGCTTGTCACATTTCTTTCTTATGTGTTTTTGTTACCGTTTTTGGCCTTGACCATGCACAAGCCACAATAAGTTTGGAAAAATGTTGCAGCAACTGACCAACAACGAATTATTGAAAACATGTCGTTTTGTATTTTACGACTGAACAAGGAGGAAGATATACTGATTGGCTTACTTGTAAAAAAAAAAGGTTTCTTGAGTGGCCACGGTCAGGCGAGTCGCACTGTAAATGTGATGATTAGACCTTTCAGAATCAATCATTCACTTATTAAAGCAAATTTTTAGTAGGTACTGCACAACATTTCCAGAAGCAGTTTTAAGAACCTCTCCAGGCTGATTTCTCACTACACATCCTATATACAAGAAACGCATCGGCTTGAAACAGAAAATCACAGGTTCTTCTGTGCGGGTGTCTACTGTAAAACAACTACCACCGGAAAAAGGTGAACATTTATTACATAACAACTCTGCCTAAATTCCTTCTTACCATGTATTCCATGTCAGCAGCCTGTGGATCAACCATTCCACGATATTCATTGTGTTTGTCCACGAAAGTTTCCTTTTCTTCGTCCGTTAGTCTACATACAGCGAAATCTCCTCTGGATGGTGTGGTTTGAGAAGTTGCCCGGTCCTTAAGACGAAACTGTAGGATGATGCATAATACCAGGCAAGACCAACGCCAAAGCATATTCCGGCCATTGGCCCCCCGCTGACAGAACGTCCCCAGATAGAAGAGCATGGATACCGACTGTTCCTTCCCGTGACTATTTATATTCTTAATTCTGTTTGGCGAAACAATAGTTCACAAACACGCAATGTTAATCTAATTGACAACCATTCTGAATCATAAGCCTTGGCTTATGCGTCACCGAGAACCAGGAAAACGGATTGATTGTAATTTTAACGTACGTCGACCCAAAGTGAAGAGCTTAATCGAAACACGTTTAAGGAGTGTAAAATATAAATCGCGTTTAAAAGGTCATTTAATTTTTCAAGAGGTTGCATGTTAAGATACTGTTTATTCAGGTACCTGTCAAAAAGGTTAATTGCCGTGGTTGTAAGGTTAAATTTCCTTTGCTGTAAGCCACACCGGGTAGTTTCGTTCTAGTGGAATGTGCAACGCAGGTTTTCCGATGACTTCTCCAGGCAGTTTATCGAAAAAGAAATTGTAAGCACGTACGTGGAATACAATTGTGACCGTAAATGGGAAAACGTACACTAACGCTTTTCCGTTTAGCGGTCAAACCGTTAAATATCTGTTTAAATCCGTTTAAACGCTTTCATGAACCGTTTAAACGGTGGTGGTATCCGTTTTTCAAAACCTAGGATCCGTTTAACGTTTTAGAGAAAACGTTTAAACGGCTTGGATATCCGTGTAAAAAAAATAGCATCCATTTAACGCTTTAGTGATAACGTTTAAACGGTTTGCTTATCCGATTAAAAAATTAGAAGCCACTTAGCTTATCGTTGAAAAAACTGAGGCAAAATCAAGAAATTCCTTTTGTATTGCAATCCTGCAATCTCTTGAAAGACCCTCTAAAGGTGGGAAAGCAGTGAGAGAGTGCTGTTAAAGACGAACGTTTTGAAATGGCATGTGATTTGGGGAGACTGAAATGAAATAAAAGATGGAGGAAGACACACGCCGTACACCGGGTAGGAAACGTTTAACATAACTAAAAAAAGGCGAGAGCACTTAACCCTTGCTATACCGGCGGAGGAAGGGAGGGGGGGGGGGGGGGGGGATTGTGCCCGCGGCAACTTTGAACCTGAATAACG
>NW_028145480.1:2880000-2995000 GCF_977016875.1 Pavona decussata | reverse complement strand
CAGCTGCAGAGCTGAAAATTTGTTGGGAAGCGTCAACGCCACAGCGGAACTAACTGTTCAATATAAGTTAATCAGTCTGTTTTTGTCTCGTTTCAGTCATTTCTGCCAATAGCGCTTTTTTCCTAAGCGCCGTTTTGGGTGAAATTTTCACGTATGTGGTTAAGGACTGCCGTTAGTTACAATATACAATACAATACAATACAATACAATGCAATACAATACAATACAATTTTACTTTCGCTCAGTACACAGATACTGATAGATACATAAACAATAATTGAAGCTAACCAGAATATTAATTAAAAACAAATAAAAACTTTGTTGTCTAGCGTTACAGCCTAGAAGCTGAAGAAACCGGTGATTTCTAGTTAAGCCCTTTCCATATTAAATTGTGTATTGTTAGGGAGGGTAGAAGATAGCTCTGGCCCATTGTGCACAGGAAGTCACACACTGTAACTGGCTGATTGTTTTGTTTATTGTAGGAATTTTCTCCCTCCGCGTGCGTTTGCATGAATCTGATCATACTAAATTCTGCGTCCGATGTTTTATATCATTTTTACATCAGTCGCTCCTCAGATTGTGTTGTCATCCAAAGAAGTGAGGGTACTGGAGGAACAAAACGTCACCATCGCCTGCACTGGTACTGGTCAGCCGAAGCCGAGTATCACATGGTCCAAACCATTTGGTGGTTTGCCAAAAGATAGAACTGAAGTCAAGAAAGGAAACCTAACAATCTACAAAGTGGAAAAGAAAGACAGAGGAACATACATTTGTAAGGCAGAGAACATTCTGAGATCAACAACATCCTTGGCTCGGCTCATTGTGTATACTCGTCTCCGGTTCAAAGTCCGCCCTCCTCAAGAAGTGACTCCTGGTAAGTTTGGTTCAACCCTCCGACTGCCGTGTGTGGCCGAAAGTGACCTGAGAACTACATTGAATCCCCTGGACAAAGGATGGCAAGTCTTCACTTCCTGTAGACTCGCATGTTCTATTGAATGGAAAAATGGCTCTTCAAAACATCAAGAAATCTAACGAGGGATATTAAACCTGTAGAGCGACTAATGCACTGACAACAGTAGAAGCTAAAGTCAAAATCAATTTTCCAGTTAATGCTGCTTCCTGTTCTATGATAAGGAAATACGTCAGCAGTGTAAGCGGAAATTGCGTCATTGATCCAGATGGCACAGGAGGTCTGGCACCATTTACAGTGCACTGCGACATGAGTGACAAGAATGGAGTTGGCGTGACAGTCATCAGTCACAACAGTGAAAGCAGAACGTACGTGAAGGGACATAACAGTCCAGGTAGCTACTCACGCGATATTCGTTACACAGGAGCGAGTCTGTCTCAGCTGGCGAGTCTCACCAGAGTCTCTTCACACTGTGAACAGTTCATCAAGAACGAGTGTTATGGCTTCATTCTTTTAGGTGGATATGCCTGGGATTCTACTAAGGTGACGTACTGGGGTGGAGCATCTGTTAGTGGTAAGTGCGCACGCGGGATGACCAACTCATGTGCAGATGACAATGTATGGCGTGAAGACAGTGGTCTCCTCACTGACAAGACACGTCTTCCAGTTAAACAACTCAGGTTTGAGGACACTGAGGGTGGCTACGAGAAAGGTTTTCACACACTAGGAAAATTGAAGTGCTATGGCATAGCATAGTTGACTCACGCTGGAGCTATTGACTTGAAAATTAAAAAAAAAAACAAAAAACAAAGAGAACGTTGAGCCTTTGGACTTACAACATTTGAATTTTGTGACGCGAGTCCCGCGTTTCCACGAAATTTGGAAAAAATCTAGTAGTAGTAGTAGTAGTAGTAGTAGTAGTAGTTGTAGTTGTTACACAGAATGGAAAACGAGCCCGTTTAAAGGTGTACGTAGAAGTTAAATATTATTATATGAATGGTTAAAAATAGTGGAGATATTAAAATTAAGTATATGTAATCGCATGAGGCGGAATTTTCACCGATATTTTTGAAGTTTTCCCAAATTGCCAGAGTCTATCAGCGACGAGGGTAGCTTGGAAAAAATTTGAAAATACAAGTAAACATTAATCCTTAAATATATCAGGACTCCTTGCAATAAAGTGTTTATAACATAAAGGGAAAAAGTTTCTTACAAACATAGAGGCACGTCGTAAAATAGTCAGCCCCGGAGTAAAAATACTCACCCGTTAACAAAACAAACAAACATTTTAATTAACCTAACTACCAGACTCATACGAAACGCACTACAGATGTTTACCAAAGTTTGTCCCAAACGAATTATGCGTCTCTAGTATAAAAATGGCCAATATCTCCTCCACGTAAATATAAATTGTATAAATTGCTCCTCCCCGCCAGAAGTAATGGGTGTGTGTGTGGGGTAGGGGAGGGGGGGGGGGGGAGGTCGTCGTTTATCATCCTCCTTTAATAACCATGTCCGTTTTGAATATCCATACCCCCACCGGCAAGATAAGTTAATCATACTTCCGGGTGTTATTGTGTTCGACGTTGGAAGAACGTACTCCTAATACGGTTTTGAGTCAAGATTGTATGGGACAATTTTGATTGCTGGAATGAATGGATGAATCTTGGGACGCGTATCTGGCATCCCCCACCCAGATCTTTTTGGCAGGGGCTGATGACATCACAAAGAAGAGAGAGCCTGGGATCGAGATCATCGAACGCACTCTTTTATCTTTGATTATTACTAGTTTAAGTTAATATTACCCACATTCTACTGTTCTGTACACGCTATGTAACACTTACCTTGGTGCACAATCACCATTAAAGCATGAAAAACAGTGAAACAGAAAAGTGCCACAACATTTTCATTTAAGTTTTCACCTCTTAGGTTTTCATCTACAAAATCAATAGACACTAACCTTGCAAGGCAAAATAAACAGCTCCACCGGAAAGAACTGCTCACTAGCTTTTACTTGAATGGCCATACTTTAGGATTTCATCCCCAGACTCAAAAGTTAGAACCACCTTGTACAGCATAATAAACAGTGCCATAGGAAAGTACTGCTCAGTAGCTTTCATTTGAATGGTCATACTTTAGGATTTCATCCACAGACTCAAAAGTTAGACCCACCTTGTACAGCATAATAAACAGTACCACAGGAAAGTACTGCTCAGTAGCTTTCATTTGAATGGTCACACTTTAGGATTTCTTCCACAGACAGTCTGACTCAAACGTTAGAACCACCTTGTACAGCGCAATAATAATACAGTTGCTGTAAACAGTCCGGTTAAAAACCGTATAATGGTATTTAAATACAAAGCACATTTGGATCTCTCTGATGATGAAAAATAATTAAAATAATCAGCAACCTCCTTCATGACTTCCATATTGAATCAGCTTTTATTTGAACGATTTAGTGCGCATTCTTTAACGATAATTCTAGATATTCTTATTCCGGTTCAGGAATAACAAAATACAAAGAATTTCAGTTCCTAAAAGAATGCACCGGGCTTTAAGACCTAAATGAACTCATCTAGAACAGAGGTAGGTTTCTTCTCCTTGATAGTATCTTTCTTGTCTGTCTTGTCCATCTGCTTGTTTTGCTTCTTATCTCTACAACTTTTTACTTTCTTCACAGTTTTAACCACTTTCTCACTTTTCCCAAAACCTCTACAAGAACTAGTTGAAAAAAATTCGTCCAAAAGTGACACTGACATAACCGAATTATCATCAACGGATGAATCTTGAAATTCAACCGCGTGTTCCCTGTTCCATTCACACGCTGATGAACTACAGTTTTCGTCTTCTGCTTGCAGTTGATGTCCTTGATTAAGTTGACAGTCCTTCGCTTCAGTTCTACAGCTTCTCGAATTTACATCACCAACACCATCTTCGATTCTGTTCAAAGCGTTGAAAGGATCTTTGGCTTCAATCAGATGAGTACTTTTCTTTTCTTTTTCTTGAAAAGCAGCTAACGAACAACTCTGATTTCTACAGTGCAAATCATCATCGTCTAGCCGATGAATTTCACGTCTCTCGAGATTTGCTTCATAAGTCGCATCTTTCCCAGGCAATTTCTCCTTCGGTCTATGCTTCTTCAAATTTCTTTTAGACTTCTTTCGTACTTCATGGCTTTCGTCTGCTCGAGTTTGCTCCAATGACCGTTTAGCACGCTTCAAATCTTGTCTCTCGTTGTCTACAGCGACTGCACACCTCTCTGAACCAGCTGTAAAGCAGGACAGACCAGATAAAACCGGATTTTTGTCCACGTAAAAGCGCTTCAACATCTCCCACCTTTCAGCAACGCTTTTCGCGACGACAGCCTTGGCAAGATCTATTTCCGAAGAAAACCCGAGTTGATCTGACATTTGCCGAAAATGCTGCCGACGAATTCCACGGGGGGTTGACCCAATAAAAACAGTACTACTACCAATTCTTTCAACAGTGATGTCACGGCCAGTTTTCAATGACCTGAAAAGTCGTAGAAAAAAGCCGTTTGTTTGACCGCTCGCGTTCTTTGATTATGCAGGTACATTCGCTACATATTTTCTCTTCCTTGTGGGATAAATGAAGTAGCTTGGAGTTCAAAGAATACTTTGTGACAATCTAACAAAACACTGAGTACCAATGTTGTGTTTGACTAGCATCTTATCTAGGGTGAAGTAGTAACACTCCTTGTCGCTTTAATAATTTCACAGAAATCGACCGAGTCGGACTGGATACTAACCCATACCAGTGCAAAACAGTAAAGACTCTTGTTCTGTTTAGTCATCTTATTTTTCTGATGTGTTTTGTCCGACATTATACATGCTTAAGCCAAAAGTGTAAACCAACGACTTCAATTTGGTTTGCTTCGCTATTTTCGAGTGTTTGATCGCACGAACAAAACCAATAAATTAGCAAATAACATGACAGATATGAAAGAAAACACAGATTGTCCAAAATTAGACACTATATTTGTTAACAGATTGTTGGGAGAGGAATGCCTAGCACACTGTGATGTGACAGTGGGCCATTTTGATAAAAAGGTTGTTAGTTTACAACTCCGTTTTGAACACACACATGACAGTCAAGTTGAAACTCTCTATATTGGATTAAGGCACAAATGATGGCCTACACCTGATTATGGCCTTTTATATTTTGGAGGCTTGACAGCTTGTTGTTCGTTGTTCCGATCAGCTAAGTGAACCATTAAACATATAGCTACAATCTTGGCCAATTGCATTTAGGACACTTAGCGGTTCAAGTTGGTGTCGACAGTTGGTGTCGACAATATTAACACAAAGGCTCTGTAGCGGTGGTGTCTTACCGATTCAGTGACGGTGGATTAGCAGAATTTGTCCCAACTTCTGGTTGGTCTCTTGGTTTCTCTTTTGGTTTGGTGTCCCGAGAGCTCTCACCAAGGTCATCACTTTCATCGCTTGTCTGTGACAAAACAAATACGTCATTGATGGGTTGCTTTGAACCTCGTTATGAAAGCGAGGCTTCGTGCTTAAAGTTGTTTTTGGAGAACATCAGTGTTCATTGATATGCAAATAAAACTAATTTTCACACGATCAGCTTTGTACTTAGCCTGACTTTCGTAATCTAATGAGCTTCAAAGCAACTCGGAAATGGCGTATTAGTGAGACATTTATAACAACAACGAGGAGTGGACTACGTTTGTATCAACAGTATACCTCCAAACTTTTGAAACTTTCTTAACGTTGTGAACTTTTTTGCACGTCTCCAAAAAGGAAGTTCAAAACGTCTATAACGCCTGTATTTAATCAGTCATCGTCAATTGTCATCCTATATCAGATCCTTTTAGCCGGGTACTCTGGAAACAACGACTTAACTGAACATCGGATATTTTCACGAAAATCAGACTTGAGTGTATATGATGAGGGGATTTTATGGGAAATGTTCTGTTTGAAGCTTTACTGTACCTCCAAAGCAGGAAAAAAGTTTGCAGGCTGCTGGGAAAACTGCCTGAGTTCAAACACATCCTGCAACGCCTGTTTAGACATACGATTTTCCGCTTCACTTGGTCCAACAATGTGTTTGTTCGCATGCGTATAACGAACTCCACAGGATTCTAGAAAGAAAAACAGGAACGTTACCGTCACGTTACTAAGCAACCTTACTACTGCACGCCACGTCAATCAAAAAGTAACTATTTGTACCGCGCACTTTAGGTGGGACTGGGTTTGAGTTGCTCCTTATTGGCTGAAGAGCAATCTGTATATTTTTTCTTTAAAACCAAAATGTCTGACTTGACTCACCATCGGCTTACGAATCAACTGAAAAGAAACTTTTATAACGCCATGATACAAATTACAATCAACCAGAAGACAGGCCTGCATAATTTGTTTACAGAGCCCATAAAACACAAAATATTTTATTATTCACGCTAGCATCACTGCCAGGGTCTCATAAAATGTTTTATCCGTGGACACACAAATGAACCGCCATTAAGCGACTGACATTGAAAGTATTTGTTACAAAACTTACCCAGGATTTGTTCAACTGTATTGTCCTTCCTCGATCGCTTTGGTGTTACAATCTTGGTATCAACGTCGATGTTTGGAGCATGCTTTCCAGGAAACCTTAGCAATAAAAAAACACGACGGTTATAAGAGTGTGAGTCAGAAAATCACCAACACTGTAATTCAATATTTTTGTGATGTCATTGTGTCAAAAGTCAGAGCCAATGAAGTGTGAGATAAAAAAAACCCAAAAGCTGTAACGGTTTAAAAAATAACTGTTAATGATCAAATTCGCCATTTGAAAATGGAACAAAGGCGGCAGAAACTACTAAGTTGGACCAGAAAGTATTAATTGTAAACTTGAGATAATAGTGAAAAGAGTTTCGTTTTAATTTCCCATACATTTCTCTATAAACTTTTCTTCGCTGTCTATGTAGACAAATTACACGCTTTAACTTTCTAGCAGTGACACATTCTCGTGTAAAAGGCGTTCCAGGAGCATGGGGGGGGGGGGGGGGGGGTGACGAGTTGTTTTATTATGGAGAAAACTTATGACCAAGTCTACGAGCATTCCGTTCTTCCACTCAGGAACAGTCAATTGACGAGAACACGCGAGCACACGTGAAAATCGTCATAAGCGTGGAAACACGTGAAAATCGAAAGACGCGAGAAATCACGTCCCCGCAGGTTGGGAAAAGAGTCCCCACTCACGGGACGCGTTTCGTGGCAGGCGCCGGCCCTCGCGTGTTCGTCCCGCTTGATATCTCTAATATTTTCTGGATGTACTGTAATATAACCCAGAAGCTGAGAGCCAATCAGATCATAGGGTTACTCAAACCCAAGAGTTGCAGTTTTCAATTGAGAAAAAGCAAAGTAACGAAACTCGAGATTACTGTCGACACTAACTTGAAAACCACGCTATAAGTACTAAGACATTTTAGTATCCTCACCTTCGCAACCGGCTTCGACCTTCTTTCAAGATTTTGCTCGTCTCTGTCACCACAACTTTCGCTGGTTTTCGTTTTTCTTTCGATCTGGTGAACAAACCCTCATCAGAATCCTCATCCTCGCTCGATGAAGTTGTCATTTCAGCTAAATTTTCCTCGTTCCTTGCTGACTGTTCTCCATCATTTACGAAACAATCCCTAGTCGTTCCCAATTGTATCCCGCGATTTAAACTAGCAGTAGGCGGAATCATGTCGCAACTTTCCTCCGTGTTTTTTCTTTCATTCTTCCTCGCCTTTTTCTTAATTTTTGTGAAGCAATTGTTTGAACTGCTGAGTTCAATGTCTTCATCTTCGCTTAAACTTGATTCTTTCATCGCAGTGGGCGGAATCACACTTTCGGGACCAGCCGTTCCAGAACCCGCCCCACTCTCCCCTCCCTTAATTCGATTGTGGTTCTTAGTTAGCCTCCCTGGTTCAAAGACGTCATCTTCACAGTTGAAGAAATCTTCTAAAGTCACCGGCCTTCGCGAAACGGAATTTTTGGAAGATTCCATCAATTTTGGTGCAGCACGTTTGGAGTTGGCTTCCAAACCAGTTAGAATGTCTTCAACATCACTGAAAGATGCTGTATCATTGTCAAGAACCCTTAAACTCTCTCGGTGATCAATTCCTACCCCTTTCATCTGAATACTCGTGTTGTTCAAATCTTTTCCAAGCTTATCACCGACACTGCAGGGGTTAGAGAGAGCATGTTCGTCATCATCGATAAACTGCGATGCCAGTTCTTCCAGGTTATATGGGTCTTCATCTTCTTTCTGGTTCACGCCGAGGTCATCGGTTACCTGACGAAGAATTAGGATGACCAACAAACAACTTCTCTTTACAATAACAGCAATTGGTGATGGTGGGCCGATACTAGTTTTTCCAAATCGATCCGATACCAGCACGACATCTGCCGATATTTGGCATTTTTTTCGATATCAAAATCGATATTGGACGTTATCATCCATGTATTGTATCGTGACATCATTGTTTAAGGTAGTGGCCAGGCTATAAACCAATGGAACACGCCTAAATTGCCCAGTTACATTACTGTACTTCGTTTACGTAAAGTATCTACAACACGGTGACCATCCCCGTCCCCACCCCTCAAGGGGTTCCTTACCTCGTTCTCTAAGCAGTCTTCTTGCTTCTTCTCGTGTACAATTTCGTAGTTTGTGACTCTATAGCCCGCCTCTAGTTTCTGTGTTCTCTTGACGATGTCCTTGGACAGGCTGGCTCCTTCCACGCGGTAGGAGAACAAATTTTCAAGTCCAAACAGCTCGCCTTTTCTATCCTTGTCTCCTTCCACTCCAGTGAAATACCTTCTCTCGTTACTTCCTTTAATAGCAATGTTGGCCAGTTGCTGTGAGAAAACCAAGGAAAAATGAAATCTCACCATAATGGAAATTCAGCGAGACTGATGTGGTGTTTGTGTAAGCAAGAGTCTTAAATAGAGATTTAAATAAAGATAAAGTACCTAGATTAATACAAAATTTATTTATATGGGATTGATCAAATGGAGAAGCATAATTTCCTAAATATAACAAAGATAGTATTAAAGAATATTAAGGAAAGGGATTACAAGGTAAGTAACGGGACATCAGTTAACCTGTTTGTAAACTTGTCTGAGGTAAATCATTTCTTCAATTGTTCCTGAGGATATCAAACGATACACTCGAACGTCCCGTCTTTGGCCGATACGGTACGCTCTGAAAAAAATTCAAAGCCATATTAGATAAAAAACATTTTCTTGATAATTACTATAATAAAATGCTCAACTATAACAAGTTTTAAATAAAAAACACATGTTTTGACAATAATCACCTTACACTATACAATTTTTTGTTAACTTTCAACGCAATCCTGAAGTGAAACAAGCCGTGTAAAAAACTGCGCATGTGTCAGACACCACTTCCTAACTTTATCCTGCGGATAAGTGGCTATCCAAGGCATAAAATGTGTTGGTTGCAGTGCATTTCATCCACTGGATAGCTATTTATACCATGGATAGAGTTATCCGCTCTTTGAACAACCGGCGACAGAATGATCAAATCTGAAAACAAAAGCAGGTTTGGGCAGGCGAGACGCACGTTAGGCAAGAACATTTTTAGGTATTTTTATCACTGTTCACATCAATCTTCTCACTCACCTGTCCTGGGCTTGTAAATCGCTGGATGGATTCCAGTTTGGGTCAAATATGATCACCACATTGGCTCCAGTAAAGTTCAGTCCCAGACCTCCAGCCTTGGTGGAAATCAAACAAAGAGAGATACTGGGGTCTAGGTTGAAGTCTCGCACAAGGCGTGTTCTGTCAGCAGGTTTGGTTCGTCCGTCCAACCGGCTATACACCAGTCCTTTACTGATCACAAATTCTTCTAGAATATCGAGAAGCTGGAAAAAAGGTAAATGATACTGATAACTAAGTTAATCACTTGTCTCACGATTGCGTCATTTAAACTCATTTGGATCACGATGTTTCAGTTCGACCACTTTCCAACAGTAATAAATTCTCACCGGGAGCCCCCACTCCCAAACGCCCCGGGTGGAGATAAGTTATGGGAAGAGACGAGCCCGGAGACGGAAAGGAGCGAGAACTCAGGCACGAAAGGGAGCCATCGCTGCGGAGAGGCGGGTGGGGCGAAAACCTGATATCTTGTGTCCGTTTTAACGAAGAGAGGAATAAACAGGATAAAACAGGCCTATTTATACTAAACTTGTAAACATTATGCCCAACCGGTTTCCCTGAGGATCCATGGATGCGCGGGAATTTGAATACACAGGTCTCATAGGAATAGGGGGCGTTTGTACTTGGCGGCCCCCAGTGAGAATAGGTCTTCCTGAAAAGGTGTTACCATACTGTATAATGAAATATAAAAATAAATAAAATGGGAATTTCAGTGGCACATCCAGAGTGGCTGCTCGTCCACTGCTTCCAGGTCGAATTGAATTTTGGAAATGATGGTTTTTGCGGATGGAGGAAAACCGGAGTACCCGGAGAAAAACCCTCACAGCAGGGACGAGAACCAACAACAAACTAAGCTTACATATTATGGCGTCATGAACACCAGGAATCAAACCCAGGCCACATTGGTGGAAGGAAAATGCTCCCACCACTGCGCCATCGCTGCTACCCAAATATTCTCAGTCCTCACTTTTCAATTTCTCTCTTCAAAGAACTGGAAAAAATGAACTGATCGGCCTTACCCAGCTTTTCGCTAAATTAATACTTTTCCTCCTTTATCATACCAAATCACCAAAATCTGACCACTCTTCAAATTTTATACGCCGCACTAGATTGAACAACTAGCCTTCAACCTCGAATGCTTTATATATTCGCTTTGATATACAAACCTGTGTTGATCGTGAAAATAGCAGTACTTTGCTGCGTTCCTCGTGAAACATTCCCATTAGTTTTTCTAGTACTTTCATTTTGCCACAGTACTTTGGATCAGACAGCAATTCAAAAGACGATAACTCCGTGCTACCTGAAAACTCGGGATATCTGGCAAACACGTGTAAACAAAGATCTTTAGCCTGAGGAAAAAAGGATCAAAGAAACTCGATGAATTATTGTTAACAGTAGAGCTATGTTCGTATTTTAAATTGCTACGATAAGTTCAAAGCACAGTATTTTGTAAATCAATTGCAAACCGCCTTTTCTGCTTCACCACTGGAACCTACCTTTTCTTGTTGGTCCAGTGTTTGTTTAACAGTTGGCGCCAATAATGCGGCGTGATTGGCCACTTTTAGAAGCAGCTGAAAAAATCTCATGGTTGCAGTCTTGATATCTTCACCATCAGAGCTGAGCTGTTAAGAAAACAAAAGATATTAAGAATCACTACACTTCAGAGAACGTAATCCACAGATCCAAAACTTATAACCACCTACGCACAGCATAACAAACCGATGGTTGTAACTGTGATGAGAATGACAATGTATGGCGTGAAGACAGCGGTCCCCTCACTGACAAGACACGTCTTCCAGTTAAACAGCTCAGGTTTGGGGATACTGGCGGTAGTGGCTCCCAGCAAGGCTCCCACACACTAGGAAAATTGAAGTGCTACGGCATAGTATAACTAGACGTTGTAACGTTATTTCCAGAATATTTTTCAAAATGTTGGAACGAAAAAGGTGGTCTTTTTTAGTTTTTACTTCCTTTTTAGCTAATCATTAATGTATACAAATGATTTGGAACAAGAGTTATATGCAGCAAGTTTAACACAGATACAACGTATAAAATAGTAATTAAAAAAGATGTGGAAATTTGGAAATGTTGGTTTTTGAGAAGAGGGGAAAATTGGAGTACCCAGAAAAAAACCTCTCGGAGTAAGGACGAGAACCAACAACAAACTCAACCGACATATCACGCGAGTCCGGGAATCGAACCCGGGCCACATTGCTGGGAGGCGATTGCTCTCACCACTGCGCCATCCCTGCTCCCCAAATTCCTATTCGATCCTGAATCTGAGGGTCACAGCTCTGTTTGTTGTAACAGATTGTTACGTATCAGCCTCGTCAAAGAGTAGATTTATTTAACCAAAGCTGTGTTCAGGTTATTACGACAGAGCTTACATAAAGCTCGACCATCTTTACTGACCGCTAACTGTAAACATTCGAGCTCGTACACTGTAGTTAGTTGAGCGTTAGTTCCCTTTTACCTGAAAGATCAAACCAGAAGTTTTCAAAGTTTTCCCAAAAGAGAAGAGTAAAAGGACATTTGTAAAATAAGTGATAGATGGTTTCTGTTTCCACTTTGCAAAACGTACAGGTATCGTGTAGAACATAACCTATCTTTGCTAGTCGCTTATTAGTAAAAACGATATCATCCAACAGTTTTAACTGAAAGCTTCCAATAAAGGTTTCCGATGAAACTGACAGCAAATTAATTAATAATAGCTCACAAATGTAAATAGAGTATACTGAGAGTCCTGTGAACACTTCTTTATTTCCAAAATGGCAATAAAATATGTAGAAAAAAAATAGTTGAGCGTTAGTCGAGATTCAGCTGTAGAAGAACGGTTGTCGTCACTAGCAGTAGAGTAAGACAAGTAAGGAAAAAAAGAAAATGTAACTCAGCGTTACAGCCTAACATTGTCGGGCGGACCGTTTTGAGCGGAATTCTGTACAAAAGGCTCGTAAAGTCCACTTAACTGACCAGGCCATATACTTGAGCCGCTTGGTTTAAATACACGCGACAAGCTGCATTAGTGGCATTTAATCCATCTAGCTATTAACCTATAAGCTTCATTTTTTTCATATTTTTAAACTTTTATATAAAGGGTTTTGTAACGTACTTGCTCATTTTATTTTTGTACTCCCCGAAGGTTGGTTTTCCAAACCGAAATATCAGGCAATGTTTATACATGAATATCCAGCTGTTTCTACTGTACTTACCAGGTAACAACATTTGCCCCTGTCCACCCCACTGCCACAGTCACAGGGAAAGTTCTTTTTTCTGATCAATTCCACATCCGGGTTCTGAAGAAGAGTCTGGTACACGTCTTCTTGGAATGACGTCAGCGGACAAAACACCACCAACTCATCTGGAAAGAGAGAAAAGAAAACCTAAAACTCGACAAACCGGTTTGAGCGCCAGCTTAGCTGTAATGAACGTACCTTTGCTAGGCAGCTGACTTGCTATCAAGTCTTTCGTCCGTCGAAGAAAGAATTTGCCAATTTTATCTTGAAGATCTTTCGATTCTACAACACAATAAAATAAAAATCCCAAACCTTAGAAATGGTATTTAGCAGACAGCAACTTTTGGCAGTGCTCATCCGAAAACTCGCAATAAGATTGGCTACCAAGGAGCGGTGTAATTCTCGATAGACCGTCCTCGAAACCCGCGTACGGTTGGAAAATCGTCAAAAGTCCTTGAGCTAGAGATAACTACCTTCATTGCTTCAGCATTGAAAAAAGGAAGAAAAATACCTTCCTAGCTTTGAAACATCCAAAGGAATTCAAAGCGCAAAAAACGACAAAGAATATTAGGGAACTTAAGCACAGAAGTTTTTGGGCCACGGACGGCAACCGGAAATTGAATTTTTTCCCTTTTTGGAGCGTTTTCACGCCATCGCGTTTGTAACGCCAAGCCACAGTCATCAACAAGAGCTTTGCCTATCCGTGGTAACGCCAAAAAAGGAAACATTTCACTTCCGGTTGTCGTCGGTGGCTCACGAACGTCAGTCTGTACTTAAGCTCTCTATTATGGATTAAACGGGATTGGACTCCACAACCTTGAGGATACTGGAGCAAGTACTCTTTCCTTCAGCTAGAAATCCTTTGCAAGCAAGGCATGCATTTTGAAATTATCTGTCACTTTTAAACTGTACTTGGTCGAGTTCTTCGATTTTTTATCGATAGTCTAGGCCGGATTTCCTTTATTTTAGGAGGCTCGTTACCATAGTGATTTATACGAAAACATGAAAGTTAACCGTTATTCAGAGTCTGTAACTGATACACTGACATGGCGGGGAAGTTTCTTTCTTTCGAGATTTTATTAGCAAACATCACATTTCACCGTTTCTTTCGGGTCGCCTTTATCATGATTTCATATTTACTTTCAGGCAGTGCCTCTGTCATGGACAGCGGGAAAATTATCTCTAAGGGAATTTAGAGCGTATAAAGGGTATTTTAATTGAATCCGTGTCCGTTTGGCACTTATGCCTCTGTGCTGGATCGAGATTCTTATTTCGGTACAAATACGTGTCCTGGTGTCGGCTTCAACTACTTCGTTTGCTGAATGAAGCTTAACACACAGACATAGAAAACGGTCTATGAAAGCGTGGAATTAGGTTTTAATTTCGCAGTACAATGAAAGCGGTGCTCTTATTATGCAATCACCTACTAAGACTCACAAACGTTTATTACTACCTTTGGGATTCGCTTCTTTCTGACGGACCTCATTCTCCGTACTTTACTATCTGTGTACACTTACTTTTCCTGGCTAGTGCCAGTTCTCTCTTGGTTGCATCATATCTCTGCCCTTCTCTGATTGGTTTACCAAACTCCAGGTTGAACTGCTTCGCTTTCCCCAGACTCCCCGGGTTTGCCCAGTCCAGCACGCACCAGAATTCCTCCAACTTGTTCTGAAGTGGGGTCCCTGTGAGTCCGTATCTATATACAAACGAAATGCAAAAGAGAGGTGTTACAGTACAAACACAATCACCAGATATAAGCACTGGTGCAGAATGAAGCAACTGGGAGTGCTTACAGACCTTACTCAAAGCTGACTGCTGGGACTTTCACCGTTGGTTTGTTTTCACAAAATACTCCTACTGATTTCATACTGGGTATCTTGTGATGGCCCAACATCCCATCCAGGGGGGAGTAGTACTACTTCTAGCGGTTCCAGGGACCTTATGTTGGTGATCCTGTGATAGACTTGGCATGTCATGGTATCTAGCCCGGGTTAGCGCTAACCATGCTTCCAGCAACTAAACCCTGGTCACTTCATGCTGGTTATCCTGTGGACTACTATGCCATGCAGGGGATTTGAGCTCGCAAACGACTTTTTTTTCATTTTTGGTATATTTGACCGCGGTGAATTACTACGCCCACTCACTTCATGTTGGGTATCCTGTGAAGGATTCCCCCCCCCCCCCCACCCCCAACCCCCCGATACAGGAGGGAGTAGTGAGACTTATCGTTGCTTCATAGTGACAAGCCGGAGTTCATATGCCAGCCCCGTTGGCTGCCTTGGTTCGCATGTAACTAAAACAATCACTTACATGTAATACAACCGCTGCACACTAAAGGATTTATTTTTCACCTTCTCTTGACACTAAGAGCTTTAGCGGCGATAGTTATCTGAGCTTTGCTATCTTTGAGACGATGAACTTCATCCATGATTACCGCCAGCCATCTGACTTTGTTCAGATCATCCTAAGAAACGAACATGAAAGAAAAAGAAAGGAAACATGATTGTATATAATCGAGAATAAGTGGCAAAAGACCGCGAACGAAAAGCTGCTGGTATACGCAGGATCTGTGAACGATTTAATCAGCCAGATATAAACATACAAGCAACTGCTCCCATAATACATTTTTGATGAAGATGTATTATATACATATAAGTAACTGAGGTAAGCAAAGCTGATACTGCGTGGAAAACGTAGCCTGCAGTGCAGGCGTATTTTGTCGCGCGAGTGAACATTTTCTTATAATTTAGGCCGCCATCTTGCATTTGGTAACTGTGGAGGGTTAGGGCGAGGAAATATTTGCCGAGGGAGTAGGTGTTAATCAGAAAATGGGCTTGCCCATTTTTCCTCGCCCCAATCCTCCACCGTTACCAAATCCAAGATGGCGGCCTAATACGAAAATGTGCACTCGGGGGACAAAATACGCCTGCACTGCAGGCTATGGAAAACGTAACACGACAACGACATCATGGCTCTGACATTGGTAAACACCTTAAATTAAGCCCATCCGGAGTTATCACCACGTGTATTTAGTAGACCACTAACCTCACGCTAGCTGAACATTCTACTTCTTGCTGCTACACCGTGCTGACGAGAGCCCACCAGCTCGAAACAGCTGTCCACGGTTACATTCTCGATTTGGTCTCTATCATGTCGCTGTCGTGTTAAGTGTTCTACGTAGTATCAGCCTGGCTCACTTCAGTTACTTGTATATATAGACTACTTCTTCTTTAAACATGTATTACGTGAGCAAAAAAGAAAATTCATGTGAACAGTCTTATATTTCGAGTATTCTCTGATTTCCCTCTGGGGTAGTAAAGCGAACGAAACGCGCGCGCGCGAAAATTGGCACACGCGAGGAGACACGACACGCTGGAAGGGGATTGTCGTGCGCGTTCCCATACTTCGCCTGGTCTCTCTTTGGGGGGTCGTTACTTTTTTTTACCTTTTTTTTTCTTATTATCTTTTGTGGTACAACTCACCAAATGATTTCTCATAGTCTCGTAAGTCGTAATTACCACATCCAGTCGCCCTCTCAAGGCACGTTGTAGAGTTTCCTCTTTGGTGTTACCATGAAAGAGCCCCGTCCTAAAATGCCCCCAGGTCTCTAATTCTTCCTTCCAGTTGTACATCACAGAGCCTGGAGTGACAATCAAAAAGGTGCCGGTCTCTTTGCGGCTAACGTCTTCTTTCTGAAAGAAAAAAAAAATACGTTAGTGCTTTCAAAGAACACGTGAAATGGTTGATTACCTTCGTAAGTAGGAATCCAGGCTAGGCTGAGGAGAGCAAAGGACCGTAAACATAGGCGATCGATTTTTTGAATCAATGTGTTTTAAGACAGTCACAGTGTTTTTTGGCGGCGGTATCAGAATCTCTACGAAAACGTTTCCGATTTCCGCCGTAATTTCACCACGTTCTTTTTTTAACCTTTTGATTTATACAACTTTGTTCCAATGAAACTTGAACATAGGTATTGGGAGCGAAAGGTAGTCTTACTATGCCGATTCTGACATGGTGTGGGCTCTACTCTGGTCGCATGCAAAATGCCCAGCAATTCAGCAATTGTCAGTAGTTTATACAGGCGTTAAGAAATCCCAGAAGGCTCCCGTGTGGTGTAAACAGCCCTTCATCACACCGACTGACGACCAGTTTAGCAGATTAACACCTTTCAACATTTGGTGAGTGAAATTAAGGACGGTGCCTACTAATACCGATCGGAAGTATTTTTGTGCGGTTTATGACTAAGTGGGAAAAGCAGATCTCAGCAAGGCCTATTGGAATCCAAAAAGAAAATTGGGGGGAACCATGCATTTTTCAGAGATAATTAAGCAATAATACCTCTCAAAAACGTCAAAATATAAAGCAATGTATGGGATTTTTTCCTAAAGTGAAGCTTAATTATCTCTGAAAAACGCATGGTAACCCCCAATTTTCTTTTGAGATACCAAAAGCATTTGGTAAGTTCTGCTTTCTTCGTATGGTTTTAAACCGCGCAAAAATATTCCTGTATTAGTAGCCACCACCCATAGGAAACCCGAGTATCTTGCGATGCGCAGAACGTATGCGCAGTAACAATAGTAGGCACCGTCCTTAATACATCAAAGTTTCATCCCTAAAATGCGAGGACAACCAAAGCTCACTGAAGATGACCTGACAAACACTAAAAGATGTGCATTCAACCAAAAGGTTCCAGCACTGCTGAGCCCTTTGGCTTGTGTCACTCGTTGAAATGGATACAGATAATCTTCATTTACTGACCTGTTTTACTTTGGTTTTTCTATCCATGAATTTGCAGAATATGTCAGCTTTTGTTCCAGTTTTTCCCAAAACGGCAGCAATAAATGAAATAACCTGAAAGATTGGAACAAAAATGCATTTGGTTCAAAAACATTTCGCCCAATCAATTCGCCCCGTGCGTTCAGCTGTTTCCCTCCGCAACAAAACAAAAAACAAATAAAAAAAAAAAACAACAACAACAACAAAAGTGACCCTGGCCCTGGACAAGCTCCATTAAAAAGTTTCGCACAAAGATTTTTTAAAGTTGAAAAAAATATATATCATTTCTGTTACCTGAACTGTCTTTCCTAAACCCATGTCATCGCCAAGGATTGCTCCGGTGCTTTCCGAGAAGTGTTGAAACAGGAAGCGAACTCCATCTCGCTGATAATCTCGAAGATAACGGTTAATGATGGCTGGGACCTACAGTGTAATGTAAAGATAGGCTCACAAGTAAAACTTCCACTAAAGGATGACTCAGGGACGAAAACATAGTAAAAAGACGCTTTATCATCAACACCATCATGATAGGGGGCGAGAGCTAAAGGAAGAAGAAACAGACGTTTTCAATCAAGTGTCGTAAAACCAAAAACAAAGCAATTACTCTGGCCAATCAAAACAGAAGCAAACAGAGCAACAAGCCAATCAGAATTCGAAGCAAATAAATGCAACCGGCGCCAAGCGCGGGAAAATGCGTGCGAGCAAGTCACGGTTGGTTTCGGTTCTTTTTTTTTTTATTGGTTGAGAAAGTGGCGCGAGTTTTGCTAACCAATCACAGGGCAAAGTAAGGCAAACGCGATTTACTTTTGACTCTCAATTGAAAACCGTTTTAACTTGACAGAGCTTTTATTAGTATTCTTACCTGGATAACCGGTTGAGCGTCAGGGTTTGATAGAACCAAAGGAACTGAAGGATGCTGAGCTGGCTGAGTGAATGATGGTCTTTCCATGTCTTGATCATCAAAACCTGGATACAAACATGATCGGATCGAAATTTGTACATCAAAATTGACATTAAACATCTTGAAGTGATCTGAGCTGGTCAGCCTGGCAAGAGTGATTATTGCGTTCTATGTAAGAAGAACGCACTCCTAATACAGATTGGAGTCGAGATTGTATGGGACAACGTTGAGTTAATGAATGGATCTTGGGACGCGTATCTGGCATCCCCCGCAGATTTGACAGGGGCGGATGACATCATCACCAACTTGGCAAAGGAGAGAGAGCCTGGTGACACCGAACGCACTCCCTAATCTTTTATTATTACTAGTTGCAATGCATTTATATGCAGAAAAAATCTCATGTATAAATGTAATTAAGTTTTGCCGAACAATTCAGCTGAGTGGTGAGGTCACAAATCAGCTTTGACAAACATTGTAGTCAGCAAAAACTCAGGGAAAGGTCTTCCCATCCCCGCCCAACTCCCCTTGTAAAATGGTGAGAGAACAGCTGTATAAGTTTGCTTGTATGCCAGAGGGTTAATCTGAAAATGCACATTTTTGCCTCATTAATGGTACAAAGTGAGAAGTTATACCAATCTGTTGCAAGAATTAACCTTGAATACTGCATAGAATCCACAACAAATTTCTACATACATTGTAGTTTGTCACCGAGCCTAATGAGCATAAACTACATGTAGAGCCTTACCATCTGCTAACATTTCATCAGCAACCTCATTATTGTCATCAGAGCTTGTACTGCACGGTCTGGCCAGTGTCGTCTGTGTCTTAGAAGGTCTGTGTTGCTTTCTTCCTTCATTCCTTTCTTCAAACTCCTCAACAACAACAGTACTGTTTTTCTTGTTTCTAGATTTTCCACTGTTGAGCAGTCTTCTGTTATGCTGAGTACTTGATACATTTAATTTTCCTGTCACACAGACAAAACAAATACATGTCAGTGGATTGAGCTCAATAGTGTGATCCATGTTTTAACCTCAGACTGAAGTAGTTACAACATTGTTACCTTTCTTTCTCTTTCTTGACAAAGGCATGGCATTTTCCTCCATCATGTACTTATCTGCAAAGGAATACAAAACCATAACAAAGTATCCAGTATTTTTTATGTATTATCGGTGAGTAGTAAACTTTATTACTGTGCAAAGACCAAGAAAAAATTCAAGTAAAAATTTGTATAAAATTTTGACACTGGCTTTAAAACATAAAAAATGGGCGTTTCGGTTGTTGCTACAACCATTTTTCAGCTTGAGGATGTTAATAAAAATGGCGTCCAGGATGTTATATGAACGAAATTAAAAATACTTGACAATACACCGTAAATGTAAAATTTGGGTGAGAACTATAACAATAGTGTGGCATTTTATACCTTTTAAAGCCAGTGTCAACATTTTATATGTCAAATTTTTAACCATGCCTGGCTATAGTCCACATATTTTTTAATATATAGTCACTTCAAAACTAATTTAACTCTTCAGAAGTGATTTAGATAAACAAATAAATTGTAAGAAAATTTTGACACATCAATTTCCACACCAACAACACAACATTTGAGTCTGGAAGACATGTTCTGGAAACTTCAGTATCCACAGTCAGTTCAAGGATGTTTACAAATTTTTTACTATATATTATATACAGCAGACAACAAAGAAGTGTTGATTTTAAATTGTCAAGAAATAATAGCTACATTTAATTCACAATTACTGTAGATTATGAGCTCGATCTCGATCATTTCTATTTAACAATTAGATTATGAGCTCGAGATTTCTATCGCGTGATAGTTGATGAGGGCGAAGCCCGAATCAACTATCACGCATAGAAATCGAGAGCGAATAATCTAATTGTTTTAGTATAAATCTACTAGTCGTTCAAAACTAAACAAGTAAATTATCTATTTCCTCATCGCAGACACTTCGAAAACGCGAAGAAGCGGGCGCCATTTTGTTGAAAATCGCTACTCACTATCTATCACAGAATAGATAGCGAGTAGCGTAGCCAATCAGAGAACGGCATTCGTGATAGAACACTAGTAGATTTATACTAATGCGTGATAGTTGATGAGGGCGAAGCCTGAATCAACTATCAAGCATAGAAATCGAGAGCGAATAATCTAATTGTTTTAGTATACATGTAAATCTATTAGTCGTTCAAAACTAAACAAGTAAATTATCTATTTCCTCTTCACAGACACTTCGAAAATGCGGCAAAGCGGCCGCCATTTTGTTGAAAACCGCTACTCACTATCTATTACAGAATAGATAGCGAGCGTAGCCAGAGAACGGCATTCGTGATAGAACACTAGAAGATTTATACCAATTGTTAATAACGTCATGCGGATACAAAGCTGTGAAAATATGACATAATTCTTAAGGGATAAAACCAATTTAGGGAATTACAAATGATGTGATACAGATACAAATCTGAGAAAATATTACATAATAGAAGTTTAAGGGATAGAACAAAACTAGTGAACACAAATGGCGTGGTACGGAAGCAAAAATGTGAATAGAGTAGAACCCCGGTAGCTCGAACTCTGAAGGGAAACGAAAAACTGTTCGAGTTAGTGGGGTTTCGAGTTATCGGGGTCGATTAAAATACACGTATTCAATTTTCTAGGTTAATAATTAATAGTTTATTGATTTTCAGCACTTCGGTATAAAATAAAGTGCAAATTAAACTTATTTCACGAGAACTAATACATTTTGTAACAACTGTAACCATTATGCACTCTTTTACGACAATGCAATACTGTAAATGTAACTTAGTTTATTTAATACACTCAATTTGTGTTCCCTTTTGCGTCGTCCAGTCTTTGTTCTAGTGTTAGAATTCGATCATATGATAAATGGGATATCTCAATGGGCATCCATGGCGAGTTACAAGAACCAGAAATTCGATTTATCGGGGTACATTATTATCTTGAGGGAAACGAAATTTAGGTCGAGTTAGTGGGGTTTTTGAGTTATCTGAGTTTGAGTTAACCAAGTGAAAATGACTGAAAAGTTGGGTCAAATTTAAGGGAATTGAGACTAAATTCAAGGGAATTGAGACTCAGTGACAGTTCGAGTTAGCGGGGGATTTCAAGTTATCCGAGTTCGAGTTACCGGGGTCCTACTGTATTATTTACAACAAAATGTCCCAGTCTATGAGAGACAAAAAAGAAACATAGTGATGACAACAAGGAAAATAAAAATTTAAGTAAGAGTGTTGATGTAAATGTGCTATTTGCTTACGTATCATAACATGTCAAAGGTATTCAAATGCATTACTTTCTCGCATCTTTGACACGCCTTTGATACAAATCAAGTGTGATCAAAGCCAACTTTTCTTGCAGCGTTAAAAGAAAGACGATGCTTGATGAATCATTACATTACATGGTTCATTGACCAAACTTCCTTTTTATGTTACAACTGTACACTGTACCTCGGTGCTTTCCAATAATTGTTCTGAGAGCTGTTAAAGGAACAACCTCGCTTCCCTCAGATTCATATCTACAACAAAAACATTATGTCAGTTGGACAGTTCTCAGTCATCCTCTTGTAACAGAGGTCAAGTGTAAGCTACATGTAGACACAAGTTGAAGGGTTACATCCACAGTAAAAAGCCCAGAAGTTACTTCAGGGAAAATTTACAGGGTTTTCAAAAGCACCCGATGCCGGATACAAGTCACCGGCTACTTTTAGCATTAGTGCCGGGTACTTTTTGTCTCCAAAGTATGAATTTATGTCAATAACGTAGCTGATTACGGACGTGGATATTTTTGTTTATAATTCAGTTTACAATGACCTCCAAACAAACACTTTTTTGCCCTGAAAATGCACCAGAATGCATCTCTGGGTATGCAAAATTTAAAAATTTGCCGTTACCACCCCCCAAACCTCAGCAGGATGGGGTTTCCCTCTCCTACACCCACCCCCGTGCTGCTTTCGCAGCACGGCACCGCTAACGCGCTGCAATAATTGTCCTCTGGTTACTTTCACATTTCCTCCTGGTACTTTTTTTTATTTTGAAAACCCTGAACTTACCAAAGGAAAATTACCATTAGAGCGTTATTCAGCTCCCCCAGCTCCCCTTTACTAAGCCCCCACTTTAAAGGTCACAGTTTTAAATAATCCCCCCTTGTCAATTAAGACCCCCTACCTACCCCCCCTCCCCTCCTCCATCACCTCCCATGTTAGACAACACAAAAGAAATACAGTGTACTCAGCCAATCAATTTGTTAAAACATCAGTTAGTTGGTCAACACTCTAGCGGTAGAATTAAATTATCCTGATAACTTGTTTGACAAGGAACAATAAAGTTTGAAAATAACCTTACCCAATGAATGTCACAACAGCTTCTCTTTCCCCACTGTCAGAGGTGCGGTGAATAGAGTCAATCACTGCTTCATAATATTCATCATCCCCACTGTATGGAGCAAGACATCTGAGACCTTTGCAGAACACAAAAAAAATGTGACAAAAGGATTTAAAATAACAATAAAAGTATCATTTATTCACAACATTGCAATTGGGTTTAACCGCCTGATAAAATGTTAAAAAAAAAAATAAGAAAAGTCCATTACAGATAAGGTTTTACTTTAACAGCTCAAAGATTATAAGTTTTTTGTAAGTCTGCAAGTTTACTAGTGTTGCTCAAAATATCACAAAAATGCTACAAACTTGCCCAGTTTTTGCACACTATGGAGTTTTTATGCTAAGCCTAGAATCAAATGTCATTAAAGTTCATGTAATGGGCCACTTCTTCCACACTGATCATTTGCTGTCAGTGGTGAAATCCTTAGAAATGTACTCTTCAGGCAAAACTTAAATGCAGAACATTGCTAACATGAAATTATCTGCAGTGCTTGTAAAAACTAGACAAGTTTGAAGTACTTTTAGGATATTGGTACAAAAGTTCTACATTCCATTAGCACTGAAGGTGTCTACAGGTGATTAGTTACATGTACTTTCACTATACATTGCTTTTAATTCTTAATTGCATTGGTCGTAGAAAGAACACACTCTTGATTGCGTTTGGAGTAGAGATTGTATGGGGCAGCCAATCAACGAATGAATGGATCTTGGGATGCATATGTAGCATCCCCTGCAGATTTTGCAGGGGCGGATGACCATCACCAACTTGGCAAAGGAGAGAGAGCCCTGGATGGAAATTGTCAAACACACTTCCTTATCTTTGATTATTACTAGTCATATTACATGTATAAAGTACCTTTTAATGATATTTCATCTCTAGAGTCCAAAGATTCTACTTCATGTCCTAACTTTTCCCTGGCATCATTTTGACTACTAAAACAAAGAACAGAAAATACATCTTAAATCTTTCCTCCCTTGTTCATCACAAAGGTGACGATTATTGAGTTTTGTTGCATGCTTCCTGGAACAACTCTTTGTGCATACATCAGTCCACCTCAGTACAATTTGTAGTCAATTATTTACAGCTGTAAGCTGATTTTGATAAAACAACAACAACAACAACAACAACAAAGAAGTGGATTGAGAGGTTACACCAAAAAAGTTTTACACGACATTTGGAGCATCATACACAGAGTACTGCACAGTACCACAACAGGAGCATTTGAATGGTCACATGTCTTTAATTTTATCCTCAGATGAAAAAGTCAACAATAAAAACATCCTCATGGTCTTACTCTCAAATTAAAACTCAGCCTGGTACAGTTTAAATGATCGATTTAAAGCTTATTTTGACCTCTGCACAAATGAACGAGGAGTAGCTAGATCAACTCCACTTTGGAGAAAACTAGGCGAGGAAAATGCCAATTGTGCACGTACATGTGTAGATTTCAATCTCCCTTAAAGAAACACCAACAGAAGAGAAAGCAAGGTCGGACAATTACCCAGTCCTTGTTTCAACAGTGGACCAATACTGATAAGGGGAAGAGAGGGAACTGAGTGGTTGATTAATGAACGGTAGCGGTACGTGGAATCTTTAGGTCGACAAAAAGTTTTTCCACAGATTTGCTCAAAATTGTAGCTATAAAAAATAATTACTAAACCATACCATTTCGTTTCAATCCCTTCGTTTACAAGGCTGTCAGGTGTTACATCAACTGCTGTTTTCTCTTCTTCGTCCTCTGTAGCATCGTCATCCGTAACAGAGTCGTCACATTCCATCTTTTCCACGACTAAATGTGAATCTTCCCTTCGATTCGTATTTTCGGTCAAAGTAGCAACATCGGTTATCTCGACGGAGAGGATCTTATCTTAATCCTCGTTCTCGACTGGGCGATCAAAACTTGAGGCTAATCTTCCGTTGAAAAGGTTCTTTATAGAATACAAGACTTTAGTTTAAAACTTGAGCAACGACGTGAAAAATAAAAGAAATGATTTCTTACAGCAAAAGAAGACGAGCGGCTCATGTTTACTTGACTCAGGTTTCCCGCGGTTTAACGCTGTCCAGTTACATTACAGTGCATATCTATACCACAGTGCTTTGAGAGGTTAACAGCTGCACCGCTTCGACAAAAAAAAGAGAAAAATAAAAAAATAAAAAAAAAAATAGGAAAATGTAAATGAAATGTAAAAGAATAAGCGGTGCTATTCCGTCCGCTTCTACGAGGATTTCCCTGTGGTGAAGCGATTTTCACGTATGCCTTGAATGGGGGAGACCGATGAGGTTCGACTCCTCGCCGACGAACCACGTTTTCACGTAGTACGTTAAATGTCGCTTGTACATGTTTACTTACTTTCTTCTTTTAACATAACAGATCATTACAGTGATCCTACGTGAAAATATGGCTGATTCACTTGTACAAAGATTCCTTGTTTTCTGTTTCAACTTTAAATTAATACCCTTCCTGCCTATTTCAGACCAAAGAGGCTGAAAACCATACCCTTGGGATATAAGGCCGTACCCCCTCCCCCCCCCCCCCCCACCCCGGACAGAAACACAGTACTGACTGGCATGTATGAACCTCGAAACCATATTCATGCGAAATAAAGGACTGAAAATTGTTAGATGGATCATCCACGACAGTACACGTGGAGAAATCGATAAAAACAGTTGCAGAACAGTTATAGCCTCTATAAAATGACCCCAGAGTACTCAAAGGTCCCGTCCATTGTTGCCGTCATCCCCACAGCATCATGCTTAGCGGAGCGCTCGTTCAGCGGACTCCGGCGCTTAAAGACCTACCTTCGGAGAAAGATGGGGCAAAATAGGCTGAATAGCCTCGCTATCGTGTGCATTGAGCGCTCTTATGGCGATAAAAAATTCATAGAGAGAAGCATCTCGGAAATTCTTAATGACTACTTTAAATCACTTCTGTCCAAACCTGTTAATATCCGGACTTGAATTTAATACAATGCCAGTGATCACCACAAGATTTGGTAGAAAAGGTAGAACACTCTTAATTGAATGTACGATCATACCGGAAATTGTTGTTAGCGTCATCAATGCTCGGGGTCATACAGATATTTATATGACTCTCGGTTCGTATTGAAACATAATCAATGTACAAATGGTTTTTGTCTCCAAATCAAAGGTGAAAACGGGAATTAAAGCATCCCGGTATGAAGCATAAGGTATTCTACTTAACAAATGTTTTCCCCTGTATTTTACTCGTACTGCAAATAATGCAATTTTATCTGGTGGTTAATATATATCTCTGTATCTATCGATTAACGCATAAGACTTCGTGTCATGAGTTGCGTTGCCGGTCGCATTCTTTGTAGTCCGGCCGTGAGGTGCCGAGTTATAATTACGTGGGATGCCCTAGGGGGCATACCGTGTCTAAAAATGGGTTCTGGACCATCTCGACCCCCCCCCCCCCCCCTCCCAAAAAAAAAAAAACAAAAATTAAAAGAATTTGATAACGCGACCGAAAACTTAACTCGTGCCACCCGAGTACAAAAAAAGAGACCGAGAACTTAACTCGTGGCCCGAAGTCTTATCGCTCGGCCCATCGCGACCCCAAAAAATAAAAAAAGAATTTGATAACGCGATCGAAAACTTAATTCGTGCCGCCTTACGGCCCGAGTAAAAAGCCACTTAACAAAAATAACAACAACAAATACTCAAATTGAAACGAACCTGAAAGGTTGCACGATTTTGCCAAATTTGTTCAATTTCATAGGGTGTCGAACACACTCTATAATCTATGATTACTGCTAGTTATAATTACATAATTTTGACCCAAAAACATTATTAAGTATGATGAACCCTTTGAATTCTCCGATCGATTGAGAAAATTACTTTTTCTCTCTTGGTGGTCTAAAAAATTGTATGTACAAAGAAAGATGATGCTAAGAAAGTAATGAAATTTGTTTATTTCGTCACACTATCTGACAGGAATATTGCACGCAGTGATATGTTTACTTATAAGTACAATGTTTGATTGTTTCTATATAGGCCTTATCGCGGTTTTCGACGCCATTTTGACAAGTAGGCAAACACGTGTTTGTATGGAAATCCGATGTCAAATAATTTTCATAAAACATCGCATCTGAAAAATTCTGATGTATTGGAAACTTTAGGCATTATGCAAAGGATTTTACAGAAAATAACTGAGGAATACCAGTAGCTGTGCTAGAAAGCATCTAGTTGCGTTTTGACATTTCCATACATTTGTCTGTATAGCGAACCAGCCGTGAACTACTACTAAAAATAGTTCGCAGGGAAAAAATACAGGGAAATGTATGGAAAGTTCAAAACACGACTGGACACTTTCTGGCACAGCTACATCCCTCCAATTTTTTTCTCAAAATCCTTTTCCTAATACCAAAAGTTTCCAATTCATGAATTTTTCAGAAGCGATGTTTTATGAAAATTATTTGAAATCGGATTTCCATACAAACAC
This sequence comes from Pavona decussata, assembly GCF_977016875.1. Lineage (NCBI taxonomy): Eukaryota > Metazoa > Cnidaria > Anthozoa > Scleractinia > Agariciidae > Pavona > Pavona decussata. Next base: position 2,967,627 of record NW_028145480.1, on the reverse strand, counting down.
TGTTATTTCAAGACGTGTTTGCCTACTCGTCAAAATGGCGTCGAAAACCGTGATAAGGCCTATTGACAGCGTAGCCCAACTAAAAAAAGAAGCCGCAGGCTAATGAGTTTCAGCCTCCCCTTGTTTACAATATGAAATAATAGTTTTGTGTGGTGGGAAGGGGCCAAATTACAGTATGAAACAAAATACGACAAAATTTAATACCTATACAGTACTTGCAAAATGTAACATAGGAAACGTACGGGCAAGGAAGAGAGGAACCAAGAAGGCGAGATGATGTGAAGCACCAGACTATCTGGCTAGCAATTCTTTTTTTTTTTTTCCGAAGATTTAAACCCAGTTAGATTATTTAGCTTGGTTAACTTAGATTGTTTAGCTTAAGTTCAACACAACTAATTTTGACACGATGAACTAGCATGTTCAGTTAAAACCCCTGCATTCAGTCGTATGTATATGTATTATAAAACTGTGCGCAGCAAGGAAATTAACCACGCTGGAGTCCAAAGGGACTGTTTTATTTCTTGAGGGACTTGTTGCTAGACTTAAATGAAAATAAAACGAAATTAAGATTAACACAATTTCTTATTACTGTGGCAAAAGAGGAGTAAATATCGTCTCTGGGCAGGTACCAGACTAAGTACAATTTATACACCCGTAGACAAGGTAAGAAATGAATCAACGTGTCGGATTTGAGTGCACAGACAAGGAAAACGAAAACAATTAAACAAAACACCATTGCAACGACAAAGTTTCATCAACAATTTAGCTTTCTCTGTGTAGAATCACAGAGTCATAAAACTTGATCAACTTGATTTTAAAACAATTACAATTAGTTCAGAATTACGCTGACTACGCACGTTTGGGAGCAACTGGCCGGATATCAATTACAGGGGCAGGAGAACGCAATCCTAACTCCTGGGCTTCATATTTTTACGAGGAGTTTTGAATTCAAAGAGGGATTGAGAAGACAACAAACATTTCGGTCTTCCTTATGAGATCGCGTCACCTTAACTGACAGTTCGTCAATCTGAGAGGAAGATCATCTTCCAGGTCAAGTGAAGCATCAGCATTGTCAGCTTTTTATTTACTATAAATAAAAAACACTGAACCGATTACAATCCAGATGGTTTGTCGAAGAACACAGGAAACGATAAGATACTCTGCTGTCTTATCACTGAGCTTAGTGCTTCTCCTCAGTAGGAAAGACGTGGTATCAGCAGTGAAGCTGGTTAAACCTTCGCCAGGTGATTTTGCCTTATGCGAACTTTCCGCGGAAGTCAAGGATAAATTCTTGGATGAACATAACAAGTTTAGGGGAATGGTTGATCCTCCCGCTGCCGATATGGAGTACCTAGTAAGTAAAATAATTCACAAAGGTAGAGAAATGTTTACTACTTGGCCAAGCGTTGGGTATTTGCATCTTGGTTATCGATCGGGTAGAAAGTTAATATTACTAAAAAATTCAGAGTTCCCGATCGAAGTCGAACCACACACAGCTCGGATGCTCTCACTGTGAGTATACATACATAGATATAATTCTTTATTTAAACACGATAATGGTGTAATCAAACACACGCTTGAGGGGTCGTGTTCTGTCTAATGCTAACTAACTACTAAGATTAATAAGACATACATCTCTTATTTTTTTACTAATAAAAGTTTAAATGTGACACTGTCCTCGGACGTGTTTGTATTGACAAACTGTTTTAAATCGAGTTCCTTGATAAATATATCTTGTTTCACAAAGTCTCAAAATTAGTAAAATTGTGGGGTTAATAGTTAGATGCTGTTTTCGACCGGCAAAACAGCCCCTCTGTATTTAATACAGTTCTTCATGTAATCAGTACGAATTGATTCTCGGGGCTACAGCCTTGAAGCGACCTCTTAAGTTATGATTGTTGTTTATCCATACAGCTTTACCTGAGATTGCCTCAGGTAGATTGGGAAACTCGAAGCGAAGTGTCATTTTCTATGTTCTTACTTAGCTTTAACAACTTCTGTGAGTTTAACTTATGCGCCAACATACTACAGTTTAGAACAGCCACGACATTACCCTATATTAGAAATATTAAAATATCAAAAACGGAATCATTGTATAATGCAGTTTCAGAGTTTTGTTTGACCTAGCGGCCATGGGATTTCGGCCATGGGATTATACCACCCCCAAGAAGACGACCATTAAATCGTCTTCTTGTGCTAAATTTTCTTTCTTTTCAATAGAAATCAGCAAGATCAAACAAGCAATTTTTAATATTGTTATTAAATAACACTATTATTCCACTTGCGCTTGTTGGATATGGCATGATTATTGCCAACTCGGCGCGTCGTGGAATTGTTGTTAAATATGTTACAAGTACATGCTGTATCAAAGGAAATGGTCTTTGAGGCGTTTTAGTGTAAACAGTGAATAGATTTTGACCGCCTTGGCCCGTGCATGGCTGGAATAAGGACATGCTGCATATACTATGGTAGTAGAAGAGGAGGGGAGTAGTGTTCATGGGATTTATTGGAGGGACGTCCATCCACACATTGCGGATATCCTCTATTTTCGCCTGAAATATTCCGTGATTTTTCCGACAACGTTTTCAGATCCAACACCAGAGTTTCAATCTTTATTATAAGAGATAAACGCCAAACATTTATCATCAGGTTTAAGTCTTTAGAAAGTATATCCTTATTTCATCTCTCCATGCTTGTTCACTTTGTTTCCTGAAATTCGGAGTAAACATAGAATTTTATGAACTGTCACAATAAGAAAGGTCAAAGAAGTAAAGCGGGTGAATTATATGTTGTCACATCTGAACCAATTAAAAAGCGTTTCCAACAGAACGGCCATGAAATCATGGACACAAAGTCTTCTTTTCGTTTTCTTATTATTAGCATCGATTGCAATATTAAACAAGGATCTCAGTTGAAAATCGCGTATCACATTTTTTTTTTCTAGCTTTGGGATGAGGATCTCGCCAACTTAGCTCAGATGTGGTCCAATAAGTGCATTTGGGATCACGGATTCCTCGAATTTGGGGACACATATCCAAATCCTGTACACATCAGAGGAAGAATAGGTGCGGTTTAAATTGTTTTTCTGTTACCTAATTTTGCATCTCAACAGTTTTCCCCTGAATGGGTTAACTATAGGGTTACCCATTGAAAGTTACGGGAATTTTGTCGTTTCGCAAGCAACATAAAAGGAAATTTCCGATAAGAGACTTTCATTTGAGTGGCCAACGTTCAAGGATTTTATTCACAGACATAAGTTAGAATCCCCCCACATGACTTAATCTTCATTGGCGGTCAACGTTGCTTGTCCATTCGCTAGTAATTTCATTAACCTTTAATAACTCGAATTCTTCTTTAGTGGAACTCTTTTGTATCTCAAGTCAAGGAATCTCTCTCTAAGTTATGTACTGAATTTGGCATGATCAGGTTACATGTGAATCACGTTGATTTAGGCTAACCTACCTTGTCCAATGCAGGTCAGAATCTTGCGAGGCAATGGGGCGAGCTTCCCTCTCCAGAAGGTCGAGTAGAGGCCTGGTACAAAGAACACCATTACTACGCGTACAGCAAGTTTGCGCAGCCAATGGGACCTGCTTGTTCCAAGGAACCGTGTGGCCATTACACTCAGGTATGGATTTACCTTTAAACGAGTCGCAGGAATCAGGAACTGCCATTTCTTTTTCAGTTGGCGTTTTGAACAACTGAAAAAAAAGCTTTATATTATATTCACTGTTTATCCCACTGTTTTGGATTTCTTGAAAATGGTACACAACCAAGTGGTTACCTCCAAATTATTAACATTTAACCCTCATTGGTCCAATACCGTACGAACAGTTCTGTGCCATCATAGTTAATTAAAGGCAATGGTTATGAAACCTGACAAACTTCTTTGTAATATGTTTTTGTTAGCATTTTTTGGCTTTGACCGTGCACAAACCACAATAGAATTTGGAATGTGTTGAAGCAACTGACCAATCGAAACGTTTATGTTAAGATATTCAACTGTGGTGTGAACGTTAAAACAAAGGATTGTGCAGGGTCGCGGCCCCTCCAACATAAATTGCAGCACCATTGTTTTCATGGCAAGTTTTCCTAACCAGTCCCTCAATTTACTATGGTGCAATGCAGTATTACTCAACCATGTTGTTATTCTTTTTCATAGAATCACACTAACATTAATATTTTCTTGTTTTCTCCTTTTCTATAGTGACTTCTTGTTACACGTCTTAACTTACTTTTATTTTTCAAAGCTTGCTTGGGCTAAAACGAAGTTCTTAGGCTGCGGAGTAAAATGGTGTGACAAGGATTTTGGTTATCCCCACCCGTGGGCCCCTGGGGAGACGATTGTCACTTGCAACTATGGTCCGTCGTAAGTTACTGTCTAAATGTGTGGACGTTTTGGGGCCAAGCGGGTGGAAAGAGAATACCTGAGCCCTAGACTGCATTAAGACGTTCTGACTCTTGTTACAATTGCAAGCTTTCATTTTGTCTGAAGAACTCGGAAAAGAAAAAAAAAAACACCTTAACGGCATAATATGAAAGCAACAACAGTAAAAGCGACGACGTGCGGTGGACAACGAAGAGAAAACGGTTGCTCGGCAAAGAAATTTGAGAAATTTCAATTAACCTTAATATGATTTTGTGTGATCCACCCACACGTCTACACATTCGATGTTTCGAAGTTCTTCTGGGCGTACCAATACTAACTGTCTTACACAGGACAACAAGGCGTACTGAGATCACAATGAATGTTCATTCACTGTCCACCAACAATATACCCTCAATGAAAAGGGCCGGGTAAAAGGTATAGACAATGAACGATAACACCCAACAGGTTTCTGGGAAGCGTTTGACCTATGAGCTTCTTTGCATTCTTCTTTTCAGACAAAAGCACGTGTGGGTTTTAGGGCTTAAAATTTACATATTTACATAATTTTCACATGAAGAGCTTTCCCCTTAGCCTCGCTTTCGTAATGAGGTTTTATAATGGCCTATTGGATATACTCAACTTTTCACGTAATCGTAAGTGTATATAGCACATCTGTTTCAGTACGAAGTTGTTATCGAACCTTCCATTTTTCCTTACAGAGGTAATATACACGGTCAATATCCCTACAAGAAAGGAACTCCGTGTACAAAATGCGCTTCTGGTAAAGGCTTCTGCTACAAGAATCTATGCAGTGAGTAGTGTTAATTTGGCTTTTATATATCTTTGTTTCCGGATCGACCCTGACCAAGCAGAATTCGACATTTCTTCTTATTCGCTTTTACGCATTAAACGACGAAAGTGCAGTATTAGCTTTAGGTTGAGTAACCCAAACACAACGTCGCTTCTACCTTAGTACTATAAAACCTTTAATTATTGGAGAACAAGATTACCAACAAACTGACTGAAACATTTGCGACTTTCATTATAGCTCAGCATAACATAATTTGATTTCTCTCTGACTAGGAGACTGCAAAGACTTCGACAGTGAATGTGGCAAAACTCTGTTAGCAGACATGTGCTCCACCGACCGCGATTTAATGGCTAAGAAATGTCCAAAGATGTGCAACTTATGTGGTGAGTTGAGCATCATTGATGATTCCTACATGAATTACAAACCCAATACACTAAACTAGTATCGAGGTGCTTGTTAATTTTTTTCAATTTTTTGACGAGGGGCACTTGCAGGTATGGCGTGTTTCGGGGGTGGGGGAGGCGATTAAAAAACGACATGTTTGAATACAGCATACTTACTGAATTTTCTGTTTTCAACTCATTTAAAAAGAGAAAAACAGAATAAAGGTCAACTTAGTTTTAAACATCAGTGCGACCAAGAGAGAATAAGTTTTTTCCCTTGATATCACTCTCTACCTCACAGTTGCTTTCCTTTTTGCACTTTTGACACTTTGACACTCCTCGAAATAAGCGTTTTTGTTAAGAAGTGGGACGTAGGGAAGGGGAGGGGTGAATATATCGATATCAGGACATCAAAACCTGATTAGTATTGTTTCCATTCAAGGTGAAAATATGTGTTAACTTAAAGGTTAAGTATCATGGGGTTTTTGGTATCTTTTGTTTAAAATGACGAAATAAGACCTTCACTCAGCTGCCAAATAATTCTAGAATGACGAGAGGAAAGAAATCAACTCAATTCTTGAAAGGAACAACTCGTGATCTGTTCTAGCGCATTTTGGAAACAAAAATGCGAGAACTTGAAAAACATTAGCTTAACATTTTTCAAGTTTCAATCCATACCGGCCTATTCTGTCTCTGACCAGAGGCACTAATCGACAGTTTTATTGCACTGGGGTGATAATTTATAACAAACTTCACAATTATTTCTTTGTTTCTGCTGACAGACAAACATTTTTGGGTTTTGAAATGACAGCAAATTTGTGTGATACTTCCCCTTTAATTAACGTAAGCGAACTGAAATTTAAATACGTCTCCATTGATTGGCCGGAGGTGCGCACGTCATAAATTTCCCGCCAAAAATTTCCAGCTGCAAAGGAAAATGTTTATGCTAGTTTCCAGCTAACCGTATACTGCTCATTAGCTATAAGGATTAGTTAAAACAACAAAAAAGAAGTATTTGTAAGTCTTCACCAACATCTTTGTATGCACTCCTATCACAGACGTTAGAGTGGGTGCTTACCATTTACATGGAAAACCCGGACATTCCATGGCCAGTTGGAAAATCGAATGGTACGCATCATTCCATTTGGAGTATACGTCTGAAATTATGGGCTTCTGGTCAAAGTGATGCATTTTTATAACTCATTTTGGGATTTACAGCTGATGTTCATACATTTTGCATATCATCCATCTTGAAAGACAAGCTAAATCATTTCGTATCTATGCCAAACATTTCCCTCCAGAAGGGTTTCGTAAATGGTAAGTATCCAGTACGTACATTACCAGAATTCTATTTGTTACAGAGTGCCCTTTGAAGTGCCAAAATGGCGGAACGTTGAACCTAGAGAACTGCGTTTGTTCCTGTCCTTCAGGTTGGAAGGGCATGGACTGTTCAGGTAAATAACATGAGGTGGTGTCCACAATTCAGGCATAAAATGTGTTTTTTGTGTGTAAAAACGTATTTTGTTAGTGTAAAACAGTGTTAATAGAATATAATAAAGTCTCAAAAACACCCAATACTAACATCTTAAAGCATCAAAAACAAATGTAAGACTTATGCTCCCTCCATAAAAATTTAACAACTAACTAAAAAAGGACGAATAAACAATGAAACAAAATTCATAACTTGAACACGGTACAACTCTTTCGAATTTCCTGGCGGCGAACGCGGGGTGAATTTATTACTCCATACAAAATGGACTTTTCGGTGACGTTCCGCCTGAATGGGGCGCCCTTTTGACCTTCGTGGTAGGCGAAATGGTATCGAAATATTACAGTGTGAATAGAACGGACAGTAGTTAAATTCAAGTATTTAATACTTTTTAAAAAAAAAAAGAGGAGCAAAAGAACGAGGAAAAGTTCCTGGAAGAAAAAACAACGCGAAGATTACGCTTGCCGCCGAAAAAAAAAACAACAACAACAATATTTGGCTTATCTATGGAGTATAAGAAAAGGATACAATCGAAGTATTATGCGGTTGTTATTGCAGGTGTGTAACCTAGGACGGAACTTCGTTAAATAAATAAATAAATAAATAAATAAATAAATAAATAAATAAATAAATAAACAAATGAATAAATAAATAAATAAATAAATAAATAAATAAAGGTTTACGTGTAGGCTATTTCCGCGTTGCTTTGAACCTCATTATGAAAACGAGGCTTCGTGCACATAGTTTCTATTAGTTTTCATTCACATGTAAAAACAACTAATTTTAATACGAGAAACTTTGTGCGAAGCTTCGCTTTCATAATGAGGTTCAAAGCAACTCGGAGATGGTCTGTTGTCCAGCTAGCGCTGAATTCCTAACCTATTTTTCTTTCTTCTTAAGAGAATGAATGCCCTCCTGGCTACTATGGAGAAAACTGCAAAAGTATGTTCATCAAGTAATTAAACTTCTTTCTTCAAGGAAATAGGAGTTGTTGATTCTTGATTAGAAAGGAAACTTTCAAGGGGACCATTAGAATCATTTTGGTGAATATCAGGTTACTCCGGAGAGCATTTAAATCTCCTCAGCTATAACTATTTTGGATCGAATTGTGAAGAACAACTAGAGTTTTCTTCCATAAAATGTTAACGTTTACTCGGCGTTTGATTGCCCCTGAAATATCAGAGCAGTCACGTTGCTTACTACTGCTCCACCCTTTGCTCAGTATATTTAGTAATGATTGCGTTACAATAACAAAGAATTCGAATTCTGAACTGGACTAAATTTAGGTTTGCTCGCATGAAAAAGGAACTTTAGCTAGTTTACCGAACATAGCAATGTCTAAGCAGAGATAAAAATAAGTCCCTCAAATCCCAGACGATGAAATACTTCTGATAATAACCCCACCAGATTACAAGCATATGGAATGCTAGAGTTAGTTCTTTTAAGCCCTTTAATAGCTTTTTGTCTCAAGCTGTTTCAAACCGTTCCGTTTTATCGTCAAGCACAATTGTCCATCAATAAGCCCACTCTCAGAAAATAAGCCTAAGAAAAGTGAGGAGATAAAAGCAACGAAGCGAGGTTAATAAATTTGTCGGGCCGAAGGCCGCGCTCGGGAGCTAAGCCGTGCGAATTCGAGCCGAACATATATTTATATATATGTATGTTTATATATTTCCGTGAAGGTGTCCGTGCTGTTGCCTGGCAACAGTGCGCAAACAAAGTATGAATGACGTCAGACTGTCTGGCGTCGTCTGAAAAAAATTTGCATACATCGGAAAAAATATGCGTGCATGATCAAATTTCAACTGCAATGTTCATCAATATTCACTGGATACAGAACTATCTCTCCAGAATCTTTTCGCTTTCTTTTAGAATTATTTTTTGTGAAAGATTGAATTGAAGAAATTACACGTTTTGTAGCCGCGGTAAAATAATTTTCCGTGGGAAATAAATTCATCGAACACGACAGCGCTGCACGCCCGTTGTACATTACGTCGCGTCAGAAATAGATTTTCAACCGCAGAATGACGTCAGACTGTCTGCCGTCGTGTGGAGCAAAATTTGCATACATCGGAAAAAATATGCGTGCATGATCAAATTTCAACTGCAATGTTCATCAATATTCACTAGATACAGAACTATCTCTCCAGAATATTTTCCCCTTCTTTTAGAAATCTTTTTTGCGAAAGATTGCATTGAAGAAATTACACGTTTGTGGCCGCGGTGAAATAATTTTCCATGGGAAATAAATTCATCGAACACGACAGCGCTGCACGCCCGTTGTACATTACGTCGCGTCAGAAATAGATTTTCAACCGCCAACTAGCCTGTGGAACTACGAAAAGACCATGCTCATAAAAAAAATCCTATGCCCCTTTTAATCTCCTCATTTGATGCTACAGTACGAGTAAAGAGGGTTTTCCACCCAGCCCCAGCTTCGCGAGGTTTTGCGAGTCACGTATTTCTAGTTTGTTAAGGGAAAAACCTCAGAACAAATGAGCTAAAATATATAGAATGATGAAAAAGCTAAAACATGTTTTCCTGCGCTTGAGTCAACATAAAGCACACTTATATATCAGAGATTTTAAAAACATAGCATTTGTGATTCTTTCCTCTTGACTTTTCTGGTTGAATTAACAAGAGCGTTTTTCAACACAGCAATGAAACCTCTGAAAACACAATGTGCCGCACATTATGCCACACACACCCTAAGGAATCCGACCCTTAACAAATTCAAGTTGAGTGGGGTTTATTTCTTCTCATTATTTTAGTCCGTTGTTATGACGCCGCTGGAAAAAAAACTTGTGAGTGGCGAGTGAGGAATGGGCACAAGTGCGAGGCGTATTACATGAAGGTGGACTGTGCAGCAACCTGTGGATACTGCGGTAAGTGCGCATGTCCAACACTGTTGATAAGCCAATGAAATATTGAGCTGTTTTCAAGTGAATGTCGAAAGCGATTTCGCTTTTGCTTTGGTTATGCCTAATATCCCGCTTTTTAAGAGTGCCGATTTGGAATTTGAATTTTTGTTCTAAGCTTTTTCGGCTTTCTGTGTTACCATATTGAGAAATGCCAAAGACTAATTACTTACTTTGGTTTGGTTGTAGGACAGTAAATTCAAATCTGCTCTTTAACTAGCTAGTGATTGATTGATTGATTGATTGATTGATTGATTGATTGATTGGTTGACCGACTGAATTATCTATTAAACTGGGAATTCTAAACAAAAGTGAAAAAGAGCACGTTTATGAAGCACCATGCATGGGCGATGCACAAAGCATGCTTTAAGTAATGTTTAAAAAGCGAGCAGGAATGTTTTATTGGATTTAAAACCACGAGGCTCAGCTCGTTAAAATGAGTTTTTGAATTACGTTTATTGTCTTTTTACTTTCAGATGATGGCAGCAGAAACACCACAACACCAGTTCCCATGCCAACACCACCCTTGACAGTAGGTATGTCTTCCTCGTGACATCAACTTTTTGAAGTCAGCAGACTCGGTCGAATTTAGTTAAAACAAAACAAAACAAAAACGCCAGTGAAAAAGACAAATTAAGAAAGAATTGCCATCAAATTCTTGCAGATTTGATCAAGATCTTTGTGGACATTTGCCGTGTGATAAAACGTAATATTTTATGTTTTGTAAGGCGCTTTTGAGGTTCGGATAAATTCCGCTGTAAAAAATTTTGCTTTACTATGATGATGGAGTTTTCTTAGCCCGAAAAGCGAACATCGTACGCGAAGCTTCAATAAGCACACGCTTAGGGAATCCAGACATTTTTGGATTTTTATATCTCTTTTCTAAACTACGGCTACTTATCTTTCAAATCATCTATAAAATTTACTATTCATTTGCTTCTGGTAGTAAGGTCTTGCTAGAGTTTGATATCAATCAACCGTGTTATGTTACGCATTTTCAACAGCTTTCCCGACCACTCCGCCATCCAATGCAGTTGTAAATCGACCGACACCTGCTCCGCAAGGTATTGCCTGATTTCATACCGTGGGAGTCTGGGTACGAGTTTGTGTATTATGGGTTATGGGACTCAACACCCACATAGCCGGAAAGAGCACCTCGAACCTTACAACATCCTCAAGTTTGGTGTCAATCAAGCTAATATTAGGCGAGATACAGCCATTCAAAAACTTAAAAATTTACTAAGAAATGTATGGAACGCCGGACACACGTCCGGCGTTCCATACATTTCTTAGTAAAATTTGGAGTTTTTGAATGGCTGTATCTTTCCTAATATTGGCTTGATTAACACCAAACTTGGGAATGTTGTAAAGTTCGATGTGCTCTTTCCGGCTATGTGGGTGTTGAGTCCCATAACCCATAATACACAGACTCGTACCCAGACCCCCACGGTATGAAATCAGGCAATGCTAGCTTGGTGAAACGCAAAGGCAAATGTCAGCGCAAAAGACGTTCACACGTGACGCAGATGCAAACGAAAGCACACGCAATAGCATGTACGCATGCGTATTAATTACTTTGACTGATTTTTCAAGCTAGATTGCGGATAAGAATCGATTCAGATGCTGTACCTCTCATCCGCCTCATGCGCTTGTGTTTGCACCAAGCTCTGCCATACGTTGATATTTGCTTTGCCTTATTGAAATCTGTCAGACTGTCAGTACGGGTAAGTAAGGCGGAAAAATTGCTCGCGACTGCCTTAGCTATGTTAACGTGTGAGACAAGCAAGAAAAGAAAGGGAATTTATTCCTTTTTTGTGCTTGCGTTTGCACTGTCAAATTTAACACATAGGGACGTTTGGACTTACGTTTGAGCTTGTGCCTCCATTTAAGTTTGCAAGTATATTTATGCTTGCGTTTTCACTTGTATTCACATTTGACTTTACATTTGCGTTTGCGCCTTTTCTTCCATTTGTGTTTGCACTTGCATTTACACTACCATTGCATCTACACTCGCGTTTTCACTGGCGCTTGTATTTGCACTTCCACTTGCATTTGTCCTTGCGTTTGCACTGGCGCTTTCACTTCTACTTATGTTTGCGTTTTCGCTAGCGCTCGTATTCATTTTGCGTTTGCATTTGCGATTGCATTTGCGTTCGTGGGCCTCAGGTTGTTGTTTCTTTTATTGATTTGTTTAACGTCTGACTTTAGTACTTGAGTTTAGGGCGGTCGTGGTTTAAACAACTTACACCAGGATGTCGACCTTGACGAACGATCTTTAGATCGAATTTAAAGTTCAACATGCTGAACCACTTGGTCCTCGTACGTTAATTGATGTAGAGCGTTAATCATTACTGTTACTTTTCATCTAGCAAAATTAACCACTGTTGAGCCAAGTAACTAATCGATTGCCATTTTTTGGGGGGATGGGGACAGATGGTAAAAGCGACTTACATTCAAGCTGTGAGATCTGGGCGGCTATTGGTGAGTGTGAGAAAAATCCGTTGTGGATGGTACCAAACTGCGGTGTCAGCTGTAAATATCATCAAGCACCAAAAGGTAGGATTTCATTAAGCTTCAATGCATACTTAACGGCATACTTAACGGCATCGAAATGGATAATTGTAAATAGGTTTTTAATAGCTCTTTTTTATATACTTTTAACCTCTAAATAGCAATTTGTGTGGAATATTTTAACAAAGATTATTATTATTATTTTATAAAAATATATATATATTATTGTTTTTATTATTATTATTATTATTAGTAATATTATTAATATTAATAATAATAATATTATTATTATTAATTTTAATAATAATATTATTATTATTAAAAATAATAATAATAATAATATTATTATTATTATTATTATTAGTCTTTTTTTAGGTAAAAATCAATGAATAATAATAATATTGTTGTAATTCGTTGAGATTTTTTTCCCCTTTTCTTCAAAAAAAATGTGCTTAAAAATAGTCTTTTTTTATCGAAATAGAATTGTAAATAAGTTTTAATAGCTACTTTTAACCTGTAAATAACATTTTACTTGGAATATTTTAATAAAGAGATTATTATTTTATTATTATTATTATTATTATTATTATTATTATTATTATTATTATAAGTTAAGAAGACCCTTAAAACTCATTTATTCAAGAAGGCATTAGACGTTTAATAGCTAGGTTTAATTTGTTTATATTGTGTACATGTTTATATAATTTAATTGTTTTGAGATAATTTAAATGTATTTTCTCTAGTATTTTTCATTTTTTTTTCTGATTGTTTTAATGCGCAGCTGAAATTTTTTCATTGATAAGTGCGCAATATAAATTATTTTTTATTATCATCATTATTATCATTGCGTTACGCGCATTTATTCAGTTTCGTTTCTAACGGTGACGGGGATTTTCGCAGGCTTTCAAGAATTAGCTAATGCCACGTGAATAAGTGCTACTGTTGTTGTATGTAATTGCGATAAATTACCGCTGTAATGCAAACTTGTTGCACTACAGCCAGTTCGCAGCTCAGGTCTTGGCCCTACTAAAACCAACATTCGTCTACTTCCAATGATGTAATACTGGTAGGTAAAGGTAAGGTTAAGTCACACTGGAACCTAAGTATCCCTCCGCCCCCTCCCCCACCGGAGCTTAGCCCAATTTCTGTACATGTAGCATGAAGCAACTATTGGTATTGCTACCCCTCAACTGGATGGAATGCTAGTCCATCGAAGGGTTGTCCCCAGCAGTATGTCGCCGTTACCGATCTATACCCCTGGGTGAAGAGAGACAATGTTGAGAAAAGTTTCTTGTCTAAGGAAACAATACAGTAAAGCAGAGAAGAACCTAGCCTCGAATCACCGACCCCCTGAGGGATCCGACGTGCTGACCACTAGCACTACACCAACGCGCCTCCACTGCTGCTAACACTGGTACCCACAGTTGAATATCATGCGTACCTTTACAACGTGAGTCCTTGGTGTCTTCCCTTGTAATTGGTTCCTTAATTTTTTTACATTACAATATTTTCTGGTTTTCAGACTGCACTGATTCATCTCCAAGCTGCCCTGACTGGGCTTACTATGGGGAATGTAAAAGGAACAGGGCGTGGATGATGAAAAACTGCAGAAAGAGCTGCAATCAGTGCGGAGGTAACACACTATGCATGACTACTATTCGTAATCTCCATCAGAAAAATAAATGAAGCAGACATTAACAGTGTTAATTGAGAAAGAGATTCTCTAAGATACTTGACGGAGCTCAAACTCTTTTAGCGCGCATTAAAGTCGATGGGAGCACGCGAGAGTCGACAGGAGCGAATGACAAAGGATGAGAACGCATGAGGGTGGGCAACTGCGCATGTCAGAGAGGAGAAACCGCATGAGTGGCTTAAATGGAAGTACCCGAAATGAATTGAATAATGAAGGAAAATTTGACTTAGTCTTCTCACTTCAGCTAACTGCTGGCTGATTGTAAGTAGTACTGCTTAAATGAATTCGTTAAAGTTCTTTTTTCCCGTTTTTAAAAGATTGCAAAGACACAGACCCCAAGTGTCCTTCGTGGGCATTGCTCAAACAATGCAGGTTGGGTAACAGGGTAACTTGGATGAACACAAACTGTCGAAGAAGCTGTGGCTTATGCAGAGGTGAGAGTGACAACTAAACATGCAATATTTTAACTATTTTAAATTCTTAGATCTAATTACTGAACTACTTTTAAGCTAGTTGTTAGAGAGCTTTAGCAACGACGACTGCGATGCAACGGGAACGTTGTCGCTGCCATCGTCGCCATCGATGCTAAAACTCCCTAGTCGTCGACGACGACGACGACGACGATGATGATGATGATGATGATGATGATGATGACGATGATGACGATGATGATGCTGTTTTAATACGGCAATGGGGGCGGTTAACGGAGATTTCAATCCCATTATTCGGAGGACCCTCGCTTATTATTATATAGGTGTTTTATACCATTATTCTTGCTTTTTCTTCCATTCTTGCAGTGTTTTCGCCGTGTTTATTTTCCTGAATGACTACTTAATGATTGGATACTAATTATTTTTGAATATCATTCTGTCTTTGAATAGTTTACGACAGACACGAAGAATGTCCCGCTTGGTCTGCGATGGGAGAATGTAAAAAGTCTGAATGGACTTGGATGGTGGACAACTGTCCACGAAGCTGTGAAATAGCGTGTAAGTATACAATTTGTAATACACCTATAGCGGGGAAAAACCGGTGAAAAATAAAAAATGGAAATGTACTTTATTTACCCACGAAGCACCAAAGAGCGCTAGGAACTCGTTCAAAGGTGTCCGTGCGTTCCAGATCGAATTGGAATTTGGAGATGTTGGTTTTTGTGGAGGGAGGAAAACCGGAGTACCCAGAGAAAAACTCTCGGAGCAAGGACGAGAACCAACAACAAACTCAACCCAAATATGACGCTGAGACCTGGAATCGAACCCGGGCCACATTGGTGGGAAGCAAGTGCTCTCACCACTGTGCCATCCCTGCTCCCCTCCCCTCCCCTACTAGTAATTACCAGTGACAGAGCTCGCAGAGGACCCCTCCCTTATTTTTTAGATCAAAACCGAGGCGCCGAGTTATTTTGTTTCAAGAAGAGAAGAAAGTCGAACGTACTTAGCTCACGCAGCTAGTTGTGGACACTGTTTAAAGCTTTAACATTGGATAAAGAAAATTACAGTAGTAAAACTTACTGGCCGTTGTGTAATGTTTAAAACACGAGCAGCTGTGTTTTATCGGGATTTAAAACCACGAGTTGCAGCCGAGTGGTTTTAGACCCGATAAAACATGCGCTGCGAGTTTTTTGAACGGCTTCAAAAACATTCCTGGAAAGCGTGTGTAAAGAGAGTTCATAACAATGATGCTTTTGTGAACGTTGGAAATTAGCATACGAGAAAAACCTTAAACATCCGCATACTAATAAGGAGGAGGTTTTATCGGTTTTTAAAACACTGCACGTGATGTTTTATCGGCCATTTGATAGGTCAATGGGCTTATGAATTATTTTAGAGTTTTTGAAAGTTACATTAGTATAGTTTTTTCACAACGAACATAGTTTCACAGTCATAGAACTTTCAGGCATCCCTATTTTTCGGTTAACCTCTTCCTCCTCAAATTCAACCAGTCCACGCCGCGTCACATGAAATGAACAATCCGTAAGACAGCTGGTGGCCACTTAGGAATCTTCAAGTAATAGATCAAACTCGAGTAAGAGTGTTTCCTCCGATTTCCAAACACTGAGAAGTAGGTTGGAAAAACGAGGTGCAGCCGAGATTTTTTAACCAATTTTAACATTTCGAGGTGTTTAATTTCGAAATAGGATGAAACCCTCTTTCAAGTGATTGATATATAACTTCTCAAACTATTGATAATTCTTGGAGAAATTCAAAGCAGAAGTTCACAAAATTTTATGATAATTAAGATCAAATTTCTAAACCTCCGGTAGTGGTTTGCTTTGTTTTTGCTTGATGAATTATTAAAGAGTTTGAGAACCGTAGTGCTTGTTTGTGGGTGGCTAATATGCGATTAGGTCCTCTCCAGCTCTCTTACTTTCCCGTATTTTCCCCTCTTTCTCCGCGGGAAAAATATAACAGAAAGAAAGTACGAATTAATTTGCCCTAATCACACCAAGGCTTAAACACGTTTAAAAGCTGTTTAGTTAATCACAATTTGAAATTGTTTCCTTTATAAAAGCTGCTTTCGGATTTTTGTCGACTAACGATTTAGCACAAATGAAAGCATAAATTAAAGTTTACTTGAATCCCATGTCAAAGCCAATGGTTCAGCTTTCTGCAACCAATTTCCATTTTGTTAAACCTGGTTTAATTAAACATGTTTTGTTGGTGTGAATGGGGCTAGACTAGACTAGTCCAAACTAAACGTGATGTCCGCCTACGGAAAAGTTTGGTTAGCAAAACCAGTTCCAAGCCAAATAGACCTTATTCATAACTGGCGACTGATAATAATAATAATAATAATAATAATAATAATAATAATAATAATAATAATAATAATAACTACTTATATAGCGCTTATCCAGTTCTGTTCTAAGCGCTTTACAAAGTAAAAATCATATTTGTTTAAAATAATTCGAAAAAAGATGAGTCTTAAGTTTACGTTTAAAAACATTTAAATTGTCGCAATTACGGATGTCGATAGGTAGTTTGTTCCAGAGTTCTGGGGCCGAAACAGCGAAAGCTCTGGAGCCATATGACTTTAGATCATGGTTGATATGACATAGGCGAAATGCGTCAGACGACGATCGGAGCGTTCTTGAAGTTGTATAGCGGCGTATCAGGTCTTGTATGTAGATGGGGGACTGTTGGTGAAGAGCTTTGTGGGTGAGCAGAATTATTTTGAATTTGATTCGCTCGGAAACTGGAAGCCAGTTAAATGATAAATGATAAATGACAAATGATTTTTTTTTATTTTTACGAAAATCAGCCTTACTAGCCTCGCTAGCGTGTCCAAAATTCAATAGAATTTTTACTCTAAAATGAGGTTAGTAAACCTAATTAACAGATATCATAAGAAATAATAAATTGGCCGCCATTTATGCATAACGTCTACGTTTTTTTTGTTAGTTTCAGAAGCCTCGTTTTGCGGCGGGAAACCAAATGGTAATTACCAGGCCCCCTCAACTTGCCGGGCTTACATAGCGTGTTCGAATGGCGTCACAAGTCACGTGGAATGCCACGCAGGAGAAACGTTTGACATGGATAAGAGAACTTGTGAGCCTGCGGATAGAGCTAACTGTACAGAGGAAATATTAATGTAGTGGTGTCTTGGAAAAGATACGTAAAAGGACAATAAATCTACTTTTATTATACCTCTCAGTTAGTACGCGAGGTGTGATTGGTCAATTTTGCAGTTGCCGTATTTCACTGTGCGGCCAGCTAAATTTGAAAGTTTTCCTTTCCCGCGCGCCCACCTCGTTTTCTCGGTCCGTACTGTAAGTTTAGGATCCTCGTTTTCCCCTTTGATTTATGGCCTTCGCGCTTGGGCCATAAATCAACGAGGAAAAAACTCTGTCCATAACTTACAGTACGGACCTCGAACTCGGTTAGTAAGAGGTATGTACACCATGTAACATAAGATATTTATTTTTATCTTTTGAAACAATAAAGACCATTATTATTGTAATATGACGTAGTTTGTTTCTAGTTATTGGCTGTGCGATCAACCAATTACAGAGCTCTTTATCGAAATGATTAACCAGTCATGGAGAACTCATGTTTTTCGGACGTAGTCTGTAAAATTTATTTTGTGAATAAAGTGCTTAGGACTCAGGCAAGGAAGGTTTATAGGATATATGGTTTGAGTTGAACTCAGACGCTGGGGAGGAGGGTGGGGGTGATCTGACTGGCTGTTTGTGGACATAGTCTACGAATATTTTCTGGAAAAAAACAGGAAACCTTTACGCTCAAAAATCAAACATAATTCATAAACATCGTGAGTTCAACAGGCAAATGGCCACCCCCTCTTCTCAGTAGACCAGTTCCCTTCTTTGTCCAATGTTATAACACATCCGATTTTTCATCGAATGGTACATGTGTGACGGGCCACATGGATCTCCAAGGTTGAAAACGTTGCCCTTCAGTGACTTCTACTATTTTTTCAAAGTTATATTAGCGCTTTGGTTAATTTTTTTTTTTTAAGTAAAACGGTTTTGGTCGGTACAAATTGCTAGATTAAGGTGAAGTGAACAGTTATAATTGAACGACTTTTTCAAAAACGTTTTCCTTTTTAATTAATGATATGTTCACTGAATTAATGCATATCACGAATGAAAGCTATTTACATTTCAATAAAATCTTTACAGTGAGATTTTATCTATTTAACTGGCAACTCGTCATTTAAGAATTTTCTTAGTGCTGTTTAGGTAACTCCATATCGTAAGAATTTTTAGTTCTAAAACTTAAATTTTATGAAAGAGTTTAGGTTTATAGCTTTCTTTAATATTACTGCTATTCTTGTTATGTTCTAAAGCTCCGTTACCCAATATCAAACAATCTAATATAACTGGCCCCGTCTACATAATGTGTTTTCGAAAGTCTCGGTTTTTAGGGTCTGGGAAACGGAAAAAAATATCTCCGACCACACATGCGCTTTCACGGCGATACCATGCCAACGGCCACATTGGGGAATGGGGAACGGATTTCAAAGATGCTATTGCGTTCCAAGCTTGGAAAGCTCTGTTTTTGCGCGCCCCCACCAAAAACGATTGACTTCCATTTTCAAAAGGCTCCATTTTGGAGAGCATTTTCTGAAATGTGTTATTTTCGATGAGCATTTCTGTTTTCGAGGGTTTTAGTGTGGACGGTCGCCAAAAACACGCACAAAAGAGTGCGTTTCCAAACTGAATTAAACATATAAGTGTGCATGGACGAGAGCCTCAGGCTTAACTTTGTTTTACATCATCATAACTACCAAGATCCTTGCCTTCAGATCTTGGAAAGCTAAACAAAATTACGCGCTAGAAATGTTGGGTCACTTATAATTCAGTTTACCCAAAACGATGTGGAAAGAATGTTTGGTTGGTGTTTATGTTAGTTGTAAGCAAGTCGTCCTGTGCATGCTTGCCCCGGCGATGCATGGCTTCCTTCGAAATTAACCCTTTATTAAACAGAGCAGGTTCCTGTTTCTCCCAATTTACTCACTGGATGCGCTGCTGTTCTGAGAGCAACGCTTTTGCTGTCTTCGGAATTAGTACCTTTTCCAGATGAGACCCTTTCAGCAAGTAGATTTGTGTGGGATGCCTTTTTTGTAGCAAAAAATGCTATTTGGGAGGCCTAAAAGTGGAAAAAAGGGGGCCTGGTTATTTCATGGATCCGAATCTAAAATTGGTACCAGAAGTTGGGATGCTAAATTTAAATAAATAAATAAATAAATAAATAAATAAATAAATTGATAAACAAACTAACAAAATTTGAATAAATGAATGAATGAATGAATGAATGAATGAATGAATGAATGAATGAATGAATGAATGAATGAATGAATGAATGAATGAATGAATGAATGAATGAATGAATGAATGAATGAATGAATGAATGAATGAATGAATGAATGAATGAATGAATAAATAAATAAATAAATAACGAATGTAGCCCAAAGTCTTTTGATCGTCAAATTGATATAAGCAATCTTCATCGTTTTTCTTTGCCTTTCAGAATCACGACCTAACTTGTAATAGCTTCGTTGTTAAAAGTGTTGTTCGATGGCCGGTTGGCCAAGCTTTGTACGCGGAACAATAGTTATTCTATTCGAATCTTAAAATTACTCTCTCACCTCAAGATCACCGGCCTATGTAATTCTTTTTTAAAGTCATTTCCTTTTCTTGGGAGCATCTGACATTTTCTGGTAGATCACAAAATCTCATGATTGGATCAAACAGTGTTCCATTTGGACATAGCTCATGGCGAGTGACACCCCCGGAACAAGTAACATAACCTGTGCAAATCCGGGGGATGGCATAATTCCCGTCTTCCTTGTCTCCACAGTATAGTACTTCAGTAACTGAATAGAAAAATGTTTAAACGATAAGTGCTAGTACAGATAAGATTGAATTCCCAATAAAAAAATCTGTAGATTCGAAAACTCGAAGGCCTCCCATCAACGTGCAGCTTTGAACTAATGTCTCTGTTCATTAACTGTCATTTCAGCCAATCAAGTAGCAGACGCTGCATTTCAAGAGGTTGAGTCCACAGCAGGGAGTACCAGCATTGTCATTCGAATCGATACAAAGCTGTGACAGCTAACTAACCAACTAAATAACCAACCAACAAACTTACCAACCCATCCACCAACCATCCAACCAAAAGATGACTGACTAACTGACTAGCTACAAGTTCTTATATATTGGTCTTAACGTCACCGGAAAAAATGACCCCCCCCCCCCCCCCCCTCTGGCGCAAGTCTTCCCAAACAGTGTTGTTCAAGAGACAACAGTCAATTAATACTAATAATAATAATAATCTCTATTGAGGAAATCAATTTCTTCTATAAGTGATTTACAAAAGAGTCCTCGAAAATTAAAAAGAACAAAAAAAAAAAAAAAAAGGAAAGAAAGGTAAAGACTAATATATGAATAATTAAAAATTAGACTAAAGACTATTTACATTTTTTAACACTCTTTTAAAACTAGCTGATGATGGGCTTTGTCTGACATGTGGCCGAAAAAGGAGGAGGAGGAGGTGGATTTCTGTTCCTACCCTAAAGAAACAAAGAAAGCTAGTGACCCAAAGCCTCTCTCGATGATTATAACTGTTTTTTTTTTTGTTTACCAAGTTACAGACTAATAAACCCAATAAAGAGATTTAGAATCGCATTTACGGCAAACGGCAAACGTGAGATTCGCGTTTATGTTTTCTTGAAAAAAATGAGTACACAGATGAGAATAGTTTAAAATAATTCTGACCCTTGATTCTAACGCAAAACGATTTCATTTTACGTAGAAACTGAAAACAGCGAGCGGCAAATACAAGGTAAACATGGTCACGTGGTCACTTCTACCGTTTGTCGTTTGCAGTACACAAGCGCTAGGGACTTAACAACAGCACTAGGTACACTCACTCGGTATGTTACAGCTTAATGGACAGTTATCTCTCATCCATGTCCAATTTGAACTCTTGCATTCATGTTGGGCAGCCCAAGCTGAACAGTGATCGTACTTATCGTACACTAATGAGAAGGAAAACAAATCGAATCAGTCTATTCAGCATAATATTGTATAAAGGCAAAAACATACGGCGACAATTTCGTGTAACTTGCAATTGCCGCACTTCAGCGTTGCATGGTAAGGTGGGATTGTTTCTTGTGCGTATAACCTCCTCCGATCGTAAAATTGCAGAACGCAAGATTCACTTATGGATATTTTTAAAATGAAATTTTGATGCACGCCAAGGAGTTTGTAATGCGAGCAACAAACTCGATATATCTGAAATGCGATATTGTTACACTACAAGCTGTACGGAAATGTGGCTGGCATAACCTGGCGTTAACCTGGCACTTCATCTTAGACCATCTTTGGATGTTTTGTACGACTACGTTTTGAAACGTATCGGCGAGGTTTTAAAATTTAGGAACAGGTTTAACAAGTTTAGAGCAGGTTTAGCAAGCATGAAAATGTTTTACCTTGACACAAGCCACAGCTTTGTCGACAGTGTGTTAACATCACTACTCTTTTGTCTCCTGAAATGCATTTGTCGAGTAAGGCAAGAGTGGCACATTTCGATCGGCTAGTATCCATGCAAACTGTTCAGAAGAAACACAAAATCAAACAGGTGTAAATTGCAAAAATTGCAAGTAAGTGACTTGACATAATAGAGTCCTAAAGTGTGACGTCACAAATAATTGAATTTTTGAAATTATGGGATTTTTCATATGATTGGAAAGAGCATGATGAAAAATGCCTACTTGCCAAAAAGTCAGCATTGTATTGCGATTTGGGGTCGAGATATTAGCTCGGTTATGTCCCGATGACTCCAATCATACAAATCTTTCTAATTTTGCCTTAGTTCCAAATGTTTGGAATTTAGTTTTTATGACGTCATCACTTTAGGACTCTATAGGAACGCACTGCGCACAGACAAAGTTTCTAATAGGCTACGTTTCAATTTGGGTATGAGTAAAACCAATCACCCGGGGGAGTTGCCCATATCCAGGGGCTATGTATGCAATTAAAGGGATTTTAAGTACATTATGGAGTCAAAAAATTACTTGTTCCTGGTCACATCATAGGTTAACATATGTCACGCGAAGTTTCTCACACTCAAATGTGGGCAAGATTCTGCGGTATCACCCTATTGTTGAGAAGAGTGTTATTTTTTTATCTCTGATATTATGCAGACTTATTGAACTTTCAGGGAGTAATCCACCGTATCTACCGCAACACTGATTGGAGTGCCCTCTACACTTCACAAGCGCTCCTTTTGGGTTAAGAGTGTGCAGATGTTAAGGGATCTGACGGCTGTTTGTGGTGGTGGGAAAGGCAGGGGGGGGGGGGGGGGGAGGGAAGCTACTGCATACAAGGCATTTGGTATTATTATACCACCCTACTTTAATAAACGAGCCCACAAAAAATCGATTTTAGCCGACATTTTCTCATTTATTTATTTGTTAATTTATTGTTTTGTTTTGTTTTCTGGAGAGAAAAATACCTATCAAAAAGATCTCTGGAGAAGCGCGGATGTCATAAATCGGAAAGAGAAGTTATTACAGCTCGAATTAGTCAATATTTGCATCTCCACCAAATGTAGTGCCAGGAGAAATAGTCCGGATATTCTACGGTACGTATCGCAGGGGTTTTGGTGATTTATTCAGCACAGAATAATTGCATTGCATGTTCTTCAACACTCGCATCCACGTTCAATCTTAAGTGCGCAATACTATTTGGTAACCAGATCTTCTCACTTTCTCCGAAGACAAAACAATGGTCTTGTTCCTGAATATTTATCCTCTAAATTTGTTAAACGAAATGAAACGCGTTACTCCCTGAGGGACTCTGTTAACAAACTATTTGTCCCGTTTCCGCGAACTAATTTCATGCAAGACAGCTTTACTTATAGCGGAGCAGTTCTCTCGAAGAGTCTGCCCTGTGATGTGAGAGAAGCTAAATCTCTAAGTCAATTTAAACGATTAGTTAATGTTCATTTTTAATTTTAGAGTACTAGTTTACACGGCATTCATGAAAAACAGGTTTTAGTTAGATTAGTTGTAGTTAGCTTTTGATATTTGTTTAGGAGAGTTAGGTTGTTTCAAATTTTTATACTCCTGATGGATTTTACCGTGTTTAAATATATATTTATTCTATTCTTCTATTCTATTATCTGAGTACGAGGTTATGCGCAATGAGGAATAACCAGACAGGGGATATTCCACCGTACCCCAGGGGACGGGAAAACCTACCTCCACACTGATTGCAGCTTTTCCTACAGTTCGGTAACATCCACACCCGATCACGTGTACACTCACCAGCCGACGCCCAGAAAGGACACTTAACGTTGTTGTCTTTACATACTGAAAAAAAAAGGAGGGAAATGATTCATATTGAAATTTACATCTAAACTTGCCACTCTGATCGAACAGTTTTCAAATTGAGTGTCCTAAAATCAAAACTTAAGAAAGTCCTCAACTAAAAACAGATTTAGAAGTTACTACAACACAGAAATAAATATAGCGCAATAAATCAATCAGAACTCGAAGCAAATACACGTAAACGGCGAAAAAAGCAGCGCACGAGAAATATACGATTGGTTTTGGTTTTATTTCGCTAAGAAAGCGGCACAAATTTTTTTCTTTCACCAATCACACAACGCAGTCAGTGTTTTGTTTGATCTAGCTTCTCATTGGCTGAGAAAGTAGCGCGAGTGTTGCTAACCAACCAGGAAGCGTTCTAAGCCAAATTAAAAAAAAGCGTGAAATTACTTTCGACACTCAATTCAAAACTGCTTTAACCACACCAAAAAAAATTACACCTGATACATTTTACTGTTGACCATGGTATTCCAAGGCACTGTAATACATAAACTAGGAGAAAACTGTTCTGCATATGTACTTACGAGTCTGTTCATTAACCGGCGTGTTCCCAAACTGCTTGCACGTTGCACAACAGTGTTTTTTCATCCATGTTGGCTTTTTCTTGCATTTGCCCATGGCCGACCATAATCTGCACAATGGATTCTCGTCTCTGCAATCTAAATCAACAAAGGAATTGAGTGTTAACGGGGCCTGAAAACCCGTGGGTATTCAATCAGTTAAGGTTCATACAGAGAAGACCCACCTGAAGGTTGAACCCCCTTACCCTTCCACAAAACACCTTCCACTGAAATGGTACACGTTTCACATACATTAAAAAAAATGTACCGGTTTCTTATAACCCAAAACCTCATTCGTTTTTTTTTTCGGTGGCAGGCATAATCTTTGCGGGGTAATTTCTGCCATAATTTCTTGTTTTTTTTTTTTTTGTTGTTGTTTTCGTTTTTACTATCTTGAGATAACTAAGTTTTAGCTTCTTCCTTTTTTGTATTTTTAAACGATAGTAGGTCCACATGAACCCCTTCCTATAAAGTACGTATGTAGTTGGATTCAATTTCTTCTCGTTCAGTCTATTTTTGTGACCTAACTTTGAAATTGCACAACCCTTATACAACGTAATCTTTGATGGCGGGCCTCCCCTTATAGCCAACCATATGAAGTAACCCCTCCCCCCTACCTTCCCCTCAACCCTCCGGGCCTGGAAAGCGCCTTGAGTCTGCAAGTGGCAGTGACCAAGTTTGCAGTTTTATACACTGAAAACTAGTACGTTACTAAAATCAAGGCCGCATTTCCATCGGGCAAACATGGTAGTGAATCAGCTCAAAAGTCAAACAAAAAATACATCCTCTGCGGCTTGAAGGATAGTTGATGATCGAGACTGAAATTTTCGTTATGGTGCATTAACCCACCATAAATAAAGAAAAGCGTGCAAAATGCATCCAGCGAAGGAAAAAAAGAACACAGCAGCCGGCCTTTTAATACTTACGCGCTGCTACTTCCTCTTCAGGGCGTTTTCCAGACGAGTGAATTTGTTTAATAACTCCTTTTATGTCGTCAGCAGCACCAAGAGTCACGTTGAATAAACTTGTAGATGGCGTGACAGGTAGAATACCTGACGGTTTGTTGGTGATGATTCTGGCTGACTCTGCAGGTGTCGCATCAGGGGCCAGAAGAGGAGGAGCAATGCTCAAAAGTTTATTTGTAGCTGTATTGGGTAACTGTACAACTGCCGAAACGGGGCCTGTTTTGGAAGTCACACTAGATGGGATTGTCACGCCTGGGGCTACATTGATCATGCTAGGTAAAGTGACTGGCATATGAACTGGCGTTCTTGGTGTAGTTTGAATCCATACAGGCTTTGGTGCGGTAGTTTGATTGGCAACAGGTTTTGTCGTCGTAAGGATGAGAGATGGTTTCCGTGAGAGAGGACGTTGACCTAAAGAGAGAGATAAGGATCATGAGATCCAGCTCAGTGGGGACCTTTTTAACCCTTTAAGCCCCCATTGTTACCAGCATCTCCTTTCTCCTTACCATATCACTACTTGATCAAACATAAAGGTTATGAGAATAGGGGAAATCAAGGAATAAACAGTAATTATTTGATTTTTAAACAAATTTTCCTGACTAATACCATGAGGAATGTAGAGAAAAGAGTAAAGAGAATACGCATATTGATATCAGGGCTTAAAGGGTTTATAGGTTTCCTGAGTTAATATAAATAAAAGTACAAAACAATTCACCGGCGACAAATGAAATATAAAAGTAGCAAATTAAACTGTACTTATTCAAATGAACACTTCTCCAAATTAATGCCCTGGAGGATATGTAGGGAGAGAAAGTTGGTTCAGAACATTTTAAGTATATAACAATTTCTGTCGACCTGATCATAACTTGCTTTTTAGCCCATGATTTTTTTATTTAAATACCTCCCCCAAATAAACGCCCCACGTTAATTCAAGTTAACGAGGTGTTCCTTAAGCTCCCGCAGCCCGCTGACCAGCTTTATTAATTCCTTACCACACAAACCGCACGAGGCTGCGCAATCCTCCTTCATGTAAGCTGAACTGCACTGATGGCCATTACTTATTCTCCAGTGGCACACCTCTCGACCAGCTTTATCGACACACTGAACTACGAGAGTGAAGAGATGATACCAGTAAAGATGATTCCCTTAAAACAAGTCGCAGTTAAAACGTGTCCTTTCTAGAAACGGGTTCCTACGCCAAAAGGCTTAACTCTGGATTCTCCGGTGTTCTTCCGCTTTCAAAAACCAACGTATTTGATATTTGACAAGGAAACAGTAGAGGGAAGAGACCACGAGAATTGCTGTACTTTTTTTTTTTTATTTATTTATTTATTTATTTATTTATTTATTTATTTATTATCATCATCATCGTCTTTAATAAGTAAGCAAGGCCCGTGTGACGTCACTAGCTAACTGGTCTCACTTCATGTCAAACAGGATTTTGGATTCCGCTTGGGCAACACACCCTACAGTATCAAAATTCTCTTTAAGCTCGTGACGCAGTTCTCCCCACACAAAAGTCTGACAAATAAAGACCTGTCCATCTACTGCTTTTCTGTGATAAAACTCTGCTTTGATAATGAATATGTTGAATAACAAAACAATTATCCTGCTCAATCTTCCGGAATAGTTCATGATTTTTTTAGTCCAATCGGCCTACGGCCTTATCGGCTAAGTATCAGGCGATATTCCGCGCGATTTCGCAGGATAATTGTACCCGCTTGTACTCAATACTTACATTCACAGTTTTCTCCAAAGAATCCAGGGGGACAAATCTTGCCTGCTTCTGTTGAATCAAAATTTAAACCAAAAATTAGCAAAACTATAATTCTGAACTATGATTTACAGGTTTTCTAAAAAGCTTAATATATTGGCGCAACAGATTGGAATTTAAAATTAAAAATGACACCGTTAGGTACTTTGTTTTATAAAGTTGATGTCTAATCACGTTAAGTAATCAAATGTACATCTGTGCAATCGCTTGTACAGTGTACCATCACACTCCAATCAAACACATCAAAAAGAGATGCATGAACCAGTGCATACACAAATTGGCGAAAACTAGCTTTGTAATTTATTGATATATTTTAAGGACCCAACTTAACTTAAATCTCTGCTAAATATTTCTTGGACCTGAGAACAAAACCTAATACGTTTAAGTAATTTTTCCAAGAAACACAGTAGGAACTTGAAAACAAAAATGGGGATATTTTATTAGACCGCTATGATAATAATAACCGTTTATTCACAAATCATGGCCTAGTGAAAAGGAGATAAATGGGGTTTTTCCTTTCTAGTTTATCTCATGATAGCGACCCATAGCAAAAGACACTTTTTATAGTTCCTGAAAACCAGTAATTAAAAGTAATTAAAAAGTAATTAAAAAAGTAAAAGTAATTAAAAGTAATTAAACGTTTTTAGGGTGATACTAAAAATTGGGATACGTAGATTGCCACCCCCCCCCCCCCCCACCCCCAGATCTACATCAGAGAAGAAGGGAATGGTAACTAACCTGAACAGTCCAATCCCTTCCAGCCCTGAGTGCATGCGCATTGGCACGTGTGAGGATTGAGTTTGCCGCCATTTTGACACACCAGTGGGCATTCTGCATGGCGATTCCAACAGAAGGAAGAACAGTAACAATTAGCATTCTGTCCCAGGTAGGGTAGACGAGTTCGAGTTTGTTTTTATCGTTGTTGTTGTTGTTTTGTTTCTATTTAATCCTGGGCGTAATGAAATGATCGTTCCTACTTACCGCACAAGTTGCACATTTTGGGGCATTTCTTCGCCATCATATCCTTAAAAGCAGGGCACATTGCAAATGTCAGCGACTTGCCACATTCCGGATCAAAATCATTGCAATCTCCTGCAAATGCGCAATTAATTATTCATGAGAGAAAACGAAAGAAATCAGGTTGGGAAATGTGAAGTTAATGACCATAAAATCTGGTGAACGTTTGCTTAGAATTTCTCCAAAAATAACTAACGGTTTGACAAGTTACATCAAACACTACTGGAAAGAGTATTTAATCCAGTTGCCCATGTATGATGGCCGCCGATTTCAGTAGACTCCACCGACAGACCCTCAGAAATATCAAATTCATTGTTAGTTGGTGGTCTTAGAACAGAACATTGTACTTACTACAAAGATTCTTGTAGCAAAATCCCTTTCCAGAAGCGCATTTGGAACATGGCTTACCGACTTCATAAGGAAACTGCTCCATAACGTTACCACTGCAAGCATAAAGGAAAGAATTTGTCGTAAATTACAATATCACTCTGTTTTATAATCCTGAGTGTTTCCATGCATGGAATTGTAACCACAAAGTTAACGTGGTTGCATTTTAATAAATCACAAAGTGTTTATTTTATTTTATTATTATTATCCTTAATAAAGATTGAGATTATTCTCCTCAATAAAGATTATTATTATTATTATTATTTTTTATTTTATTTTTTTTATTTTTCTTGCCAATGACATTTTCTGATATACATCCAATGGATACAGACTATGTGGTTCAAACGTTATCTAACCGTATCATTTAAAGTTCTCGTGCACTTGAGCAGAACTTTATAATGCTACTTTAATTTATTGTACTGTACAAGGTGATTCTAACATGCAAATCTGTCAGGAGTGTAACGAAACTACAGGCCTCACATTCAAATGAAAGCTACTGAGCTGTAATTTCTTGTGGTGCCGTTTATTGTCAAGTACCAGGTGATTCTCGACTATAACTTCCAAATTAAATCTGTGGACAAAATCCTAAAGCGTGACCATTCAAATGAAAGCTACTGAGACGTACTTTCCTCTGGTTTCTTTAATTGTCAAATACAAGGTAATTCTTGACTAAAACTTCCAAATCTGTGGACGAAATCCTAAAGTGTGACCATTCAAATGAAAGCTACTGAGCTGTACTTTCCTTTGGTTTATTTTATTGTCAAATACAAGGTGATTCTTGCCCATAAGTTCCAAATCTGTGGACAAAAATCCTAAAGTGTGACAATTCAAATACTTTCATGTGGTGCTGTTTATAACACTGTATAGGGTAGTTCTAAGTTTTGGGTCTGTGGACGAAAACCTAACGTGTGACCATGGAGTACCACTTTCACTTGGTGTTGTTCATTATGGTGGCTCCAACGTTTCAGTCTTTGGATGAAGACCATTCAAATGAAGCTAATTAGCAGTACGTTTGTGTTTTAAAAGTGGACATCGGCAATGCAGCATTTTGCGAAATAAAGCTTGAACGTGTCTTTGAAAGTGGTTATAGAAAGACAGTTGAACTCCATACATACCCCGGTGCATAATCACAGACCACTTCTGTTTCTCCTCGAATCCAGGGATGTGGAGCAAATGGCTTGTCACAGAATGAAACCCCACAGCCCACGTACCTAGTTGTGGCCCAAACAAGCTGCAAAAGCAATAGCTTGCCTTATAATGACCCCTATATTACTATAGTATATGTAATATAGTTTCAATCTGGCCTCTGTGATTTAACGCTGTTTTATACATACGTAGTTTCTATATTATAGTTTCTATTGTAAGTCTGTAATTTAGCCTTACAGGCTGCAATGAGCTCTTAACAAACGGTCATTATTATTATTATTATTATTATTATTATTATTATTATTATTATTATTATTATTATTATAATTATTATTATTATTATTATCATTATTATTATTATTACTATTATTATTATTACGGTCGAACCTGTTTATAACGGCCCTGTGTTAAGCGGCCACCCAGGCCTCTATTCAGCGGCCAGTTTTCAAAAGTCCCGATTTTTCGCTCATACAAACGCTGTATTTGATACCTGTATTAGGCGGCCACCCTATAGCAGTCCTATGTTTATCTTTTTTTTTTGTTAGTTTTACCTGTATTAAGCGGTCACCCTGGACTATGTCAGCAGGGGGACATGCGCAGTAGAGTCTGCGCGTTGATAGAACCACTTTGAAATCGTTGGACCAACTTTTTCAAACACCGTCGAAGAGTTCACGAAGCTGAAGCCCTTTTCATCTACCTGAATCGCGTTTACCTTTGGAAAGTTAGCTAAATATTTTATTTACAAACGTTCCTCAGTAATTACAGAAGCTGTTTGTTGCAATATTTCTGAAATCGTTTGCTCTTGGAGCTCTATTAACGTGGATTTGCAATGTCCTCTCGCGGCGGTCGTCGTTCTGGCTGCGGCCGAAAAAGAATATACGACAGCAACGGCACAAAACATAAAAAGTTTGGAATCTAGGGCATCGTAGGATTTGCCTGGATAGTTATTAGTTTTATTAGACCTCGCTTGACCTCGATATTGCTATGAATGCATTGACATATGATGAGTGTAACTCAGACATGAATACAAATAAGTACTGCGTTGATTGCTTTGACAAGCCGACTTTCTCTTCGTGCCACAATTGTGTTTGTAAATAAATAAATAAATAAATAAATTACGTGCAGTATAATTTCGTAGTTTTGCAGGGGCAACCGCGGGTTTTGGACGTAGTTTTTCGAGCACAAGTAGTTTTGCAATTGCAAGGATTGGCATATAAACAAAAGAACTCACTCATGTCATTATTTATCACTGTATTGGCAAAGGTAAGCTGACCGATAATTACATCAGACAGCACATATAAAACGCGAATCAAGCGGATAAACTTAACTCATGTGATACACTTCAACGACAGCACAGTCTGTTTCCATAAGCTTGGCAAAGCAGAAACGTGAAAACGTATCTCCATGCGTGAGAAAGTGCGATCGACACGACGGACGCAATAGCGGACTAACAATTATAATACTTTGATGAGTCATATGCAAATTAGTCTCAACCGGACTCCTCCGCGCATGTCCCCCAGCTGACATAGTCCCTTTAAATGGAAACTAAGCCATATGTCATTTTATGCGGTATTTTGTAGTGTTTAAAATGCGATCCATCATCACTATAAAGAAATAACATGTACAAAGCTACTGTAAGCTGATACTCGGCAGTTTGGTATCGTTAACGCTTTTCATTGTGAACTGTAAGTCCTAGAAATACAGTAGTATACCGTAGAAGAGTAGAGGACAATTTATTGGACAGTACTTTTACACAATGTTACGTATATTATACCGTTAAGTTACAAGTTGAAACTGAACTTTGTTTAAAGCATTGATCGCTTGAAAGAGTGTTATTTGTCCTATTGATTCCCTGCATGAAGTGTTTTTGTATGATACACCATTAAAATTGACATTAAACCACGCCCGGGAGTATTTTAAGTGATCCTGTATTAAGCGGCCACCTGCATTAAGCGGCCAGTTCCTCAAGTCCCGAGGGTGGCCGTTGTATACAGGTTCGATTGTATTATTATAAGAATTAAACGACTGATATCGAGTAAAAATCCACCCAGAATAACTACAAGAGCTAATCTAGCTGGGTAGCTGATCTGGCAAATTGAAGAAAAGAAAAGAAAAGAAAAGAAAAGAAAAGAAAGGTCGATATCCATTCAGAAATAAACACACAAACAAACATGAATACACAAAAAAGAAAAAGAGATAAAAAATGATAATGATAAAATTTAACTAAATAAAATAAAAATATAAAAGGTGTCGACGTTATTGTCTATACCAAAAGAGAGTAGGCGGCATTGTATGGAATTGCAACAATTAATTAAGAAATATTTAAATTTACATTACAATACATTAGGTTTTGGTAATTGGTTTGGTTATCTCTATACGGTACTGGCAGCTACCTGTCATGAACCGGTGTGACTCTTCAGTCAGCGGATGGCATGCGAGTTTGGTTACGGAGCCAAATGGGGGAAGAACTGGGGCCAACACCTGTAGCTGACAAACTGCTCTCAACATTGTTACAAGGATTATTAGCTCTCTTTTGAACGTTTTTTTTTCTAGTTTTCGCAACATGCTACTTGGTGCTAGCGTAAAACGCGTTTTCTGCAACTTGCGACCCAAGGCCCTCGTCAGCACTGCATTGCAAATTACAAGAAAAGTGTGATAGAACCATAACTTAAAAAACTAAAACAGCTTACACGGTATTGAAAAGCAAGAGGACCACAAGAAAATTCCAGTGAACAGCTTTCATTTACAACGGTCAAAACAGTGATTAAAAAAAGAGAGAGGCAAACGAGCGAAGTTTATTTCACTGTTACACTTCGCAATACCAAACACATTGGAAATATAGGAGAAAAGAAAGGAAACACAAGGATACCAGTACGGGCTTGAAATACCACTAGAGACACGGCCAATAGTCTATTTTCGAATTGCTCTGAACCTCATTATGAAAGCAAGGCTAAGTGCAAAGTTTTTCATATGAAAATTACTTTTGTTTGCACATGAATGAAAATTAATTTTCATAATAAAAACTTTGTTATGAGCTTCGGTTTCATAATGAGGTTCAAAACAACTCGGAAATAGCCTATTAATGTAACTGTTTAATATTCAATAACAGGCGTCAGAAAAAAAGTCTTCACATTAATGTACACGTTACTTGCACCACGGCACATAAAAGAACTGCTTGACAACCATTTCTCAACAATAGTTCTGCCATTTCTATCTTGTTACTGGTCCTACGTTTGATAGTAGTTGTAAGTAACCGAGTCTGAAAACAGACAGTTTATTTCCCTTTTATTAATTCTTTGTTCAAACCTAATCGACAGTTAGAAGTCTGGCAGCTAGCATGGGCCCTTGCATCCCCTTTGTATTCGATCGTTTGGATGTTTTCGCTTCGTTTCTTCCTGATTTTTTTCCGTTGTCATTTACAGTAGTAACTGTTACCCAAAGTTTACGTTAAAAATAACAACAAACATTCAACAAAAATGCCCAAAAAGCTACACGCATCTAGTGTTGTCAACTTGCTTTGTAGAGTCAACAATCGTCCAAAAGAGACCGCAACTAAACTGAATGACACCTACCATAAATTAAACGAGCAAATAACAATCAGATATCGTGCGCATGCCTGGTAAAGAATCAATGACGTAACCGACAAAGGGGCGGCCGCCTCAATAAAGAAACAAAACAAACCGACAACAACAAGGAAGGACATTTACATGCATCTTTCTTCATGATCATGTAGTTCTCGTAAGATTCTTTCACAAAAGACAGCAAAACGTTAGTCAGTCTTTACAACAGATTGTACCAATGTATTTCCCGACTGAAGCGATCCCTGTGTATCCCGTTCTTGCCTCCAGTGCAGCGGCAATAGTCGTCTTGGGCTGTGCTCTTCAACTTCTATCGCTGTTGATTCTGACGAGGCCCTCGTTTCAACAATACGATCTGACGCCGTATTTTATCAGTGTCGTGCTCGGTAATCTCGTGGTCATAGGCGCTGATCTGCCGCCTCTCGTCGCGTCTGCGTGGTCAGGAAAACAGCTTGTTGGAATCGCGTATTGCCAGGTACAAATTTTTGTTTTTCGTACTAAATAGACCATTTACCAAGTTCCAATAGGTGTACTGATCTCAGAACACCAACATTACCAGGAACACTTTGTATGAGATCTACATTGATCTAACTTGAAATTCAAGATTATATATCTTCAGCCTTAAACAGTAAAAATCGTTATTTCAAAAAATTGACTTATCAAACAGAAATCTTAAACTGTCGTGTTCAAAACTAAAACCCAAAACGCACAAATAAAAAAAAATGGTGATAATTTTTGTTTAAACATAAACAGATGCCTTTACTGGATTTGCTCTCAAACTTAAAATTTCACAAGCGAAGAAAATACCTCTTGGAAATGCGTTTAAACATAAATAAACAGATATCTTTATTGGATTTGCTCTCAAACTTAAAATTTCACAAGCGAAGAAAATACCTCTTGGAAATGCATGCATTGCAGTCCTTCAAATGGTTTTGCTTGTCAACGAAAAGATGGAGACGCAACCGACGTTGCAACGGTAAAGATTAGGTTTTGTAGGTGCTGCAAGACCATGCACAGATGTGGTCGACGATTAAAAAAAAGTTTAATTTTAAATTGATGTAGGGAACAACTTGACAATGAAAACTATGCGCACTATGACTGGTAAAATAACCATGGGGTATTAGATAAAAACAAAAACAGAATTGCGTTTCTCGGGAAGAAATACTTGAAAGAAAGGGATCTTTTTATAGCATCAAGTTATTCCTGTGTTTGTGTAAGTAAGCAGTTATTATAATATATATTTTTTAACTTAGTAACTTTTTTTGTTATCATATTCTGTATTATGTTTGAAAAGCCCCTCAGGGGAAAGATAATAAAGTCAGTGTATGTTTGTATCTTTGGAGGCCGTTGGTCGGGAAAAGTCTGTGTGATATAAGCTCACATCAAACCAAATTTGGTCATTATTTATTTGGAGTTAGTGTCGTTTAATCGATGACGTCATTGGGTCACGCCCTTAGTTACGTGACCCAAACTAGAAAATGGGGCAAAACACAGAGTAATTTGTCTTGTTTTCAAGAATTTCTTTACTTTTCATCTGACGAATGTGAGACAATTTTGCCATTTTTTTCCACTCTTTCATTTTGCTCCATCATTTAACGAGGTGTAATACAATAAATAAAGTTTTCTAAGGAGCTATTTGTAAATTAGAGATACTTTTTGACCTTTTGTGGTGAAAATGATACAACAATACTTTCACTTAGTTACAAAACAATTCTAGAACGCCGCGAACTCTTGGAAGGACCAACTCATGACCTGTTCAAGTTGCAATCCATTCCGACCTTGTCTATCTATGGAACAGATACCCTTATTGACGTTGTTAGTCTACAGGGTCCAGTTGTTCAAAGCCCGATTAAGCTAACCCTGGATTAATGCAAACTTTGACTTGAGTTTGATTGCTAATCAATAAAGATTCTTCCAAAAGATTTTTGGCCTTCACTTTTTACTTAGACTTTCCTTTACCTTTAGCTCGAAATTAGCCTTTAAAACCATTTTTAACGTGCGCGATGAAAACCTCGGTTAACTTTTAGTCGTGGATTAGCGTTAATCGGCTTTCGAAAAACCTGGCCCTGGGGTGTAATCACTGCTGTAACACCAAAACAAGAAGGCAAGCTTGTAAAATACATTTGAGCATTTTTTTTTTGCAAGTTTCTAATTAGTGTGAATGGGCAACAAACAAAAGAAAAAAACAGAACTGGTTGCCCAAAGGGCAAATTAGCAAGAACGTTAGTGTCGAATACTGGGTGTTTATTCTTGACAAAACGAAACCATTATTCTAAGTTTTCTGGTTGACAGAAAAATATTCTTGGGTTTTTGCAACAGCACGAAATCCACGTAAAACTAATCCTTTGAACAATTTGTTCCATACAGGTTGGCGGCTTTTGTACCGGTGTCTGGTGGATCACCACAGGCGTTACCCTGGCCTTGGCCGTCCGTGCGGCCTATCAAAATATGTACGATGAAGCTGTTACAGGAGCTCCAGCTGAAAGATCTCGAGAGAGCTGGCAGTATGACAGCATCATCAAGAGGCTGACAGGCGTCTGGCTGTACGCCATTGCGGTGGGCATTCCACCGGTATTCGGATGGGGTTCATTCGAACCCGAATCCGGCGGCATCATATGCACACCAAACTGGCGGGAGAGCAGCATCTCAGGGCGTTCCTATCTAGCTCTGCTCGTGTCTGTGGCCTTTTTCATGCCCTTGGGATTCTCCATCGTGTATCTCATCAAGATGTTCCGAAGATCCAGGCAAGATCCCGACGCGGATGCAATGGTATCGAGAAATATACCCAAGGAAAAGAGAACCGTAGTCATAACCTTTATCGGTATGATCGCCTTCTTTACTGAATGGACGCCCTACTGTACGTGCATATTGGTGTCAGTGTTTGGTGGGTCCAAAATGCTTGACGGAGGAAAGTCCTTCATTCCTGGGATGTTTGCCAAGGCCAGCTACGTCTACCTACCGATCCTGTGCATAATCATCAGCAAACGGTGAGGACTGCTTGATTGACTGATCATCGCTGATTGATGGCAGATTTATGTTTATTCCTCATAGATAATTTAGACAATTAGATATAGATAATTTTTATAATTTATCAAACACAAGGAAGAGTGCTTCTCATCCGATTTCCAGACACCGAGAAGAAGGTTGAAAAACGAGAAGCAGAAGAGAAACTGAGTAACAAACACAACTTTACCACTGAACAGTAGTTCCAATGTACCGCGGCCTCTTTAAAAGGGGCTATGCTATGGAGACTTTCACGTTTTTTGGTCACTGAACCGCTTGAAATTAGAACTAAGTTAACCTTTCCTCATACACGAAATGTTGCTAGAACCGAAAGGAAGATATCAAGTGATCTTCTCAAAGGGAGAACAACTCGTTATAAAGCAGTTTTTATCGAGGACGAACTTGAAACGTTAAACTGGCCAATTTTTCCAAGAGGTAATCCACCTCCATCCTGACAATCCATAACCAAAGTCGGAATCTTATTTCGTGATTAAGTTTCTTGCTTCAACCTCCCAAATGAGAACGTGATTTGGAAATACGGGATTCAAAACATAAACTTAACATGGACACAATCTGACACAACATGAGTTTCTGAAGTAACATTGTTAAACACGTTTTGAGGTAAATTGGCATAACAATCTGTACTTTCAATTAGATAAGGCCCTAGGAGCTCTGTTCTTAAAACCGAAACTGAATATTCAATGAAGAACAGCAAAAGAAGAAGAAGAAGAAGAAGAAGAAGATTGCTACAAAAGGAAATTCCTGAACATTTTCATTCCTCGTTTTTATACCCATAAACTTAACCCTGTTGTTTGTCCATCCCTGCGAAGGTAACAAATTATTCTATTGAGTGTTGTAAGTTTTGACATAAACCTGTTCCCCTGTACAGCTTCAGCTCCAAAGTGCAAATGCAAATGAACCATTAGTGTCGTCAAATGAATGGAATATTGAACAACAAAGTAAAATAGAAAAGACATTTTCCGAGAATTTGGTTATGTAATTTGCTCTCCCACGTTCTCCCTTCGTTGCTGTCCGTCTTTGATCTTATTAATGTGGTACTAAACATTCGTCGTGTATTGCAACTGATCTTCTTAAGTATCTCAGCCGGAAACATCTTTAGGTGAAAAAGTGGCTATTACACTCTTCACCTATGTGACACAGTCATAAGACAAACGATTAATTTGAACAATCGATATATTATTTTGCTTCCACAGTTTTCGAGCCGCTGGTATGGAGCTTGTAAACGCCATCCTGTGTTGTAAGAAAAAGAATGATGATGAGAACGAGGATGACGCAGACACGAATAACAACGCATGGGGCCAGTTTGTGTTGACGCGGCGTCACCCCGACCAGGTTATGAGCCGAATGCGACGCATGCGCTATCCACGCCAAACGCCACGTGATGACCGTCTTTTGGCACTAACTGCGAATGCGTATGAGTCTCCGGACAATGAAAAGAAAATGGAGACACCAGTGTAAGAACTTTTTCGGGTGAAGAAAGGTTTTGTCTTGACAGTCGTAAGGCCCATTATCAGACTAGGATGAGAATTGTCAAGAGTGAGCAAAGACCGACGTGAGTTGATGAGAGTTGACGAGCGTTAATTCGCGAGAGTTGACGAGAGTTGGCTAGAGCTGACTCTCGAACTGATGGGAGTTGCTGAGGGTCCAAAGACAAGAGTTGGATTGACGAAGAGTTAGAGAGGGATGACAAGAGTTGGAGAAAGTTAACGAGAGTGAATTCCGGTAATAAAAGTCCATGGAAGCAAGAGAAAATGAGGGCTTCTCGAGTGATTCAGCGAGAGTAGAGTCCGCTCTAGTCGTACGGATTCAAACTTTTTCAGTTTTCAAGAAGGGCAATACGAGAGTTAGTCTGGGCAAGTGAGTGCAACAGGTTGAAAGCTGACCGATTTTAATTAAAATTAAAATTCGAGCCTACGAAAAACGTGACAGCACACGAGAGAGTCACTGACAGAGCAGCAAGACCGAGCCGCAAGTCAACTCTTCACACAATAGCTAAGGGGATTAGTTTCTAAAGCTGTTATATTTGTGTGTTCAATGTAACCCGCCAGTTAAAATACGTTCTGGCTTCGGCTCACGACAGTTATCAGTCAGAAAACTGCTTCATTGATGATTTAAATTAATAATATTTCTCAAAAAATATGTCCTTTGCACATGTTGAGCCAGTTTTCACTGTTGAATTAAGGAGAGTTTTGTGTAATTTTAGAATAGGCGAGTGCCAGCGTTCTATTCGTGACCCGTATTAGCTTTCCCACATTTTTTTGCTTGAGATATGCAACGCTTATTAATTTTTTTAAGAGTAGGCTAGAAAGGTAAAATGTAGTTTTTTTCTTTTCTTTTCTTAGAAGAACGTCCTTGTCTTTTGCCAAGAATAAAATAGTTACCATGAAATTCCATGTTCTGTAGGCAAAAATTTAATTGATAGTTCTGGAATTTTTTTCTGATCGAGATCATGTCACAAAATGAAGATGTAACTGCCCTTTATTAGTAAAATAAAGTTATTTATACAAGGGTGTTTTATAACATGAATTTTTAAATTTGTGCAATGAATAAAGTTGAAATTTACATGTATTGAGTTGTCAGACCTACCTGATTTGTCGGTTACTTTATTTTTTGTTACGTTTTCCAGCCGTGTTGAGCAAACACGAGCATAAAACATAAAACAAGCGATTGGGATTTTTTATTTGAATTCAAAGATTACAAACCACGTACACGAGCACAAGCCTAAGGCCCTGGGGACTGAAAACGAAGTTGTTCAGACTCGCTGTTACCCTGGACCGAGTACGTTTGCATTTGGAGTCCACTTAGTGCGCGTAGTGCCCG
Organism: Pavona decussata; assembly: GCF_977016875.1. Taxonomy (NCBI): domain Eukaryota; kingdom Metazoa; phylum Cnidaria; class Anthozoa; order Scleractinia; family Agariciidae; genus Pavona; species Pavona decussata. The sequence continues at coordinate 2,928,327 of NW_028145480.1, read as the reverse complement.
CCATTTTGTTTACTGTATCGCAACGAGGCATGAGGAAAAGCGAGGGAACTGACAAAATCATGTTCAGACCAGTGTTCATGCCAGGGACCTGTTCCCGAGTACTACCCGTTGAGTACCTATGCCCGGCATGGTGCCAAGATGTTCGCTCCGGCAACAATAAACAACTATGTTACGTTCAGACTAGTCGTCGTACCTGAGAACGGAACTCGGACACATAGTCTGAACGGGCCGGTTCTAAGCCTTTGACAATATTAAAATCGTTGACAGAGCAAGCATGCCATAAAAGACTGTTCCTTGAAGCATGGCAGATTGACAGTTCCTCAGAGAGCGGAATGCATGGGGATGACCAGGCACATTGACATTCCTAATATTTACTCCTCTCCTTGCTAACTTGCTGCCTCCTGCATATATTTTTCATGTCTACGTTATTGAGGACCACAAATTTTATTGACCACAACAATTTAACTCCATCACACTGATGAAGATCGGACTAATTTTCGATGCAACGCTCTACAGAGGAACCCCATTAACACGACCACCTTCGGGCCGTGAAAACGTGGTCGTATTTATTTTACGAGGTTCAAAAACTAAGGAAATGACTGGACTTTCAATTCGTTCGGGGCACAAAAAAGTGGTCGTAATAACGAGGTGGTCGGAAGGCGGGGTTCCACTGTAGTTATTTCAAACGTTCGTTTTAGCATTTTTAGCCATCGTCAAACCATTCAGTTTTAGACTTTTGTTTCACATACCTGTGTGTATCGTTTGCATGGAGGCTTGGAACACTGGTTAGGGACCACGGAAGAAGAAAACCTGCTAAACGTGTAGTTGCTGCTTTCTTGGTACCAGAGCTTCACTCGGTCAGCGGCGTTATGCAATCGGCTCCATTCGCGAGCAAGGTTTTGTCCTGTACAATAATAATAACAAACAGACAAAAAAAAAATAGATAAGAAAAACCTGAATAAGCTAGTGATCCTGCGTTGTTAGATTTGTGGAAAGAAACATTTTTAAAATTTTATAGCGTAGAAAGAAAAGCCACCAGATTTGAAGCCATGAACCTTTCGATATCACTGACGATCAAGGTTCTTTCCTCACTGCAGCCCTCATCGGAAGTAACTTCAAAACGAAAGAACAACAAAAAGACAGCTAGGTTACGGTTCACATCACGAAGTTTACATGAACATTATCTATGGTTACTATTGGTAATTTCCAATGACCATCGAGTAATCAGAGACGTTAACTTCATGTTTGACTGACCCACTCAATTTGCAGCAATGTACAGTCGAACACCTCTCGTAAGCGGACACTCGGTCATGTTCTCAGCTACATAAAAACACTACGGGTCAGTTATTAAAAGATAGTTTAGACGGTGTTTAACAAAACCACGTTCTAAGCCGTTTTCAATTGCATCCCAGACTACAAAACTTTTTAATCTACGTAAGAAAAACACTTATAAACAGATTTGGAGGCCCACTTATTGTCTTAAGCCACGGCCTAAGTTAGACCGTTTAAATAACCGGCCCTACATTTTTCACCTCCTATAAGCGGACACCTTTTTCTGGTGCCAAAAGTGTCCGCTTACGGGAGGCGCGACTGTATCTTGCATGGACCTCTCTCCTGAAGTCTCTCAATCACTACGCTTCTGGAGAAGCTTGATGGCTCAAAAGGATTGCATTGGACAAAATCGACGTTTGCTTAAATAATCGCCCTCTGATGCTCATAATTTGTCAAACACTTCACATGATCCTAATTGTAGCATTATGTGGGCACGTTGCATTGGGATGTTGCTGATCGTTGGTCGCGCCCTTGAAAGTTGTTGCTTTGTTTGTTTGTTTTTCTTTTATACATACCGACTTGGCCTTTGAAAGGGGCGTTAGGATACATCTCCCCAAACTCCAGAAATCCGTGATCCCAGATGCACTTGTTGGCCCACATTTGAGCCAAATTTCCCAGGTCATCATTCCAGAACTGTTGACAAGAAAAGAGAACTTTATGAACAATCTTTATTTAATTGTAACTAGGCAATGAAGTTGAATAACATTTATTTGATTGATTGATTGATTGATTGATTGATTGATTGATTGATTGATTGATTGATTGCAATTAACATTAACGGTTTGTATGTATATGTATATGTTCGAATGCGCTTTACTAGTTGTATCTTAACGGAGGAGAGTTCAGACGTCAGCAGAATGTTTTCGTATGCGATGCGTGTCGAAATGCAACATGAATTCTATTTCAAAAACTAAACAACATATTGGGGTTAATGAAAACTTTTGCGCTTATTAAATTACTCTCCGAGTGTTCTGAAACTATAAAGAAGTGTATAGAAATATGGATGGTCGGGTCAAGATGGAGAAAAATGAGATCTTGAGAGAATATGTGTTTTCACACAGAACACATCTTCGCGTAGCTCCTTGTCCTTTCCGCTCAAAAATCAGATAAACTAGCCTACTACCAGTTCAAAATCACTTTACACTAAAGTATCAACAGCAGAAGATTTCCTGCAGTGCGAACATTAGTAATTCTTTGTAGGTATAATCTGAGGCTGTTGTAGGGCTCCGTGATGTGATGACCAGTTCAAAATTACTTTACGTTAAGTATCGCTGTCATTCACATCTCGTTACATTTTGCCTTGCAGCAGAAGATTTCCTGTAGTGCGAAAGTTTATTACCACTTTGTATAGTATAAAAGAATTGCATTTGTTTGTTTAATCTGAGGCTGTTATAGGGCTCCGAGCCACTATAATACAATCGTGATGACCAGTCCAAAATTACTCTACGTTAAATATTGCTGTCATTCACATCTCGTTACATTTCGCCTTGCACCAGAAGCCTGCAGTGCGAAAATTAGTAATTCTTTGTATGGTATTAAAGAATTGCATTTGTTTGTTTAATCTGACGCTTTTATAGGGCTCCGAGTCTACAATATAATCGTGATGACCAGTTCAAAATCACTTTACGTTAAGTATTGCTGTCGTTCACATCTCATTTCATTTCGCCTTGCACTAGAAGAATTCCTGCAGTGCGAAAATTAATATAATTCTTTCAGAAAAGTATTGCATGCATTTGTGTGTTTAATATGAAGTTGTTATAGGGCTCCGGGCAACTAGATCTAAATAGATGGATTTTAAGCGTGCGTGGCGAGAAAATAAAAATGGCGTGAATAAATATTCGACACTCGTTTGTTTACCGTGATCAAATCAGGCGTACCAGTGAAATTGCATTAATACAGCACAAAAAAAGCAAATAGTCTCACCATATACTCCATGTTAGCGGCTGGGGGATGCACTAAACTTCGATATTTGTTATGTTCATCCACAAACTGCTCTCTCTGTCGTTGAGTGAGCCTTGAGATGGCATATTCGATAGGCATTGGTTTTAATGGTCCCAGCGCAAAAACTGTGGGTACGAGAATCAAGACAATGGAAAGCAAAAGAGAGCTATAATTCGGCAGGTTTTGCTTGTCCATTCGAGCACAAATACTGCGATAACGGCACAAAGATTTAAAAAGGAAGTTCAAACGGGTTCCATTTTCTTCCGAAAAAAAGCATTACAATGAGAAATGACCACCAGAAATTTGTTGGCAGGATTAGCAAATGTTTTCACGCCCTGGGCGATGCGCCACCGACTCAACAATCAGCCTCGCGCGAACTTGTAACAAAACTAAGCAGAGATTTCATGATCGTTTTCCTACCCTAAATACTGCTAAATTTCTGCCGCAAAACCCGTAAATCAATGCCAAAAGGAAATGTTCTACGCGTCCCCTCGAAACACTTTAAAAGCTCCTTGTTGACTGTGGCGCGAGTTCTCCGACCAAATTTCCCTTCACATTTTTGATGCTAGTAGTTGTAGTTCACTTAAACATGCACAGAAAGCAAATTTATCCTCTTTTTTTTCTTAATATCTTTCATTGTGTTTGGTGGTTTTTGTTCACCTTTTCGAATTTGTTTTCTTTGCCGGGAAACATCTAACCTCACTTTTTGAGTGATTTAAGTAGAAATTTTTGTCAGAGTATACTAATTGATAGGTAGTTCAAATATTCCTCCAGTTTTATGAGGGAAATTTCATGGCAAATTTGGTCATATTTGATTCATTTAGGCGATTATTCCGGCTGAATGCTTTTCTCGCTACATCAAATGCTTGTCCAAAACATCGTAAATTGCTAAAACAGTTGCCGCCACAAATGATACAACTTGCATAGCCCAACGCCCGAACAGGCTGAACCCAGGGTAAGAAGTTTAGGATATAAGAAACGGTACGGTATTAATTATGGTTAATTTTTCAGTGTCAATGAGTACGAGTACGACTTTGAAATTTCAAATCAGAGACTCTAGAAACAAGATTGGTGTGACAAGCGGTTATCTAAACCACGCAAACTAGATTTGAAAAGTCGTATACTCGTATTCAATCTCGTATATTAGTAGTCAAATCTGACGGTCCCTAATGTCTAGTACGATCACACGGGAGAGAATTTTCCAGAAGAGTCGGTCGGTTGCACATAAACATGAACAAACATGAAACTTGATTCTTTAGAGTCAAGTGGAAACTGTTTATCGGCAGTTGATGGCAGTCAGTGTTTGCATCCCTCTTTTCACCATGCTCATATCTACATGAAATTTTACATTACGCTCCTCTATCTAGGTACCTCAGTCAGGCTTCTTCCTTTATTTCCTAGAGTAATTCCTTACATTATAAAGCTTCCAAACTCTCTTTGTTAATGGAATAGAATAGAATAGAGTAGAATAGAATAGAATAGAATAGAATAGAATAGAATAGAATAGAATAGAATAGAATAGAATAGAATGAAATGAAATGGAACGGAATAGAATAGAATAGAATAGAATAGAATAGAATAGAATAGAATAGAATAGAATAGAATAGAGAATAGAATGGAATTGTATATTTATTTCTCACATATATCACTGGCAATTTACGATGAAACATAAATTTAAAAACTCGTGTTTCCAACAGTAGATGAGAACACATAACGACCAACAAAACCCTAAGGTACTTAAAAGGTCAATAAAACGTACTATTATACAAAACATCCCACTAACGTAAGCAGCAAGGTAAGAAACTGCGTAAAACGATTGGTACGGTTTGAAAAGCCGAACTGTTTTCCTGGCACGCCTAAGATCATAGCTATGCTCGAACGCAGTTTTTAACTTATTTAAACTTTCACTTTAACTGAAGCATGTGGAGAGTGGTCGGCACTGTGTGTCTGTGCTTTATACTGTTTGAATACATTACATACTTTACTTAAAAAAAAAAATTGAGACTTTTTTTGTAAATGATAAAATGATTTTGTAAACTCAGAGATTCACAAAAATATTATCGGCTTTCACTGAGCAAAACCTTTTCTTTTACGAACTTTTTTGTTTTACCTTTGACCGCGTTTAATATAAGGTCAGTGTCGTGGCGCGGAAATTCCACTGAGGTAAGCTACGTTCCTGTTGCAAAGAGGTTTGAAACTTGAACTTGAATAGCTTTTGCGACAATGGTCATATTTTAAATCGTTTTGCGCAACACACCCACAAACGTTTCGACACTACAGATATAATTTGCCATCAAAGCAACTCACAAAATTTCCTTATCTCAAAATATTAATTTTGCACTACCAATTTACCGTTAAAAAGTTCTGTAAGAGAAGTTGAAAAATCGTGGGACTCTTTTTGCAAAAAAGGACCTTAAGTCCAAATGCTCCAAAGGGGATCTACTTGGACCTCGTTTAGCCAATCAAGGGCTAAAACAAGTCCAGTGGAAGAACTTATTTAAAATTCACGTCTCATACGAGCGATCGCAGTGTCAAAGAGGTTAAAAATAAGACGACGCAGATCTGTGCATGGCTCAACGACAAATTGATAAAATTTTAACCGTTAAATGATAACTGAAATATTTTTTGCCTGCAATTAACTGTCTTGTCAGCCAAAGGGTCAAGTGAAGCACTAACCGTTAAAGTGATGACGTCGGTAACCCGTTAGTCATGCTGGATGATTGTGCACCGGATGTAAATCGATTTTACCAACCTAACCGTTGTCGAAAACATTTCTGTTGATTAGAGAAACAAAAACCGGAAGAAAGGGGTGGCGGAGGACAGATTCCTATGCGGAGGAGAGAGCTGTTAAAATATTAAAGAAAAATGCCAATATTCAGAATATTCAGGCCGGACTTCCGAGGAGAGGGGTAGTAAATTTTTTTGTTCTGATTTTTGGTCTCGCCTGTCTTATGATCGATTTAATTCTCTTGTGCCAGTGCCTCGAGCCTGATGCCGATAGATTATTCTAAAGGATTAACGTGATTAATAAATGGTCGTTTACGACCATCTCGAACCCTTTCCAAATAAGAATACGCGGTTAAGGTTCCCAGTGTGGTTTCGAAACAAGCATACCCTGTCTGAAAAAATAAAAAGCTCTCAAACGTTTCCCATATATTCAAAGCTGAGCAGCAAAAGTCCTCGTCAAAGGTGGACTAGACTGCGAGCGGTCTCTTTCTTCTCCTAATTTCTGGAGCGCATAATTTTAGCATCACTTTGCGCGCGTGATCAGTGAGGAAAAATGTACGACTGCTCGCGCGCAGCCTTTAAACGGACAGTGACGACGGACGTGTTCTTATATAAAGGTCCGTTTGCGTCTGATTAGCGCTAGATCAGTTGGTTTTTAGAGTTTTCTCTGTCCGAAGCTCGATGTTTGGCGCAACAACTTAAGATTTCAACGGAACAGTCGCGTGTTCGCGTGACTTTCAGTTGTCTTGCGATTCGAAAATTATCTCGTATCTCAAAACAGGATCATTGTCAAGTGTTATCAGAGTTAGGAAATGATGCAAACCAAATGAGGTTATCCGTTTTAAGGAGTTTTGATTAAAAGAGTGCCAGGTAGTTGTTTATACATTAACTGATTGTAGGTATGTTTGAGGATTTCATAGTGCTGTGAAATGAAAAAGATAAAGCTCTGAGTTTCATGCCAATCCATTTGCAGTAACAATTAAATTCAGGAATGAAAACAATTTAACAAGGTGCAAAGAATGCCGGACAAGAAAACCACCAGAAATAAACGAAGCGGCAAGGTTCATAAGACAATTGGCTTGAATTACGTCGCGGAATTATTTGCATGACGGAAATTTTCATTCCAGTTTTTCCACTCTTAAAATAAACTTTCCTAATTCATTTCCAGAGTGGGGAGTGGTTTCCGACGTCGTTCTTGCTTTCCATGCGGTACAAGTATGTTTGGATGAAATCCAAGTAGAAAAGCACGAGCATTTAACAGAATTTAAATCGGATAGCTTATGACTCGCAATACTCTAAATGCTCTGGCGTCTGTTCTATACAGTTCCCGCGCCAGCTGGTTCTATCTTTTGGGTCAGTGGATAGGTTGTGATCTTTAAAACACAACTGACGATTCAAGAATACTTTCTTGTATTGCTCTTTGTTTTTTGTTTGGTCCATTGTTTCGGGTTTTTTTCTTTTGAAACTGAATTTGTAAATACATGTGTCAATTAATTTCCACTCATAAGCGATAAATACACAAGAGGGTCAACCCTTAATATCATGTTACGCGTTGCGCACGTTAGCGGTAAATTCAAAATTCAAAAATTCAAAATAACCTTTGTTCTCGAGAATATAAATTGACCTGTCGCGACTCGCTAAACCAGTGCGCAGTGAGCTTCGACTCCGTGAGTATTATAATCAAGTTAAGCTAATTCGAGATTTCGCCACAAAGTGAAACGTTTACACTCTACTCATTTTACAATGTCGCCATTAAGGGTTTTTGCTGTTTTTCTCTTCTGGGAATCCATTGCGGCGAAATTCGGTAAGTGATAGAGTTTATTGATCCATTTAGCTTAATGATGACTCATTTTGTAAATTGCTGATTGATCGTAACGGTTGCCATTTCGGCATTGAATTCCGTGAACACAAATTTCGTGGGGGTGAAAATGTGAGATGCAAATTTTTTTTCGTAACAATTTCGATATTCTAATTCGTCCGTATGGTGAGGAGATCACCACGAACACAGCCGGACAAGCAAATCACTTTAATTCGAAAAAAATTTCCGCACAAGTAGCCAGGCAAATGATGTGGGTACGGTGTAAAATTAATTTAAGATACTGGGATTCTTAGCCAAAAAATGTCAAACTGTGGTTAAAATGGCAACAACGTACATTAGTTACGCCGTTAGAGCGGGTAGAAGGTGTAAATGATCAAATACGCTTTTCATAAGCGCTAAAGGTGGAAATGAACGAGTATGGATACGCCAAATCACAACATTGAGAACTATGGCTTTTTGTTTTGTTTTTGTAATTTTCCTTCTATTTTCCTTTTGTTTGTTTGTTGTTCAGCAGTAATGTGGATGTTTATGTCCTTTACAAAGGTAACGAGTAAAAGAGAAAATTTTTTCGCATGTTAAGGCTGTCAGCAGAAAGCATTGCCATGGCAACGTAAATACAAAGTGTTCAATTTGGCATTCTAACACGCTCTCAGGAAAACCTATTGAGACGCTAAACGATAAAGCCGGATAGAATTGGAGACGGTTTATTTTCCACCCACCGCAGGAAGTTTAAAATACTTGGGCGTAGTTGATGATACTTCAAATGTAAAAGAGTCAACATTCTTTTCATTCGCAGTCAATTGCCACGCCGGCCCTGAATATATCTCATGAATTTTTTCCCTTATTTGTAACTTTTTTTTTTCATTTATAGTATTCCTCTTCCTTTTTTAACAAATCCATTTTGAGGAAAAGACGTCACAATGGCATTGTCAGAAAAAAATGTGATTAACAGTCCCTTCTCTTCTAACAACGCTTTATAAATAGCGCTGCCTGCGCTACGTAGTGTAATAGTGTCACAGGCCGTTTTGTAAATAGCGCCGTCTACACTACCGCCCACGGAATCGTAGTGCCCCATGCTAAAGCCTGCAATCAGACGTCACACGCTTCATAAATAAACCCGTCTGCGCCGGATCGCCCTCGGAATCGTAGTGCCACAGGCCGACAATCTAAAAGTCGTCGCCACGCTTTGTAAAAAGCCAAAAAGCCATTTCGCCGCCCACCAGTTGGGATTCTTAATTAATGTCGGTCTGCAATATTTGTTTCTCATGTTGCTTCTGTCACTATCCCTGGAAAGCCTGGGACGATAATTTAGTATTATATATTATTTTTCTTGGCATGAAAATGATTTGAAATATTAAATTCAACCACGAAATCTTTATTTCCCAACCCTCTATTTTTCCAACTGCAAAAATGTTCTTTGAATGTCTGACAGTCTGCAGCCATCAACCAGTCGTATAATATTTTCATTAGGCCGGACTTCCGATTTTTATCAGCCAAAACTGCCAGACGACTAAATGCTAAAAGGGTTTAATAAGTTAAACTTCATGTCACTTTACCTGAGCAACACAGTTAACTGTGAAATTAAGACTCCAAACAGTGACCAGTGTCCAATTTCTCCTAATAACAAAACTTCTTTATAAAACGTGGAGGTTATGAGAATAAAGTACATGATCACAAAAGATAAAATTTCTCCGATAAAGACAAATTCTCTCAAGTAGGAGCAAAAGAAACATTTGAAGAACTGTAGGCAGAATATACAAAATCGTCGGAGTTTAATTCACTCCTGGAGCTCACGTTGAAAAAGTTCTATCTAACGTTTACAGTGCAAGTCCCTCGATTAAACTCCAAAGTGTGCGCGCCATAATATACAAAATGGTTCTCTTGAGTCTGTGTAGGAAATCCTAAAATGTGCCCATTCCAAAGGAATCTAGCTACTCAGCAGTACCGCTCCCTTTCGTGCCCTTTATAAAGCTGTACAAGATTGTTCTAACTTTTGAGTCTGTGAATGAAATCCCTAACTATGGCCATTCATGTAAAAGCTACTCACAGAGCAGTGCTTTCATGCGGTTCTGTTTATTTCTAAAAAAAATTCGCAATGTTGTATAGTCAGAATAGTTCTGGCTCGGTGGTTCTGGAAAGAAGTAAAATAATAACAGCCTTTAGGATTAAAAAAAAGGTCGCGCGGTGGTCGTTGTCTGAGCGGCATTATTTCTCTAGTTTATTCAAAGGCGTTAATGTGGCGGCTCTTCCATTTGATCCAGACGGAAAGATCAGGCCGTATTAAATAAAGCGAATTAACTCGTTATCAATCGTTTAAACGTTGCGATTATGGCATAACAGACTGCACCCCATTAATATACCTTAAGCTATGCTAGTCTGTCTTTCAAATGACAACACGCTAGCACTACAGATAGCGACATCCTATAACGGTGATAAGAACGGCATTACGCCAAAAACAAAACTAGTAGACCACGCTATCGATAACAAAATCGTGCCACGGTTGCTCTGCACATGAAGACATTTCAAATCACGCTATGGAATAACAGCGTCACGCTATAGCCTGGAAATATATGCATACCGTATACTGCAAAGTGATGTCACGCTATTAGTGAATTGACGTCACGCACTCAGTAATGATATCATGCTAATGAAAAGAGCATCATACTACCGTAGTACCGTTAACCTCCTCATGGTTTACTAATGAAAGCAACGTCACTTTAATATTTGATAACGATATCACGTTGGATCGAGACGTCATGATATCGATATGGACATCTATCACGACGTTAGTGATTACATCGCTTTTTAGGCTTTACCATCGCCTACAACTGGATGGAGGGTAGAGGGGAAGGGGGTGGCCGGGCATTGACGGGTGATTTGACAGCAGTTATTTGTGCGACTGTATCTAATTTATCATATCTTCATTGCATAGTTCGACCAAATCGTCCATTTTTCAATGACGACCACATTCCTCTGGGACAGTTTGATGAGCGAACACCGCTGGCTGAGTTAAAACGCATGTTTGAATCTCTGGATGAGATACCAATGTCCCAGTCTCACGTGTCACATGACTCAGCTGAAGATGGACCAGTAGCCTGGTACGAACCTCAGGAGGATGAACCATTTTACGACAAAGGAAGTAAGTGTTGGATTACGGCAGAGTTGATCGATTCTGTATGATATATACTAACGTCATATTACAGTTCAAACTTTGTGGCCACCTATATAAATTTAGCATACCTCAGTGACCGACTATCACGTAAACGCGCAATCTGATTGGCTACACAGGTGCCGTCTATCGATCGATAGACGGCACCTGGAGCTGTTGAAAAATGGCTTCCCCTTCGTGTTTTCGTAAAATTTGTGAAGAAGACGTACAAAACGTTTTGCAAAGTGCCATGCCAGAAAAAAACAAAGAAAGCTACAAAGTATGGAATAAAGATTTTTAAAGGTAAGTGCAGAACAATTTCCGAAATACAATGCTTTATTTAAAACCAACAACAAATTTCGCGTAAGCTTACCTAAGTTCGTAAGTAAACAAAACAAAGTTGTCAAAGAAAAGTAACAATTGCGGTTATTGATTTGTTTTAAATTGGTTTTCAACCTAAAAAGAACACCCATTGAATAACAAACCAAAGTCGAATTAAACACATGTTTGCAGAGGTTTTATGTGTCAGTGAGACAAACAAATGGTGAACCGTTTAAAGTTTCTTCACTTAAAGCCATCCGAGCGGCCATTGATAGATATTTGAAGCAAGCACCTATTAACAAGCCGGGGTCTATCGTCGGTGATCATGAATTTAAGAAGGCAAATGATACGCTAAATGCAGTCTGTAAAAATCTGATGAAAGAGGGAAAAGGTCGTCTAGTTGTTCATAAAACTCCCATCACAAGCGAGCAATTGCAAAAGCTTTTTGAAAGTGGTCAAACAGCAAACCGCGTTGTTTTACACATACCTGTATTTCGGGAGGAGAGGAAGAGAAAACCAACGCAGTCTCACTCCAAAGATGTTTATCCTCCGCCAAACACCCCAGGGTAGACGATATTTTGAGCTGCGAAGAGTCTTTCCGGGGACGGTTTTGTCGACAAAAAACTGGCGACCAAGGCGGCGTCGACGACAACAACGATGAAGCAGACGGCAAAATGATTGTCAACTCTTTTCCAGAATTTGAAAATGACAAGGACTTTGAAATTAAACTTAGTTTGAGCTTAACATCATTTTTTCTTCTACGGTTTGCAAGTTTCTGAGACTGCGCAATGTATGGCGAGATCACTGTGTAGCTTTGTTTTTGATGAATGAACTTTGATGAATGAACTTGGCAAATGCGCCAGTTTGTCAGAGCGCGCGCGATTTAGCATGCATCACTGCACAAATGTATAAAAATTTATGAAATAAAAAGATTTTTTTGCTTGATAGATCGGTCACTGAGGTATGCTAAAACAATTAGACGGCTCGCACTCGGTTTCTATCGCCTTTGATAGTTGGCTCGGGGCTTCGCCCCTCGCCAACTATCAGCCGATAGAAACCTCGAGCTCGCCGTCTAATTGTTAAATAGTTGCTGGGCCCCTGTTCTTTACCAAAAGACCTTATCCAATAGACAACCGTTTCTTATGCTGTAGCCATCATCATCGTCATCACCATCATCATCATCATCATCATCATCATCATCATCATCATCATCATCATCATCATCATCATAATAATCATTTTTTTTAAATCGGCCTGAATGACCTTAACTGGCCGTTAGCAGAAAAGGGAAGGCAACCCACTCCACCTCCCCCCTCCCCCCAATTCCCGCTCCTTGCTCTCCTTCCTCTTTGATAACGCTGTTCCAAACTTGTGCACTTTGATCTATATAGAATCACTTTGAGTGTTTGTTCCCTTCTGGCCTAAGCTATTTTCGCTAAACGATGGAAAACTAGTTTACTCGGAGCAACACAGTTGACAATAACAGCCAGAGAAACTGGAAAAGAATTTATATTAAATTTTAAGTTATATTTCCAGAGACACGCCGTGTTTAACACGATTTACTATTTTTACGAACAGAGTGCGCTGACAGATTTTCCAGATGTCAAGTATTCGTGAATAATCAACAATGTTATGCAGAAAAGTTCAGAAGGTGGATGCAGTCTAAATGCAGAAAGACTTGTGGATTCTGCGGTACGTTACTACAAGCAAACTGTGGTTTCTAAAATTCTAGTTTTTATGAGAGAATAGCTAGTTTTTAGCACTGACTTTAAGGTGTTTACTGAAAAAAAATCTTTTTTTCTTTTTGTTTGACGTAGAGGAAAACTGTTGGGACTCCAAATACGGCTGCTGTCCTGATCGCAAAACACTCGCGGATGGTCCTGGAAAAGCAGGTTGCGGAGGTAAGTCCCTTCAACACATACACCATAAAAATTTGTAGTAACTAAAAGTTATTCAACTTAACGAAAAAAGAAAGTAGCAGCGTTGTGAAGAGGTGTTCTGATAAATAACTTTCATTTGTATTACAACACCCGCCTTGTACATTATACACAACTACAGGAAAATGTATTCACTGCTCAGTCGTTTTCAGTTGAATCGGTGCAATAGGACGATGACAATGACGACGACGACGATGATGATGATGCGATGATAGTGATCACAATAGTTATCATCATCATCATCATCATCATTACAATCAACAGTGGCCATTATCATCATCGTTATAATTGTTTTCCAAAAAATAAAAAACAAGACAGTACTTTATCAAAATCAAAAGTAGTGAGGAGGATGTTTGATTTTGTCAAAACTCACTAAAAAATCAACAGCAGTGAGTGTTTATGGTACAAAAAGAATTGCTTCTCATCTGTCCTTACCACAAGTTGACGAAAAATCAAAATTCGTCTTCCTTGCATGTGTATTATCTTTTTGCCATGTCTGAATATTTCTTTCTTTTGCTTCCTTAGTCAAGTTATGTATTGATCTGAGAGACTGCGCAAGCGTCAACAAAGCAGAGTGTGAAAGCCCCTCCTTGTCGCAAGTAAAAAGATCTTGGCTCAGAGACAACTGCGCTTTCACTTGCGGGTTTTGCAGTAAGTAATAATGGTTTAATAACAGTTACTATAAAATTTTGTTCGGTCTAATCAATTCTCAGTAATTTTTAAAGAAAACGTAATTTCTGCATAAGTGATTTGTCAAAACACAAAACGTGCATAAAAATTCCCGAAACTAAAACTGGGAAGCAATATCCATGCAAACTAGATTTGCTTCAGTGCGTTAGAGAACGTTGCTGTGGGAGAAAGTTTTACTGTTGGAACAGACGAGGTCATCAATAAACTTTTTACGTTAATACATTCTTTTTCTCGCATATGTTGTCCGTTCATTCTCCTTAACAAAATCCAAGAAAGAAACAAGAGGAAAACTTTACGAAAAATGAATAGACAACAATTGTGACTGCGAGAAAAGTTGAAAAACTTTCTTAAGTACAACTGTCTTTATAATATATGGTAATCACTCATGAGTCAAAAACCTTCAGGTCTTCTCCAGCACTTTTCAGATAACTTAGGAATGTTCGGAAAGGAAGATTGTGGAAATATTTGACATATTGTCCGAAAACTTCAGTTTGCAATTTGTTGTTGTTGTTGTTTGTTAGTTTTTGTTTTAATCTTTTCATCTTTTTTTACAAATACTGCTTTCTACCCTTATCTTACTAAATGTACTACTCATGCATCACTTATTTCACAAACAGAGGCGCAAAGTCCCACGGCAGACTGTGAATCTCGTCAGCCGATGTATGGATGTTGTTGGAATGGCCAGGAGGCGACAGGATGGAACGGACAAGGCTGTTTACGTAAGTAAATAATCATTCTGTTGTAAATGTTGCATATTGCATATGGAAAGCAGCCATTCGAGGTTCATATTGTAAGCTGGAATTATAAGACTTAGATTTTAGCTTATGGAAAGTCAAGGAAGAAATCCGAAAGGTAGATTGAAAATGAAATAATGTGTGGCTAAAATATGTCCGGCTGACTTTCAACACGGTTTGTATGTTATTATTTGGATTAGGTCATCTTGTCATTTTGAACGAACGATCTGGTGAAATATACCAGAGCCATTATTTTGCCTATTTGTAAACCTTCTGTTCAGTAACGTTCTTACCTAAGGCTTTTACTAGGCCTTCTATTCAAGTTGAAAAAATAGCCTCGATTCGAATTCGAGGCCTTGTGGACGGCCACGATGGTCGTTCGATTTTCATTCACGTGCAACTGAAACTCGTTTTCCAATCAGGATGTTTTAGCATCGAGTTGATACGCTTTTAATTTGATAAAAAGATTCTAGAGCTTCAAGTTTTTATGTCAGTAGGTTTTATGCGTGTTTAGTGAACCTGGAGTGAAAGATGTTTCAAACGGACACCCATGATCGACAAACATGTCTATGGGAAAGGTGTTTCGTTTTTAAACATGTTTTGGTACTAGCCACATTAAGTTCTCTACTCACCGTTTATCTTTCAGCTTGTGAAGACGTGTATTCTCGAGCCTGCAGGCTGTTTTCAGAGTGCAATTCTCCATTCTACAACATGAGAACTTTTGTTGACCACAACTGCCCTAAAACATGTGGAAGATGTGGTAAGTAATTTTTAAAAGAAGTTGGCATTTCAAGTTAACCCACACCAATACCAATGATGTTTGATTGCTTTAGCCACAGACCTGCTGTTCCAGATATTTTGCGTAAGATCATCATATGCGCGACTAGTCAGCGAGCAGTATCACTTATTGGGTAAGCGGTAGAGCCGACGTATCGGGGCGCAGGCGCAAGTTACCAGCTAGCTTGCAGGCGCCGGAGATTCGAAGGCTCAGAAATCATAGCTTCGCGGCCCAATACACTCCCGATCGACCCAGTAACTAAGCCTGCTCTGAGGCTAACGTACGTGAGCCAGATAAAAACCACAGAATATTTATCAACACGGTTAGTTTTTGAAAGTTGGAATAATTAACCCACCCCTCACAAGTTCGTATGATCCAATACAGAGAATCCTGAAAGATGCGTTACACAACGCATGTATACCCAATATTATATACATCCTGCCGATCATTTACATTGTGAATTTCCTTGACAGGATCATGCATTGACAAGCAAGAGACCGCTAAATGTCAAAAGTGGGAAAACAAAGGGCTGTGTACGAGCACGGCAGGATGGAAAAACTACATGATGGAAAACTGTGCCAAGACATGCGGCTTTTGTGAATCGGGCGGTGAGTATATAACTACGGCAGTACATAAATAAAAACTAAACAAATGAATAAATGGGAATTTCAGTGGTATATCCTTAGAGTGGCTCTTCGTTCAACGTTTCCTGGTTGAAATGGAACTTGGAAATGCTGTTTGTTGTGGAGGGAGTTAAACCTGGCGAGCCCGGAGAAAAAGGGAAGGGAAACAATAACAAACTCAAGCCTCCCAGTGCTTCCAGTGGCGCTTTTACATGCTGACGTCCGATCTCACCCCACAGAAATTGTAAATCGCCATGAGACCATGTGATATGTTCGGTATATAAATACATCACCATTAATATAACCATTACCACAACCCACATAAGACACCAATTCCGGGAATAGAAAAGGAGGGCCCACATTGATGGGAGTCGTGTGCTGTCTCCAGTCGTGAAGTGCAATAGCTGTGAGTACAGTTGAGCTTGCGGTCTAATATTGCTTTGTTTAAAAGGCATACAAACGAAGCAAAAGGATCAAGGCAATGCAGAATTACCTAGTTGTCATAAAACCACTGATAACTGCAATAACGATTTCAAACGACGACTACGAAACGACACGAAGTCAAGCAACAAATTAAAAATTAGTCGTACCTCAATAACGAAAGTTGGCAGCGGTTTAACGCACAAACGGGGCAATTGCGCCATTGTGCATTATATTGAACTTTCTTGCCTCGTACCCATGTATGTCCTTTTAAACAAAAGCAGTATTCCATTAAAGGCTCAACCACAATAACAGCTATTCGAGATGACGAAAGCAATGTATTCCTTTTTCCCTTCTTTCAAAACGTCAGCTATATATTTTAGCATTTCTAAAGAACCCGCGGACAGTCCGTAATGAGCCTAAATAAGAAAGTTCCACTATCCAGGGGGAAGGGAATGATTCTGAATTAATTCGATTTTACTTATTTTTCGTTTCTTTTACAATTAGCGTACAACCTGTTAATATCATTTCTTTTGGTTTTCAGGCAAAGTGGGAGTAAGATCCTTCTTCGGGTTGTGACGTGACTGTAAAACACGGGAAACACTTTGAAGAAACTACTTTAGCTAATAAATATAGAAATGAAAGCAAAAAGTCAACTAGAATTAAAAACAACAAGTACTAACATAAAAGAAAAAGCCTTCTAGTATCATGATAAAGAGATACGCATAAGCTAAGCTTACATAGCAATGAATATAGGTCTGCCGTGGACCCGGTTGTTCGAAAATTTGACGCTAATCCCGCACGATAAAAAGTTTAACTACATTTTCATCTCGCCTGTTGAAAAATTTTTTTTTAAGCAAATTTTAAGCTGAGCAAAAACTGAGGACAAAATTATTATTGGTTAGTAATAAGAATGGAATCAAAGTTCATCCTCATCCCCCGATTTTGCTATTCCTGGGTTAACGTCAATTGTTATTCGAGTTTAATAACTAATTAATATAAATTCTTCCAAAAGATGTTTGTTCCAGGGTTTTGACTTCGATTTTTATTTACCATTAGCTTAAAGTTAGCTTTTGAAAACATTTCTTAATGAGCGAGCTGGAAAGCTCGGTTAATTTTTAATCGGGCCTGCATTAATCGACTTTTGAACAAACTGGCCTTGAGCCGTGGTGTGCGGTACGAAAGGACGAAAGCAAAAGGCTGAGTGGTAAATTACATGGACACAATACCGGATATAAGTAAAGCGAATACAGTGTAAAATCCCTTGTGTATTGGTACATCCGACCAAAATCCGGTAATAAATTGTTGCAAAATAGTTCAAGATGTACAATAAAAATGGTCAGCTTCTAAACGAAAAGTCTCTTATTTTAATGTTGAGCCGCGTAACGTATGTATTTGTTCGATATTTGGACAACATTGCGACACAAAAAATGCTGCATTTTAATAAAGTAGACCTGCACCCTTCAAAAGCTTTATTTTCATTGGACCCTGATAACCTGCAGCTGCGTTGTTTTTTAAGGGTGGGGAGCATTGTTCTGTTGTTCGTTCTTTTGTCCTCTCGACCAACCATGTAAGAATTTGTTAAAGGTGCAGGTTTCAAATACCCCGTATCAACCAAAGCCGAGATAACAAGCCACAGTCCAACAATCCTCGTAATATCAAAACAAAATCAGCTTGGTGACATCAAATTGTCAAAATTAAGATAAAAGGCGCAAGGCAGTGAAAAAGGAAGATTAATAAAGATATTAAATCTAAGGAAAACACCAAAGTAAATTAAACTTATGCTTCCCAAAAACGTCAGTTAAAAACACTAACAATGAAAATTGCAAGGAAAAACAGCAATCAAAGAAATGAATTTGTAGCAATGTCACTGTACATACCGGCTAAACGTGGTTCATTGACATATCGTGATTTTATCGACCCCGTTTCTTTTCTTCAAAAGAAAGATGATAGCTCCTCAATGTAACCATCTTAATATGATCCATTTTGACATTTTTCATACTATTTGCGTATTTGACAGTAAGCTACTTGTTTTACTTAGTGACATGACAAAGAACAGTAGTTTTGTATTATGTTTAAAGAAGAGCTAGTTACTGTAAATTGTAAATACTTGCTTTGTTGACGAACTTGAAGACAGTTCTTACCGCGTGGAAAACGGCAGACGGCAACCGCAAATACTGGCGGGAAAATCATGAACACGATGCTATTTTTGCCGCAACCGCGAAACTGAATAATCTCTCCAATATTATATTAAGCTTCAAGTCCCACTTGAATATCTGAAGAACGTTTTGTGAAGAACAATGCTTGGAATTTTCCATTAAGAGATTTTCGTCAGTCTTAGTTAATCCACAACAAATTGTAAGACAAAGCTTTCATTTTCTGGCCAGTACACGGAAACGTTATGTTCAATGTTGCTGTTCTCAGTTTGCCTTGCTGCACTAACCATCTCTTCCACTGTCGCCCAGAGTAAGGGTAAGTTACAACAGCCTTACTTTGAATAATTTTGATCTTTCCTTTGTGGACTTAAAACATAATATGCTCTTGTTAGAGGTTTAAAAATAAAAGAAACCTGTGTCACGAAACTTAATGAGAAACGTTTTACTTCGAACTGAGTTGAGCTTTTTAGCACGACTAGCAAAGTGCTTGCGTCCTCGGTTTAAATTTCGAAAACTGACAACTTTCACTTAAAGCAAGAGTGATAGCTGTTAAAATAGGTTGAAAGATGTGATAAGTAAAATCCCCATCGCCATTTTAAAATCTCCATTAATCACGTCGTCACATCATACACTGGCCTTATAACTTTCCAAGATAAGGTGATCTGAACGCATTTTCAGACTTTGAATTTTTCACCATGTATGGTAATAGGTAAATCAAAATTTAGGCAAATGTCTTTGTAAAAAGCTGAGGTGTTTTAAAAATAGCTAGAAAGTTTCAATTCACTGCAATATCTGTAAAAGCCCTAGACGAGATCGACTAAATGGCGTTGGAAAAGTAACTTATTGGCTTTCAAACTCAACAACAAAGAACAATTGATAGAACAGTGAAACGTTCTAATTGCAGAAACGGCAGTTTTGGCTCGCAACTCATCTGTCAACCCACTCTTGTCGATATTGTTCAACATTAAAGACTAAATGAAGTGTTATGTGCCTCCCACAGATTTATAAATTTGTATATTTTATATTGGATAATTCACAATTTCCTCTAACGCAATATCACAATGCTTCATAAGAGACGAAAAATTAAAAGCCATTGTACGACCAACTACAAGGTCACACTATGTAAAGAGGTCAGCCACCTTGTAACACGTTAAATTTAGGGATTCAACGTTGTATTTTTAAAATATTTCTCTCTATAGTGTCATCTTTGCATCAAACGGATATAATCTATTTCCAGGTTGGTGCCAAGACTACGAGTCCAGGAGATGTACATTCTGGAAAGCCAAAGGATTATGCAAAACACGTTCTTACAGCGTACATAACACGATGAGAAGACTGTGCTATGAAACTTGCAACTTCTGCGGTACACTTATGTCATACCTCTTAAGTATGCAGGGAAACTAGCTGAATAAAATTCGTGAGAATCGTGCAAAAAAAATGGATGACAAACTTTCGTGATATTGTATGAGTCACGTCACGTCACGTCACGTCAGGGACATGTGCTCTCGATAACGTCCAAAATCTGGGAAAATGAAACTTCCTGCAGTATTATCGGTTATAACACGTATTAAGAGAGACACACATACCCTTTGCAGTACATGGAACTATTATATATAAAGGGTGCTTTCCAATTGTCACAACTAAACGGCTAGACCGGCCAGTTCGTAAAAGGAATTTACCAATTTGAAGGATTTTAAACGAAGGTTTTATCCTAGTCCTTCGAATTTCTTCAAAATAGCGCCTACCATTTTGTAGCACCTTCCATTCAAAATGACGCATTTTGTGTAATTGGTTTACAGACTGGTCGGTGTGGCAGACCAGTTCTGACAAGTGGAAAGCGCCCCAACGTGGCTAAATGTAATTAATAGTAATAATTTTAATTTATATAGCGCCAATTTTACTAATTAAAAATATCATTAACGCTTTACAGAACTACTTAAAGAACTCTAACTGAACTCTATATAAGGATACAATGCAAGAATTTGTATAAAAACTAATCAAATCAAATCAAATCGAAATGAGGCTGCGAATTGTGATATTGACACGAGTTAACTTGACTTCACACGTCACTGTTAGAATATTAATAATAATTAAAATATATAGATAACTATTCTCTTGCATCATGATTATCTTAGATCCACCTTCTCCTGAAGTGTGCTATGACAGAAGGCACCAAGTATCAGCCCACGGGTGCTGCTGGGACGGGATTATCCCCGCCACTGGTCCGGGCGGACAGGGATGCCCAGGTAACTAGTTTCTTGAATCCTGTGATGCGAGGACTGGTTTCAATTGGCTAAAACACTAATGTGTACACTTACCTTACCAGCTTGACACAGCCAATATCCACACAGAAAATCATATTTTCAACGAGTTTCGTCTTTGTACTAACAACATTGTGTATGCTAGATTTGAAGTTTTTGGAACTTTTCAGTACGTTTTTATGTAATGTTTAAAACATGAGTAGCAGACACGTCACACGATAAATTTGAATAGCCAGGTTCTGTTAAAAAGAAATTAAAATTGCCTTCTTATCCCTTGGTCGACCCAGGATTAAGCATTCTTATTAGTTTCTTGTGTTTCTTTCTTTCTTCCAGCATGCGAAGACGGCAGGTCCAGAAACTTTTGCTCCATGATGAAGGACATGTGCTTCACTAGAGAAAATCACAAGCTCCTTAGAGCTAACTGCCCTGAGACATGCGGCTATTGTAAGAGTAAGGAAGAATGTGAACAGGAATGTGAACAGGAAAAGTAAAACTCGTCACTCACGGCAAACACTCGTTAAGAAACCTTGACCCTAAGCTGTGGAGTAACCTCTCCTATAACGAGAGACTCGTGAGCAATCTAAAGGCCTTTAAACTCGCAAATAAGAATGCGTGATCTACCGAGCTTTAATTTTACAAGATGGATGCAACGGCTACCATATATATGCAATTCTAAGTGTTTGTCACAGACATTGTCAGTGATATGTATAGATGCACGAATGACGTCTTGAGCCCCAAAAAAGATCATGTTGTTCTTCCGCATAAAATTTTACATAAATTGAGTTTACAGATGGTTAGCCAATCACAAGCATTCGTTGTTAGTTTTGCATTAGCTAGTACGCGATCTCTCTAGTTATATGTCATATATGAACTGATAAAAACCAAATTTGCCCTCTCAAGCTCCTCGCAAATCATCACTAAGACGAATTTTGAAAACATTTCTCATTTTGCGCAGGATAACCAAAATTAAAACAACGTAAAAAACAAGAAGATCCCATTTGACCGAACATGTGTACTCTAATAACGCACAAAGGAAGTCAAAATATGGCAAGAACATCAATAACGCTACTCGACGTACTTGTTTGTTCTTACCGCATTTTGACGTCTCCTGTACTTTGTCACAAGTACAAACGCACGGCCAAAAGGAATCTATTTATTAACTACACGTGAAGTTATGTGTCTTATACACAAAGTTCCGCTATTAAAAGGGCAAGCCCCTCCTCCCTTTCACGCCTTTGTTGGTGCGAAACGCAAATTTAGACGCCATTCAGTCGTGGCATGTTGTTGACTCAAGCTTCCTTAGAAGATATGCTTCAGAAATTCATAACATCACCACAACAATATATGATATTGGTTTCTAATTCGGTTACAGGGTTCATTCCGGAAACGAAACCAATTTTGTTAGTAAGAATCGTCGAAAAAGGGGCGTGTTGTTTGTAAGTTGTTTAGGCTCTGATAGTTGATTGACAACCTAACGTGAGAATGGCCAGGCCAGGCCACTTAATTATACCCGAATTTCCTTATTTTAAAATCCCTTAACGGGCATAGACGTCGATCACTAATCTTCCCCGTCAAGGCTTTCTATTCCATATCTCCACACAGTATGCTTTGTCACTGCCATTCATGCTGACAGGTGCATGTTCTTGATCAAAGTCCACTGTTTCTATTTCTTTTATAGAGGCCCCTCATCCCTGCAGAGACGACTTAGGTCAGGAAGTTGTTTGCCAAAGTGAGTGAAGCTTCAATCAATGTTACCTCAACATATTTCCGATGTCTCATCCCACAATTTAAAATGGTTTTGTTACTATTTTTTCTCAAGATGAATGTTATGACCTTGACCCTAAAGAGCTTTGCGAGCGCCGCCAATGGACTGGGTACTGCAAGGTGGACAGGTGGCTGGATTACCTTAAGAAACGATGCGCACGCACATGTGGCTTCTGTGGTAGGATTTATCATCCTGAAATGTTTGTCAAAATCGCCCGTTATCTCCTCTCCTATAAATAACTTATACTCAACTATTCTCTCTCCCTCTTAGCTTGGAAGTCACGGTTTCGACGAACAGTGTCACTTTTAAGTTGCGTTACTCTGTTTCACGTTTAACTAAAACGTAAAATTCCGACTATAAGCCTTGGACTCAAATTCTTTCGAATGACCTTTCTGGGGGCTTCTTTTCGGGGAGGGATTGTCATCTGAGGGAATTTTGCGTTTCAAAGTTGGTTAGGTTTGACAATAAAACAGGTTGAAACAGGCTAAATCAGGTTGAGACACGAAGCTAACAGCTCAAAAACAGCGAGTCCAGATCCCTACAGTCCATGGCCTTTTAGCCGGGAGTGCAGGACTTTTTAGCAGAAGGATTTCAAGTTAGCTTCTGGGATTTTTGGGTCTTATATTCCGAGTTTTACGGCATTCATTTGCTTATTAAGCGAATTAAGGATATTGTGACCCTTGTTTAAAAACAGTAAGTTACTCCTCTTGCGCTCTACACGCACTTTTATCCAGCAATTGTTGGATCGAGAGAATTGCACCGAGAGCCCAAGCTATGTTTAATATAAAAAAAAAAAACTGAATGTGCTCTAAGGCGCAAAAAAATGCTGTGCTTACTCCAACTCCGTCTACTAGTTGTACTAGCTCATTCCTGCCATGCGCATAGTTTCATGCCGACTGAGGACTCGTGTAATTATGATCATTTGATAGGTGCGTGCTCCTTTAATGAAGCAGAGGAAGTCAGATTATATTATAAAAGAGAACGATTTTATTCAGAATTCCGAAGGGTAGATAAGGAAAATCTAACGTAACCGATGCTAATGACGGATGTGGGAAACTAAGGCTTGGTGCAAACGCGCGGTATATACAGGAGTTACTGCCGGATTATGTAACAATCACTAGACGAACTCAAGTTGCACATGAGTAAGATGAGTTCATGGCTAGCGAGGAAACATTGTTGCCTACTGCTCAATCGTTGGCATGGATTATAAAAAAAGTTTATTTAGCAACTTAGGGAAAAGTTGCTGTTCAAAGAAGATTATTTCGATTATTCTATTAATGGGCAACTCTCCCACTTCTTAGATATTTCACAACTAGTCCGACACTATTGATATTTACCTACTTTGAGATGAATAATTAGTTATAGCATATACTAGCAAAACAATGGATAACCAGCCAGAGGGACAATTACTCGCCCGCGAAATCCAGGACAGTGACGGGAGGTGAATAGCAACTCCTGAGTTTGATTCGCCAATCAGAGCATGCGAAAAACATTATCCATGTCTAATAACCGCTAAAGCGAACTAATCAGAGCGCGTGTTTCTCATATCCAATGGCTGTTTATACAACACATAAACGAAGGCCCAGCAATACGGTCATCATTTTCGTACACCTTTTCGCGTAACAAATATTGCATTGCAAGTTCCGATTGTTTATTGCTCGTATTACTACGTGTACCTCCGGGCGCACCATATTTTCATGTTGCAGAAATAAGACGTCGGTTCTAGTTTTGTAACATGAAAATTTGTTGCAGGCGGAAATGGTAATAGGTGCAACAAACAATCGTAACTTGCAACGTAATATTTGTTGCGCAACAGATTGTACGAAACATTGCCCTTTCTGAGTTGGCCTTTTAAATACTTCAATTAGTCTTTATCATAATCCCACCTACCTAATTATGATTACGTTGATTTCCTCCTGCATGTTGAAACAAGGGGCCGATCAGTGTAGAGATATGATGCTAACACGTGTGTGTTCCCTCTGGAAAGCGAGAAACCGCTGTACAAACTCGCATCCGGCATGGAGGCTCTTTATGAAGAAAAACTGCAGGTTGACTTGCGGACTGTGCCGTGAGGACAGGTTCGAATGCTTAAAAAAGGAAGGAAACACGTTAGCTTAATTTTCAAACACCAAGTTACAAAGTAAAGGCTAATAGACGAATTTTAAAATTCTAGCTTGGCTACGACGCTTTGGGAAATACAAGAAAAGAAATTAATTGTTCATCTCTGAACCTCAATGGAATTTCTGGTGTTTTATTTCCCCAAGCCGCCTCGTAGCCAAGTTAGAATTGTAATATATCGAAATTGGTCTTTTGCGTCATTGCCTAAATTGAGGGAAATCAGATTAACATCCTTCGCATTTTAACTTTAATCTTCTAACCGGGTTAAATTTGGTATTAAGGCAAGAAGTCTCGATATATAAGAACTGTAAGGCGCCTCTTTAATTTCACACGGTCTCGAACTTGATGGCGTCATCACGACTCCGAAACGTTGTTCGGTTTTATCGTTTATTTTCACTGGTCTTGTATTGAAAAGCAAATTTAGGGCACGGTATTTTTCGGGGGGGGGGGGGGAAGAGGGGCATTCTGGAATGAGAATACCTGGAATGGCGTTTTAGCCATTTGTATTACCTTCTCTCATTGTGGAATCGTTAGAAAATCATTCCAGAGATTGAACAAGTAGACTGTTCACAGTCCCCTATTTTTCCGTGGGATTATCGAGACACGTACGCTTCGATCGAACTCCCGCCATCTTGGCGAGCGCAACATGGGGAGAGAACCTAAACTACCGAGGGGGGCCCTAGTGAGGGATGTCATTCCTCTTTCCGAATGGTCGCAAGGTTGACTTGACGCGGCGTTCTGTAAACATAGATGGAGTTTAAAACATCGTGACGCGAAAAACCACCTGGAAACACTGAAAACAGCACTGAAAAAGGCCGGCTTTTTTGAGGTAATAAATTAACTTTCTCGAAACAATAGTTTCAAAGCAAACACGCGAATCATGATAGATTGAGAGTCTACGTACTACACCTATAAAGGATAACCATGGCAGGCCCATTTTATATAGAAATTCTTCTTTAATCGTACATTGTACAGTGTGAAACATTACAAAGTGTACAGCAATTTTAACGTAACCCGCACCATTAGAGTAAATTAAGGGGTATAAACGGGCTAACGAGGGCAATGTGATGACTGTGTGGCAGTCTATAACGTATTAGTTACAATCAAGTATGCACGTCGCCCTCAAATTAACATAACAAATATACATATAAAAGCATTATTAAATTTGTGCTCCATGATTAGGGAGGGTCATAACAACCTGGAGGTGAGCAAATACTGTAGCCTAGCTCTAAGATGTGAGGTTGAGTGAGTCTATAGGTGGTTTGCATTGCCGCCATGTCGGTGGACATAAAAAAAAAAGAAAATTTGTTGACATAGTTTGCATAAAAATGGAGGTTAACTCCCAGAGGAGAAAAATCTTATTGTTCCTGTACACCAGCATAGCCGCCATGACGTTACATGCAAACCATCAATTGGGTTTAACTAGCGTTGCCAATGGCGATGACTTACTTGGACTGACCAGTAACGACCAAAATTACGGCCTTTTTTCATCATTGACAAACAGCATAAGGCAAAATGCAAAGTCTTCCTTTCGTTCGAGGTTTCATTAAATAAGCTTCATCTCAAGAATGAAAATGGCCTTCCCTCATGTTAAACATTGATTTTACAAATATTTCCTAATCATAATTTTCTTCTTATCTTCAGGTAGGGCGGTAGGGCTAATCAACAAGAAGCGGAGGCCAAGATGTATTTAATATTCTATAGTGTTTCAATTTTTGACATGCAAGCGAAGTAGTTTTGATCGTACAGTTAGGTGTTCCAACTATTGTCACCATTTTTCCTGTATAACAGAGCTTTTTTAGCCGCAAGCAAAATTTAGTGTAAGTAGAAGACTTAGTCATCTCGTTCATGAGCTGTAATATCCTGCAAAAATTTACAAAACAGCTGCCATAAGAATAAACTTTAGAATCGAGAACGTTATATTTGAATGGTCATTGTAGCTGAGGTACTTTTCATTTTCCGCGGCTTTACAACTGCAAGATGACACTTTACAACCTGAATGCGACATCAAAGAAAACGAATGGCACTATTGATGTGGTGTATATCCGGGAAAGTTAATTGCGTTTTAACTTAACACTTAGCACTCTTCTGAGAACTGTCAACTTTACTGTCAGGGCAATTCATGACCAAGCTGTGAGATTGTTACTGCGCATGCGAACTCATTGTGAAAAAGTCTGCACTGTTGAGCCTGTCCAACCGATGTCCCATAGACCCTTATCACTCGGCGGCCATGTTGAGTCTCGGGGGAATAAAAAGCTTTGTTTGTGCACGGCAAGCCTCGGCCAGACGCGAATTCAGCGTGAGGCTTACCGTGGGTCTGATTGCTTTTGGAAATGCCTTCGGGTGCAGATTTTCAAACAAATTCGATTAACGGCAACTTGGCTAAAATTGTTATTTTTTGGTCACATCCTCACCTCTTGCCCACCACCTACACCATCCCCTCCCTCGGGATTTAAATTTGATAGGTGAATAATTTTAACATCCATGATGTTTGGATGCCACGCTTTTTAACACTTTCGAATCAGTAACGCTTCAAATTAAGTTATTTAATATTTACATTCCTCCATTTTTAAACCAAAGGAGCATTATCTGAAAGCCGGTCGACTATACCTCATGCTTATATGTTGAAAACGCGACTTAGAAATTTCAGACATGGTGTCTCGGCAATTCGATCTCGCTCCGATTCGTTCGCCACCTTGGTATTTCTATCCCAGACGACAGTAATTATTTTTGTTTATTTAAAAGAAAAAGGTTTATTAGCGTAGATCAGCTTACCTTTGACCATCGACGTAACAGTTCGCTTTCATCGGGTGAATTTGTGAATGGCATCCGCGCATAATCCAGATCGATACATAACATATTAACAAGCGAGAATTCCGTCCGGGGAATGCTTTTTCTACAGTGTCAACAACTCTTGATACTTGAGATGAAAAAAAGGCTTTTCACTTGCCTTTTGCAGCCACAGGAAGGAAGGCTACGAAACAGCTAAATGCAATATTATATCTCGCCACTCGGTGTCCGCCGCCATGTTTGAAAATCAGCGGGAACAAGATAATGCCTCGTACTCGTGGCTCGATCCAGACTCTACGGGACACATCGTTGGCGTGTACTGGGACCACTGTGATCTGAACAGTCGGCAAACAGTCATGTCAGAGGTGAAGCTGGTAGACTGACTTTCAGCTTTTGATAAAATTTGCACTTGAGAAAAACGATCGAACTTAAAATTAATATTTGGCTCAGTTTTGAGGCTACCAAAGGACGTAATGTGTCGGAAATATGAAACGTTTGGATGCAGGGGACCACACGACGCAACGCAAAATAAACTGGTCTGAATAAGTTCAGTTGCCGGATATCATGCAGTAGAAATGCACACGCCAGACGTCATTTTACGTGTAAATAAACCAAACTGATTGCAGGGACAACTAGTCTTCTTCAGGCAATCTGTAACTCTGGTCCTGAAGAAGACTAGTTGTACACTAGTTGAAATATTGGCCCAAATAAATAAGCCCTTTGCCGTAGTGTCAGCCCTGCAATCAGTTTCATTTATTTGTCGGAATTGATACCCATATGTGCGCAAAATGAAAACATGTCAAAACTCGGCCTAGGTTGGTTTATTTGAAAAAAAAAAAAAATTTAAAAGTCTGGTCCATTTCAATGAGTCAAGTAAATGAATTAAGACTCGGACAACTTTAAGCTGGCAGAAAACGTTGAATTCGGAGTGGGCAAATTTAACTGACCCGCGCATAAGAGAAAGTGTGACGATTACCGCCGAGATAGAATCATGTGACATGTGGTCCCTTTCCATATCTTTTAATTACTTAGCAATTTAGGTGTAATTATATTGTTTAAATAAGCTTATTGGTACTTTGATGTTTTTTTGTTTGACCCCGGACTCAGGGGGATCGACGCATCGACGGAAAATGAAGGATTGGACTGGACTGGACTCTAGCTGTTTGGATTCATATCAAATAGTTGACCATTGAATTAAACGAGACTTTTTAAATTAAGTAAAACTCAAAATTTTAAAGTCACTTATCTACCATCCACAAGTATCATTAATGATATTGGCTTATTTAACAGTTCCACCAGGTGGCTTTTCTTCAGTTATTAATAATAATAATAATAATAAAAATAATAATAATAATAATAATAATAATAATAATAATTGACTTTTTTTCAGGGAATAGCGTAGGATGGTGTTTTTTTTTAACTCAGCAGTTTTCTTTTTATAGTTCCTTAACATCGCATAGGCTACGCTGCGCGCCCTATGTGGTTCTATTTTGGCATACATACGTTTTTTAACTGCACATAATAATAATAATAATAATAATAATAATAATAATAATAATAATAATAATAATAATAATAATAATAATAATAATAATATTAAAGAACTAAAGAATAACTAACTATTAAGAAGAAGTAATTAAAAGGAATGGAAAAAACGAATATAAATAATTAATCAGAACTGATCTAAAACTGATTCTGCGAGAGAGTGAGTTGATGTCTATCCTATTACGTAATAAGTAAAAGAGTTTTGAAATGTCGCCGATAAAAGTTGTGCAATTTGTGCAGTTCCTAAGACATTGTGGGATGCATTGTCTTGGAAAGTTCCACTCTCAAAGGGAACCACCTATGTAGTCGACCCGCTTGAACGCAATTCACTGGTACAATCCTGTTTTACTAAGGAAAGATAGCATAGCTTTGAAACTTGTTTGGAGGAAGTGGATATCTCTTCTTACACTAAGTGGATAACATCCGATTCTCAGCACGTTACTATAATTCTTGACATAGTGGCCAAGTTCAAAGTTCACGGCAGCGAATTGAACACACTGCAAGCAGACGTATTATTTTGGTTTAGCGCTGTGGCCACCATCTTGTATGTTAAAAGCAGAGGAAGATTGGGGAGAGTAGAAAGTGTGACCGACGGAGTAGGCATTAGGGCAAAAGAAAATCCTCCAACATGGCAGCTACGACCTAATGACTAAACGAGCTAGATTCTGGCTTTCCTGCACCGCCCAAAAACGCCTGCATTGCAGGCTATAGTAGAAAATGTGACAAAGGATTTAAGACCAGGTCAGCAGGTTCAAAATCTCTGCTAATTGCTCCCTAACTCTGACCATATTTAGCAAAATGTTTGAGTTTCTTTAGTATTGTAAGAGTAGCATAACATCCCGACACCGTGTTCTTTGTTATCCAGCAGCCTTCTAATTAAATTAAACGTATTCAGTTTTATGTTCAGTGCATACTCTGAGGACAATGACAATTTCTGACTGACTAGCTATAACTAACAACACATGCACAGTCCTGGATAAATCAGAAGAGCGCTGAAACACTGGCCCTGATCACAACACCACAGCATTTCAATTGTTCGACCAAACACAGTAAAATTAAAGTGAACGAACACCCGCACATTCTCACTACGGTAGTTTATCGAAATTTTTCAATTTTTTTTTTTTTGGCTTCTGATTATGGTCCCATATAGGGAACGCTTTTTCCTTCTAGTCTACGATCTGGTCTGATGCCAGGAAAGGTTATTAAGGGAACTACAATGCCGAATAAAACGTGTTAATTAAAAGGAATTAAAAGTAATCAAGAATTACACCTTTTTTTATAGGAATATTGTTTTTTCCGGCCTAGGCTGAATATTCTTATTTTTCTGCCGATGTTCGGCTGAAAATATTCTTGTGAATATTCTTAGCGTTGTTTTTGGGCTAGTTTTGTTATCTAAAAAGGGAAAGAATTTATCATGATACTTTTTTCGGTTTAGTTCGTGTCTTTTGTACTGTATACCATACTGACATATGTATTACATGTACCGTTCATCGAACTGTCATTAGAGTCGAACGTTTTCAGGTTTTTACCGTTTTTATCGTTTTATTGGCTAGTTTTGCCGTTTAGAGAAACGAAGAATTTTACAAGGTTTAGTTATTAATAAAAACATATAATTGTATTGTATTTACAAATTTTCAACACACAAAATTATATTCTCCAGTCAAAATCTCAGCCTCGGGTTTATTCTTAAAATATTCTTAAAATGTTGCAAATTTCAGCCTCGATTTTCCTATTAAAATAAATTCTTCAGTACAAAAAATAGTGTATCGCTGTTTCAATATGACAATACACGTACGAAGTGCTGGTTGGTTAGATCATTTTGGATTTTTCATGATATGTGTCGTTTATACTTAGCAGAGAAAGATATTTTCAGTTAATGCATTTTGAGCAGACACCGATTCATGCCTCCGCATAGTTTAGCAATTTCACATGAAAACATGGCTGAGACGGTGAGCTAAAAGATTTGGTGATGCTCTTTTTAGCAGCCCCCCCTCCCCTCCCCCCCCCCCCCAAAAAAAAAAAAAAAAAACATTAAATATATCATTTGCAAGAACGCCGGGTCTCAGGGAAATGAACAGAGTACAAACACTTCACATCAGTATAAAGGTCAGTAAAATTTCAGAAGACCGCGATGGTACTGACAAGACCATTCTTCTGAGAATGTACCAGGGATTCAATTCAGCATGAAAATAGTTTTCAATTTTTATGGCAAAAGGAAGAGACGGATAACCGCCCACTTGCTACATCAGCAAAGTACATTACGTTTTCACGGCGATTCCTTTTTTTTCTGTATCATGGATGAGATGCTAAAGTGTGACCATTTGAATTCACATTCAGTGCCTAACTCTTTTGGTGGTACAATTCATTGTGCTGCGCCAGGTGGTCCTAACTTTTGAAGTTTCGTTTCCTATAATCTAAAATAAAAGGTGAAAATAAACACTAAAGCCGTGGAGTAACACGAATTGTTTGTGGGTGTTTTAGCGCACACCCACAAAAAGGATCCCAGTTCGGCCTTATAAAACCCGGAGAAAAAGGGAACGTGTACGCCAATGGCTTTTTCCCAGAATCAAAAAGCGACTGGATTACACAGAGCGGGATTTTAGGCAAGCCCTATGGGCTCAACTTTCTAGCGTTTGATTGATAGTTATTCCTTTCTTTTTCTTCTCGTTATTTTCACATGGAAGGTCACCGTGCACACACTGTATTTGAAGGCCGTAGCCTGTTTACTAATTTTTATAGTTTACACATACACCTGCACTATTGGCGAGATGGGCAACCTTCGCCAAGTACCAATGTAGGTGTAGATGTAACAAGTTTTGCGTGGTGCTGCTTGTTTCTTCGAAATATGCTCCCTTTTAATTAGTTTCGTATTTTTATCGTGAGGACGATCTTAACTCGTCTTGAGCATTTCAATAATTATAGTCAAGTTTTTTGTACTGAAATGGCTCATGAACGTCTGATGGTACCATCAGACAAACAGGCCATTTCTGAGTTGCTTCGAACCTCATTATCAAAGCGAGGTTTCGTGTATAGCTTTATTACGGAAAATCAGTTTTCAGTCATACGTAAACAAAACTAATTTTCACATGAAACATTTTGCACTTAGCCTGACTTTCGTAATGAGGTTCAACGCAACTCGAAAAAGGAAAATTTGACGACAACCCCTGAGTGGCACTTATTTCAGTTCGGCCAATTTATGTTTCCATTTAGGCACTCTGATATTCCTTCAAACTGTGATAGTATATTAATTTTTCATGGTTTAAACACCAGAGTCATAGCTACACCACCAGGCATGCATATTGCTTTTGTCTACCATACTGTGCAACTTTCTTTTTTCTATCAAGGTCCTCAATTTTCATTAAGACCTGTTCCAGGCCCCGCACCCGCTGAAATGCCGAATCTAATTCATTTAAGTTCGACAAGTTCGACTCTGGAGCGACATAGGTGTGACGACTGATTCAGACAGTGTACTTTCTGCTGCACCTAATTCGCCAGAACTTACAGAAACGAATTAGTAATCAATTTTCACCAAGAGGCAAAATAGGGAATTCTGTACAAAGATGCAGCTGAGCACAGGCACGGAACTGAACACAGGCGCCCCAAGCTCAAGCTGTAGGTGATAATAATCCTGCATAATAGCGGTCACGGCGCAAATATAAGAGTTTGTATGGGAATATTTACGATCAGGTTTAGGAGGTACAAATACTGGAACGTTTTTAATAAAAATGACGTACCTTGCTTCTAAGGTTTATTGCCTATTGTATGTTTGCTATTTTGTGCTGATTTGAGGCCATTTTAGCGAGTTATCACTTCCTAGGCTCCAATGCCATTTTTATTAAGAACTTTCCAGTATTTATACCTCCTAAACCCAATCGTAAATATTCCCATACAAATTCTTACATTTGCGCCGTGACCGCTATTACGCAAGATGATCATCGCCCACAGCTTGAGCTTGGACGGCCTGTGGGCTGAACTGGTTTCAGTCATCGCTAAATAGCATACAATAAGAGAAACTAAACATTATTGGTGATTTTGCATGACTTTTTCGATAATTGTAGATTATTTAAATTGTAAATTTCGTGTCAGGATAAAAACAACAGGTAAAAAAAAATTATGTCAAACCAATTCCCTCTAAATAAAGCACAAAGCCTATGCATTAAAAGCCAAAAGACTAAACTCGCCGAGGATCAAGGAACAGTCACGTTCGTCTTTATTTCAGGGTTAAAACCTTACGTATGTGACTTATCAGGGTATTGGGCTTTGAGCCAATCACAAGCGCTGGCAGACAAACAGTACTGAAATTTAAACATTAGTTTCGGAACATGAGAGGAGCGGCATCTAAATCAACTGCTTCTCCTGTGTTGCAAAATGTGGCATACCCTGTCGAACTTAAGCTAGTGATTAACGATGTTTGCCGCACGAAACTAAAACTGCCGTACCAAACTGATTCAGACGTTGCTCCTTTGCCGAAATTAATTCATCATTTAGTTTCGGCACATGAGTGGGGCGGCGTCTGGATTATCTTTTGCTGCTTTCAAAAAAAGTTGAAACAATTCTTTTAAAACTATAATGTTATGAATCTTTAGCAGTCGTAATCTTTAATTTTTGTTCTGTTTTGGATGAACCGATGAACCGCATTTAAAGTAGGACATTTAATCTTGAATATTCATAAGCCTTGTGGATTCTTTTAGGTTTTCTCGTCATCTCACCTTCCTTTGCTTTGTTTGTAATTTTGTGTTTCATAAATCTGTATTATAAAATAAGGAAAACCAAACCAAACTTTTCACCGAATCATTTGTTGCTCAATCGGTTCCCATGGAAACCAAACCATCACATTTTGAGTTGATCGCAATAAACAATCTGATCGATCAATTTAAAAAATCCTTGCAGTTGCTTATTAATGATGGTAAAACGACAATGTACCATCATCAAGAAACTAGAAATTGCTTTTCTTCCGCAAGCCAAGTGGTCTTTTTTCCAGTCAAAATCACCTGCACACCGAAGAGTCTGTTGAGTCCGGCTTTGTCAACGCACAGGAAATTACATAATTTAAATTTGAATGAGAGAACAAATATCTTACACAGTCTAAACTAGCACAACACTTGAGACGCCTGCTCTCCCGACAAGAAGAAACACTTTCAAAATGTATCCATCGAAGCCATTTTCCAGCAAGCTCGTCATGAGTGTGCTGGCCGTTGTTCAAGGACTTTGTGCAGTGTTTGGTAATGGTTCGGTTCTGGCCGTCATCGCCCGATTTAAATCTCTACGAACACTTCCGAACGTCCTCATTGCCAATCTTTCCGCCGTTGACATACTCAACGCAGTCATCAACATGCCTGTTTACTTGATCTCCACGGTATGGGAGACGACTTGGTTCAGAGGAAAGACGCTGGCAATCATGGCCAGCTTTTTCAATCGCCTCTTCATTGTTCTCAATCTTGCGTCGATGCTGGCTTTGATGGCAAGCATGTACTTTGCCATTGCTTTCGACATGAGATACTTGGCCTGGAAGACTAAAAGGAAAGCTGTAGTTATTTCTGGCCTCATCTGGTTCACCTGTACCTTGATGGTGGTGTTATGCTCAATTCCACTGTTCGGCATCGATCTCGGCGACGCTCATGTCATTGAATACAGAGCTGAGATTTACAAACAAGGAAAGTATTTTGTGGCGGGGTTCATGGCTTTGTTCATAATTTGCGGTGGACTGGTTGGTTTTTTGACGATTCACTCGATCAAGAAGCAGAAAAAGAAGGTATGTCAATACGTCTTTCTCAGTCAGTTTAAGCAAAGGTCGTGCATGAGTTTTTGTGGAGGCGGTGTGATTAGTTTTCCAGATAACTTAATCGACCAAGGAACAGAAAAAATAAACTAAATACACTCGCTTTTAAATCAATCCCTTTTCCCGTGGGTTTTGTCACTGAGTAAGCGAGATCCTAAAAACTATCAGTAATCAAAGATTTCTCATGCAGGAGTGCGTTCGATCGACTCCTTAAATTGTGCAAATTCAGCTGTAGTAACACTCCTGTCACCTCCCCAACCCCGTTTTCTATTCGCTTGAATTTGACTAATTTACTTTCTGTTTCCTCAATTTCTATCTTCATTAGACTTTTTATTGCTTTTTATTTGAACCATTTGAACGATTTACCCTACAAATAACCGCAGTTTTAATTTAATTTAATTTAATTTAGGAGAGTATTTAGTGCTAAGGGCAACTGACATGGTGAAGCACTGTTCCTGCGGGACTGTCGGAGGGATTAATTATTGAACTCTCCACTCGGCCTTGTTGCCTGGTGCCACCACTTCACTCAGTTTCATACCTCTTTCAACAAATATTTTCAACAGAAACGCATTTTTTAGGACAAGACCTTTCGAATTTGATTCTTCCGCGAGAAAGTATATTTTTCCAAAATGCAGCGGAAACGTTCCGAATACAAAGCCGTATAAAGTATTCGGAATACGCTCTAAAACAAAATGCGATATTCTAAAACGTCAAAAATTTGCAACCAATTGAGTATTTTACCAAAACTGATCCCTGCC
The DNA here is from genome assembly GCF_977016875.1 of Pavona decussata. Taxonomy (NCBI): domain Eukaryota; kingdom Metazoa; phylum Cnidaria; class Anthozoa; order Scleractinia; family Agariciidae; genus Pavona; species Pavona decussata. The sequence continues at coordinate 2,892,685 of NW_028145480.1, read as the reverse complement.
TGTAAAATTTGAGGCAAATAGGCATAGATTATCCATAGTTAAAAGCACTTGTGTAAACTAGTCATTAATTTGAACTCGGCCTGTATTGATTACGAAGGGCTCCAGAAATAAAAGTGAAAAAATCTATACTTTTGCCATATGTTTGACAGGCTGACAAAAGAAGACTTGTTTTTGACAAGTTATAGTTTTGTGTTGCTAATGAATTCAGTTTGCTGTCGAAATACAACATATTTTTTTGAACGGTGGGTGAAAATTTTCATCGACATTTATCCCTATTTAAAAAGTGGTTAGGAAAATTTTGTACGCATTTTCCTAAAAAACTCCGCCCGTCGATGGAAATTTTCACCAACATATTATTACCAGAGTAAACATTTGTCACCATTTTTAGTAACAAACAGTGGACATGTCGGTGGAAATTTCCACTGACATTTTTTCTGCCGCGATTGAAAATTACGATACGCTCAGCTCTCCAATAACAACAACGCAATAGCAAGTCACAATAAATGCCAAAGATAACATTTAACAGTTTACTATGGACCTTTTTTTGCGCCATGACCATTTTTTTCCATTGAAAGTAGAAATGCTATTTGATTTAAAATGATGTAATCAAACGCTTTCCAAACTATTTTCAGTTTTTCCAGAATCAAAAATTCCGCGAAAACATTTATATCATAGACCTTTTTCTTCGGAATTGTTCTGCACAAAACTATAATTTTATGGTAAAATGTCGTAATGTTCTTTTCATGGCTTAATTATCTCACGTTTTTGGTGTAATTTCAAGACTAAAAGTGTATCTTAGTTTTTCCTATTTTTGAGGAACGCAATTTTTTCAACTTATTCTTGTTAGTTCTAGTTCTTAAAACTGGGGAAAAGAGAAAAATTGTAATGTTGGGGCATGGCAAGTTTCTCGGTTTCAGCGGATAGCTAAATTTGTGCCCCAGGAATTAAGCAGTCTAACTGACCCTTGCTTTCAGATATGACGGTGCTGTATTCACCCAGAAACCAAGGGTCCGAAATTCGGACCCTTACTTTTCAGTCCGCTTAAATCATTCAAATCTGATGCAATACTACATTCACTCACAAACTAAGCCAAGGGTCCGAAATTCGGACCCTTACTTTTCAATCCGCTAAAAACATGCAAAATGCAATGCTACATTTATACAGAAACCAAGCTTCCACCGTGTAATAAACATTATGTTTGTCACAGAACGCTCATTGAGTTAAGGGTTCAGCAGAGTGTCTAGCTAAGGCCACGATTTTCATAAATTGAGAAAAAATATTGTAATAATATTAATCTAAAAATATGTTCTCTGCCTCCTAATGGGTTTCTGTCCCTGGCCTTGCACATCTTCTTTAAATGACCATTTTCCAGGTAAATTAGTCGCTGCACTAACGTCTGTAGATCATTAAATCATAGCGCAAAAGAATTACACTTGATACTAGGAGATAGCTGTTGTCACATCGCTTCGATTCGCCGGTAATGAGGTCAGCCAGTGGTGAATACGAATACTTCTCTAAAACGAACAGCTACGGTAATCCTGAAAACAAAATGTCAAAACAGCAGTTCAGAAATGAAAAATGGTAAATCAGCTAAACCGCTAAATCTTCTGTGCGATGAAAAAGAGCGTGACACTGTTTATGAAGTGACTTTTATGGCTTACAGATGACAACGTACTTGCAACAATTGTTGCTTCTTGAAATGTTTGGCCATGCAAAGGCCACGGATATATACGGTATGTCTCCTTTATACAAACTGAATTCATGACGAGTGGTCATCGAAAGGGTTTTTCTCGCCTTAGAAAGGATGGCATAGAAATATTACTAACATCTCAGAAACAGGAAATTATAAACCTAATACGCGCGCGATTTGAACTGAAATGAATAACGGCCTCAGTAAATACTCAGTAAGCGCTCGGAACACAGATACACAAAAATTAACGTGAGAGATTTCCTTTATCGCCGGTTTGAGTACATCAAGTGCGATTTACATAGCTAGCCTTACAATTTTAAAAGGAAACTTTATAATTACCTTGAGTACGGCGTAAAAGGCCAGCGTAAAAATATCAGCCATGATAAATGCCGTTCTTTAATGTTGTCTCTGGTCTAATCGAGGCCATACTTTTAGCTCAGCAGCTTTTCCATCAAACAACATGACATTTTCCTGCATTTTTTCGAATGGAGTCAACACCAAAACGGAGCCAAATAAACCGACATTTTTGAGTTCTCAAGATAATGTCGATAGAAATTTCCAACGACATTTCGAAATATGAAAGGTAATGTCGATACAATAATTGTTTTTCTTTATATTGAACTCTCCACTCGGCCTGGTGCCACCACTTCACTCAGTTTCATACCTCTTTCAACAAATATTTTCAACAGAAACGCATTTTTTAGGACAAGACCTTTCGAAAATGGTATCTTATTTGATTCTTCCGCGAGAAAGTATATTTTTCCAAAATGCAGCGGAAACGTTCCGAATACAAAGCCGTATAAAGTATTTGGAATGACACAATGATTATCTAATTTGATTATACAACGAATTAAATGTTCCATATCAGATTTCAGCATATATGTATTTGTGTTTTAATCCAAGCATAAAAATGTGTTAAACTTTGTAAACAGACCACTTCATGATGATACAACTAAAATGTTATCTTATTTTTCATCGTTAATGAAGTGATGATCTCAAATTCGTTAATAATTCAGTCACGAAGAGAAACCACAGGAAATCACTACCATGAAGAAGATTTGAAAATGTGATATTAATTATCATAAAATTTGGTGAACGTTTTCTTTGAATTTCTCTAAGAACTATTATTTCGGTTAGAGAGGCTTTGTCAAATACTGGAAAGAGTGTTTCATGTGATTTCCAAACGCCTAGAAGTTGGTTAAAAAATAAGTCGGCTGCGCCTTGTTTTTTCAATCCACTTAAGGGTGAATGGAAATCGAATGAAACACTCTTTCTCGTGTTTGATATATTACTTATAACGCTTGGATTACTGCTGCAACAACATTTTGCATGGTCTGCCAGAGCAAGAATTAGATAAACATTCAGCGAGTCCAGAAAACTGCTGCAGGAACGTTTCATCACGGAAATCGAAAACACGGAATAACCTGTATTCTGAGATCTGCAATGGACACCCAAAGAATCACGTATAATATCTTTAAAGTTTTTCTCATCACTTACAAGATTCTTCATGTCATAACAATTGGTCTATTCCCGGCCTATGTATCCATCGTTCTATAGGAATATCGCGCTCTTCACGTAATCTTCGCTCTTCCTCTAACTCTCCTCTCACTGACTCCAGTCGTGACAGTGATCATCCGCCAAAGCCAATTCTTATTCATCATCACCTTTATGGAACTAAACTGAATTAACAAACACTATAAAAATGCTTCGTCGCTGCAATATTTCAAAACTACCTTTAAAAACATTTGTATTAGAGAAAACCGTTTTTATCAAATCTTTACCATTTTTCTATAATTGTAAGCGCGTTGACTTTTTGAGTGCGTGGACAAAAACATACATTGATTGCGTGATCGTGGCCAATCTTGCTCGTGTTGCTGCTTGTGGAAGTGTAAAAGAAACGCAAAACGAACATAACTGAAATCATGGCAAACTTGACTCTTTGAACTTGCGTTCTATGAGGCAGAGTTTTGCTCAATCTTAATTCGTATTTTGTCTGCTTCATCATGACAACAGGGTTACTCTTTGTGAAAGGCTACTTTAGAAGGATGCGGATTGTTAAGACTTCTATTAATTAAAAATTAGCGAGCATATGATTTCCACGAAATGATCTCGATGCTATTATACTCGTACCTCAAACTTGTTGTTACCCAAAGGAAGCTCGCTACAGCTGCTACGAGCCTCTCATGGGACACTGAAGCCAACCGGCTTTATGAAAAGCAGTTAACAATGATTCTATTTCCCAGCGTGCCTCTGCCAAAATCTTCAGGAGACCTGAATCTGCCGGTCCATTACAGAGACATAGCCAGATGACTTAGAAAAGCCTGATTTTCTCGTCCTAGGCTTGCATTCTCCTGCGTCAAACCTGCTGGCAGTGAAATCTAAGATTTCACTTTGTAAATAACTTTTAAAAGACACAGGCCTAAAATTTTACGAAATGGCGATAAGAAACAGCACTACTGAGAACGAAGTGTGTTTGTTAGAACATAATTGATGCGCTAATAGAACATACACCCTATTTCAGACCAAAAGAAGTAATTTTCCGGTGCCCTTTTTCAGACCTGGCCTCTTAAACTCATACCCATTTTCAGACCTGGGCCATCCTAAGCATTTAAGTAAATGAAACTACAGTGAAATCCCGCTTTACGGACTCCCGCTTAATACGGACACTCGTTATTATGGACAGTTTTCTTGGTCCCGAGGACATCCTGCAATACGGACACTTTTTCTGGTCCCAACATTGTCCGTAATTACGGGGTTTGACCGTATTATTAAAGGCTGATCCGGACTGACTTAACACGACAGTGACACGGTAGAGTCCAAACGGTACCAAGAGTCAAAAATGCAACTGGGCAGACAGCTGCTTCGAGCTGGTTGGTTCTCGTCAGCACAGTTTAGCAGCATGAAGTAGAATGCTCAACCAATGCGAGGTCAGTTGTCTACTATTAGTGCACGTAGTCACTCTATCATGTCACTGTGGTGTTAAGTTTCCTATGCAGTGAGATCAACCTTGCAGTAATTTCAGTTACTTATATGTTTATTTTTGGCTGATTAGATCTTACGTATACTAGCAGCATTCTCGTTCAAGGTCCTTTGCGGTTTATTCTTTACTTCTTAAGCATTGTTTGTATTGTTATAATGGCAGTCAATCGCTTAATTATCCCTCCTATCCAAATAAGTTATTGCTTTCGATTATTTTTAAATCGGACTAGTGTGAAAATTCTGTCATGCGTAGTGTGTATTATTACCTCACACCATACAATATAATTAACATGCAACAGCACTGCTTCTTTTTTTTTTCAATTTGGAAAGAAACGGATTCTAAAACGTCCTCTGAAAGCCAAACTGGACACTACCTATGGTCTCATCCAATTTTGGCAGTCCTAGGAATTTTTCTCACCAAATTGTTTCCAAATTGGACAGCATGTTGCCCTATTGCATATACTAATTCATATACTAAAGATACAAAATGTAGATTCAGTTATGCAAACTATACATCCACCACGCACGCGTAGTAATGCATGAGAAAATGGTTGCACCTTCTCGTCCCAGAACTGCGATCCTTTCGGCCAGCACCACCTTAAATCACGGGTGCCCTTGAACGTGTTGCTCACTAAAAGGATCGTGACTCTAAGGACGAGATTGATAGATGCATGTCTAGTTATATAATCGTGGTCACGCGGGTGTTTTCCACGCGCGTGTAGTATAGTAATACAGTCATTCACCACCCCCCCTCCCCCTCCGATTGTCTTTTGCTTGCTTGAAGAATCCTTCTATGTGTTCTTTTTGCAGAAAGCGCAGATGAATTCACGCGCACTTCAAGAACAAGCCCGACTGCAAACATACATCAAAGCGACCAAGACCATCGCCATTACAGTAGCTGCTTATTTCATGTCATATGTTCCTGCAATTGTGTATGCAGTGGTGGGTCAAAGGGAAAAAAGCCACATCGACTCTTGGTTCGCCTTTGTCGCGTGGAACGCTACTTTCATTTCAAGCGTAGTGAACCCGATCATCTACTACCTTCGGACCAGACGGCTTCGCTCCGCCTTCGAGCAATTCCTGAAAGATCCCTTCGGATCAAGCGATTTTAAAGAGAGGCCAACTTTACCAGGAAAACGAAATCCTGGTTGTGCTGCTGCTACGAAGAATGGTGGCAACAAAGCAAATGGAATCAAGTTTTCTGGTGGTAACAAGGTAATGGCCGCCGAGGCTCTGCCAGCTCATCTCCGCATCGCTGAAGCCAAAGAGAGTAGCCTAGATGGAGGAGAAAAACTGCAAAAAGGAGATATCTGTTGTTCGACCTCAGGCGCACTCTGTGGTCCAGTCATTGCAAGCTCATTTTTCCCCGTGATCGAGCGTAGAGGAGCTTGGGAGATGAGGAAAAAGAAGACGATAGTGGAGGAGGAGACGCCAAGTAAAGGAACTGGAATGGCGACAAAGTTCGGTGTGGAAGAGGAGGCCGGAAATAGTGGATTGGAAAGCAATTCCGAAGGAGAAACGCATTTGACTTTCAGAGGGAATGTCGTCTATCGTCTAATTACCAACATGGGGAACATTCGGCCCCAAGCTGACGAAAAAGGAGAGATGTCCAGTAAAAGTGAATCGGAAACAGAACCAGCAGAGACGCACCCGGATCGCTTAAAGAAAGAGACGACGGTAATGCAGGATGACAAGCCGTGCAAGGAAACAAACGCTGAAACGGAAGATGAATTTGAAAAGGTTTCCACCAAAAGTGGAACTGAAAATGATTTCCAAGACGGAAAGCGTCTATATTCGAGAGAAAAAATCAACGTGTTGGAAATAACTGACTCCGGGAAGACAGAGGATTCAGCTCAAGAGGAAGAAACGCTGGCTGACTACAAAACGGAGGAACAAAAACAACCCCAAGAAAGAAAGAACTCGAGACGAAATGGTTTAGTCCCAATCTCCATTTAAGGGTCTGCATACTTTAAAGGAGGTAGGGTAGCCCTGGTGCTAGTTTTTCTTTGGTAACCGAGATAAAGTTGTCTCGGGTTTCCGAGTCGTATTGCAGTAGTATAGTATGCACCGTTTGGCACCGTTTTAGTCTCCGATCTGATAGCCAAAAGCGCGTTGACCCCTGATAACGTCAGTGAAGGTGGACAGTCATCAATATCAAAGATATAATCAGCTTTATTGTGATATACATATTGTGAAACCTCTGTGTGTGCTTAGTTTGTGAGCGCAATTATTGACATACACAATTTAGCAGCAAGTAATCAATGAACCGGAAAAAAAATTTCTATTTTCTAAGTGATTCCGTTTACATCTCCTTCAAAACCCTGTCAAACCAGCTATACCCTAAACATTCTATCCTTTTTCATAATGATAAAATCACATGACTCTCTTCCATCCCGATGATGCAGTTATTCTATTTTTAGATTATGATGCCATCGTTTTCAATAATGTAACCTTCACCCATGACGTCATAGACGTTAATTTATTTCTCTGCAAATTAATTAGATTTCTCCGTAGAAGAGAGGACCAGACGGTGCATACTAAACTACTTATTACCCTAGGAGCTGCCACAACAAGTCAAGTATCATGCTTCTGTTCATCCACTCACAACTCACAACTGAGTATTGTGCTTGGGCCAAAACTTGTTGTTGTCACAAAATTCCAATTTTTTGGCCCTATAGAAGTTTTCAGTTTAACTCCCATTAGACGTTACCTTACCTCCTTGTAAACTGACCCTTACCCAAAAATAAGGAGTGACTCTGACATAGACTTTCTTAAGTCTGTTTTTTTTTTTAAGGAATCCAGACTTCATCTTCCCTGCCGCGAATCCGTCGTTTTTCCCTCATGTTTCGCACCTTAAGAAGTTGTCTTGTGACAAATCTAACTCCGATGAAGATCTTTTCTCTCCCAAAGTGCATGCAATCAATCCAAAATGGCCGCCATTAATTTTCGCGTCATATGACATCATTACCTTTCGTTACAGACCTAAAGGGAAGCATATTTTGACGTACTATCTATCACTCAAGTGTCATCGTCATTAGTTTTATACCTCCGAAGTAATAGAGGGTGCAGAATTCCCCCCAGTCTAGATAGGCATTTTTTTCTTTAGCTGTTGGGGTTGTGATTAAAACAACGCTACAGCTGAACCTCCAAAATGGGTTATCTTCGATTAACTGACCAAGTGTAGCTGACAAGAGCGGTGTCACCGGCAACAGACGCAGCTGCACGCTTGTATATGTACTTTGGAGGTGCATGGCCTAAAATGCTGAACAGAGTGTACATTCAATTCTCATCTGTAACTCGTGAGTTACATTCAACGTCAGACATGAGAAATGAGGTGCACTCTGTTTTTTTTTTTTTATAAGAACGGGTCTAATTTTGTAGCTGAGGCTGAATGTTCTTATATTTTCTGCGATTTAAGGCTGAAAACGTTCTTAAGATGTTCTTAAATTGTGTAGTATACACTACATGTATTTCAGTAAATCAATGCGGAAGTGACCAGGAAACCTATCAAAGTGCATTGCCTGCTGAGATACGGTGCCAAGAACTGCTGATTATGACAAACCGAGATGTGTGTCTCCATGATTGTCAATGTTACACAAAACATACCCTTAAGTATTTGGGTTAATTTACATTCATTACCTTGATTTTATATACAGATTAGCAAAATAAAAACGTTTTCAATCGACTCTCAGCCTGAGGAATCTTCGTTCTTATAAAAAAGGTTCTTATTAAAAAAAACAGAGTGTACAATAAATAAAACGAGACACAATAAATTGTATGTTTAAGGGCCGATTAAATAGCCCAAAATTTGTTTTCGCTGAGTGCTTAGAAAATCTGTGAAAAGTGATCAATTCGAAAGGTGATGTTACCAGGAAAACTGTTCAGTAATACACATGTAACCGAATAACCGGCTTTCTCGTTATTAAAAGTTTTAAAAATGTCACTCATTGCCACGTCAGTTTTGTACGCCTGTACCCTCTCATACCATACCCGTTTGCCTTTCGACGCAGTCGTCTCTCTCTTTTCATTTTCCAAGCTCTACGAGATAGGTTGATGATCATTGTATTTTTCCTTGTTGGCATTGTTTTGCTTTGCTCGTTTTGATGCAATTTAGTTTTTGAAGGTTTTCTTTGAGGCCTGAAGCATCGGCTCCAGCATTTCAAAAAGAAAAGAAAACATTTTAAAGTTGATAAAATGTGAAAAATTAATTTAATTTACAATTTTAGATGTATTTCTAGGCATTTCAGATGACTTACCTTTAGAATTTTTTAGGGTGAGCGCGCGTTCGCTTTCATTAATTAATAATAATTAATGATACTGGAAGGAACGTCGTCATCTCCTTTTCTTTTTGCGGCAAGCGTAATTTTTGCGTTGTACAGTACTTTCTCCCAGGAATTTCCGTTCAGTTTTTGCCATTTCTTTCTAAGATTTTGGATAGCCTGTTTTTAAATTCTAAATTCGGCTTGCCTTTCACACCCAACGAATTCAAATTAACAACAAAGCTCGCTGCCTGGCTTTTGAATGATGGGGATCACAAGACGTCCAAATAAACTGTTCTGAATAATTTTGGTTGCATGCCGGATCCTTTGTAGTGGAGATGCACGTGCTAGACGTCAATTTGCCTGTAAATAAACCAAACTTATTGCATGGCTGACACTATACGACAAAGCAATATTATTTGGGGCAATATTTCAACTAGTGCTACTAGTCTTCGTTAGGGTCACAGTTTTAATGAGAGAAATTAAGGGCTCTAAAATTTAAATTTGAAAACATAAGTGGTTAATAGTTAAACTAACGTATATGACATAGCGTTCAAACGGCTAATAAGATACCGTAAACTGCCGCTTATAAACCCATCCGCTTCTAAGCCCCCCGCTTATAGGCCCACCTACATGCAAACAAAAAAATACGTCCGATTATAAGCCCATCCGGATATAAGCCCCCCTCCAGCAGAAGCAGAAGGCCACACCACTCGGTAAACTAGAAATTAAACCGTCATTTTATAAGTACGGCAAGCTTCTCTGCTGTGAACTAGACATTAAAACATTGACTAATGACGGCGAAGATGAGCTCTGAACTTCCGTTTTGTTAGGTTCCAGTTGCCGTCGTGTTGGTACAGTTTTGATTTTGTTTTGAAATTTAACTGAATTCGATTTATTTTCATTCAGTTTACATTCATTCACACACGAGGTATTCCGTCCACAAGCAGTAATCAGGCTTGATGACTGTTAAATTGGATATGTCAAATCAGCTTGGACTTCGCACAAAACAAATGACTTCCCTGTTTTCATATCGCATGGTAAACTACAGCATTACTTTGCAAGTGGTGTAACAGTGACCAACTTCCCCGCACCCCCAACCCCAAGCCCTTAGTTACTGCTAGAATCAATTTCATGTTTGAGCAAAAGTAACTTGTTTAAAAATATGGTACATTTTTCATCACAACAGAGCAAAATCCCCGTTGTATTGCCCCTTTAAACCCCACAAACATCATCCTTTGGACAACTTTTGAATACCCTCACTTTTCTTTGTCGTAGCTTAAAGGCACCTCGTTTCAAAAGGTCCCGAATAATGTTTACGAGAGTCAAACAGATACAAATTCAGAGATTATAGTCCACATTGAGTAAGTCTTGAGCTTGTTTTTAAATGTTGACAAGGACGAAGAAAAGCTTGATTTTCTCTGGAATAGAATTCAAAGCGAGTATTTGTCCTACAGAGAAGACCTCGAGAATGAAAGTAAATCCGAGTATGTTCATTGTGTTCAAATTTTATATTAAGACAACAAATTAGAAAAACTAAGTTGAAAAAAAGTTATATTTCTGTATGAACTATACCATCATCACAACAAATTTATGCGATCCGAGCGACAAGAAAGGCGAGGAGACTGGAAAGAGAAGGTGAGGTTGTTTCGCCCCCTCTGTTAGTTTTGCACGCCCAATAATCAGTTGTGTTCGTGGCAGTTCGCCAATTTCATAGTTTCTTATGTTTCCTTTCTCCACGTGCGGTCTAAAACAAATAAACCCTTGTTAGGATAATTAATCATGTCAATTATAAAGCCACGTGCCTTAAGGTTTAAGAACTCGTGCACCCTCGTTTTTCCACGTAGTTAGCTAGGGGTCAGCTTTTACGAACTCAATCAAGACTGAAATACTTAAGAAATCTTTCACAACTCGGAGACTAAAGTAAGTTTTTAGTTTTCATATCTAGTAGCATAATATTAATATCTCTGTGTTTATGGTTAAGTTTCGTACCTTAGCTTCGCCCATTGCTTTAGTTTGCTCATCGCGTAATTAGTTTCACATCTCACATTTTTAGAGTGTTAATTAAGGTAGTTTTCTGTTCGTTAATTTTCTAGTTCGAGCAACTCAATCATAGCCACATCACCTCGAAACTATATCACCATCTTCGCCATCCAATTTGCTGTTTTCGATTTTGGGTTTATCCGCTACACCGAATTATTTAATAATAAAGTGAGCGTATCGAATCAGTCTCGATTTATGACTCTGTGGGTCAACTGGGCTAAAGAATTTGTTACGCTACCCTGTCGCCCACTCCCTCTCCCCAGTCTCTTCTAGTTTCTTATCCACTGGCAATATGTTCCTTTACCTTCCGTTGTAATTCGTACACCTTGAAATTTTCTTCGCGTTGGTTCATCACTATCTCAAAGACTGGAAAAGGTTTGAAGAGTGAGAACTCGATGTGCAGTTGGGAAAGAAAAGAACACTTAGATACCTAGAGAAGTGGTCATAAGAGGAGCTGTTTCAAGCGCACTCGGTTCGTCTTCCTCCAACTCACCAGTGCGAGAGCGACGATTTATGTGTTCATCGAAAAATTATCGCAATTTAGTGATGATATGATCCGAGAACCATCGTAGTTTCTTATTGTCAAAAATAAGAGAAAGACTGGAAGACACTTGTGGCTGAACTAATATGTCAATTCCATTCATGCTATATTTTAGCCTGAATTCACAAAATTCGTTGTTACCAGAGGAACTACGAACAAAAAGACACCTCAAGTAAATCGTGAGAATTGAAATGAAACGTAGCCATTCTATTCATTGTGACTAACTCGGGCGTTATAGTGAAGTGTATTGCAATTCTTAAGACTAATTTATCCGAGTCATGCTTGCACCTATTATGATTGTTCTAGTTCATTATTTTGTGAAGAACTAACCAACTAAACAGCATTAGAGTATAAGTCTCGATACTAACTAATACACTGGCTGAAAATACAGACGTTCTCGATTCTTACATGTAACAACTAAAAATTCCATACTTATAGCCTAATCAGACTTGGCCTTAAATGTTTTTCTTTTTTTTTTTTTACATTTAAATTGTTCTTCAATTACTATACACACAAATTAATATTTTATTATCAAAATCCCTAACATGCTTCTGCTATTGTGTATTGCCTGTGTTGTATTTTTATCCCTACTTCCATGATCATTCCATAAAGTAAAGAACTAGACCGAGAAAAGAAATTCAGGAAATTGCCCTTCGATAAGAGATGTTCCGTTACTAAGGGCTGAAGTGCAGGCTGAAAATGTAAATGTCACACCATCACACAGTAGAGAACTGGAGCCACTCACTCCCCTCCCAGATGATGGACCAGATATCGACGCCTCTATCTGGTACTTAGTGTTCTTTTTCAAGTCAACTAGAGGGTCAAACAAAACGTCAAATCCATGATAGCTATCACTTTTGTATTGTAGACGCTTTGAAGAAAATCTTCCTGACTTTGAGGCAATACGACAATTGTTAGTGGCATTCTTTATCTCCAAAGCAACTCTGTAGTCATTTCTCTCACTCCCGCATAAACAAAGTCCATGCAACGTTTTATCTTTGTCCACAGTAAAAGCAAGAAGGTCCTTACGCCGACCATTATAATCCCAGCAACCGACCGATACCGAGTCAAATCTACCACATCGGTAAATGACTACAGTCTTGGCTTTTGCTCCTGACCGCCTGGTATCTGGAAATTCCACTGGAGAAGTCAATGATGAACTGAAGAATTTAA